>NC_037540.1:30166066-30202122 GCF_001531365.2 Cynara cardunculus var. scolymus | reverse complement strand
CTTGTATTTGGGATTGTAAACTTTAATTATTTTGTATTTATGTTTTAAATTGTATGGTTGTGTTGTTTATACACTATTGCTATGAKMCTCTMCCTGCCATACCCCGTGTTTCCGCTTTAGCGGGGTGTGACATGTGAGGGCCGTTTAAGCTTTCCCAGCTCACATGCGGATTAAAGATGATCTTTTCAAATTTTAGATCCGGAATTCCCTTGACTAACTTCTGTGTGGCTATTTTCCTGAGTGCATCAAAGGTAAGATGGGAGAATTTTTGATGTCATAGACAATTTTCATCACTCTTATGTGACACAAGACAAAGGGTGTCTTGTCCCATAGAGGACTCAAAGTCTAGAAGATAGAGATTTCCCTCTCTCTTTGCTTTGATGATTGTGTTACCGGGCTTTGTTTCTATGATGCAGAAACCTTTGCGAAATTTGACTTCAAGACCCTTGKCGTAGAATTGACTTATGCTTAGTAGATTGTGCTTTAATCCTTCGACATAAGCTACTTTGCTGATTGAGACATTGCCTTTGATGAGAGTGCCATATCCTTTGATTATACCCTTGCTGTTGTCTCCAAAAGTCACAGAGCCTTCATATTTTTCGATGAAGGAGGACAGTTGACTTTTATCACCAGTCATGTGCCTGGAGCAACCTGTGTCCATGTACCATGGTTGCACATGTTGGTCCTGCAAGACAAATTAAGGGGATTTAGGTACCCATTTCATAATGGGTCCTCGTTTGTTAGTAGGGGATGTTGCACTCTTTTTATCACCCTTAGCCTTTGTAGGCTTGGGTTTATTTGGATTTCCCTTGCCCTTGGATTTGGGCTTTTTCATGTTTTCATTGGGTCTTATTTTATATCGATAAACGTGTTGTATGAAGGGACATTGATGTATCAACATGTGATTCCTCATGTTTTGTAAGAGAGTTAAACATTGACAAAAATGATGCTTTAGTTGTGTTTGTCTAACTTTCTTTATATTCGATGAAAACAAAGAAGTAAATCTAGATGTAAATCATGTCCTAGCATCGGTTTTTTTTACAAACTTCCTATCTAGTTCAGATTTTTTATTTGAAGAAGCCTTTGGCTTTACCACTTCTGTTTTTGCTCACGAGTAAACTTGATGAACCTGAATGGAATACTAGGGCCTTTTGATTTATCTTGGGCAGATTTAACATCTTTCACTTTTCCCTTTCTTTTGTCTGAAGATTTCATTGATGAAGGAACACCAGATTTCATTGAGGATTTAAAATTTTTAGGTTTCTTATTCTCAATAATTTTTAGTGATTCACAACTTATCTCTTCTTCAGATTCAGAATCGAGAAAGTCTCTAGCTGACTTCTCAAAATCATAGTTAGCATGGATTGGAGCAGAATATGTGGGTTCAGAGGTTGATGCTTTAGATTGATCTTCTTGAGGTTTCATTAATTCTGACTTCGATGAATTCTCAATTTTACTTGGGTGATTCATCGATTCATTTGTTGATGATTCCTCATTCGGATTCTCCTTTTCATCAACAATACTTGTTGATGAGATAGAATTGACAAGCAGAGATTCTGGTTTTACAATAGGGTTTTCAACAATCTCTGGTTTAGAAGTGGCATTTCTTTCATCAGAATTTTTACATGTACTTTTCTCGTATACCATATTTTCAAAATCTTGTCTTGAAACAACAGTTTTTCCATCGACTTTAACTCTTTTGAAATTTGCTTTTGGTTTTGGAGTAAAGTCGGGTTTTTGAATGCATCCAAGTTTGAAAGTGGATATGAAGGAATCCAATTCATTGAATCCAATCCCTTGAGTATCCTTTTGATCGTTTAGTTTTTCAAAAACTTCTTGGGCATCTTTATACTTTTTCATCAGAAGTTCATTGGTTTGAAGCTTCTGGTGAAGAATTTCCCGCTCCTTTTGGAAGAAATCTTTAAGAGCTACTGAGTTTAGTCTCTCTGCCTCATAAGGTTTCCTTTAAGGCCTTAGTTTTCTTTTCTAGGTCCTTAGTTATTCGCTTGTTTAATTCCAGAAGTTTATCTTCTTCTGATTTCTTAAGAGTGCTTATGCGAGTCTTTTCCCTTGCTAGTTCAGCTTTTCTTCGGTTAGAAGATCAGTCTCTCTTTTGTAGAAACTTGCTTCTTTTTCTGCTTTTATTCTTTCTTCTTATGTTCTATGGCAGGAGTCCTTGATTTTTTTCTTTTCATCGGCAGCAAGAGCAAGAGGTCCATCAATGGATACCTTTTTCTTTATAATGTCGCTCTCTTGTGCTGCAAGTGTTCCATACAGGTCATGAAGAGACCAGCCATCTAGGTCCTGGTTTGCTTGTAGAGACATAGATAGTTGAGTCCATTCATCGCCTAGACTTTTTAGGAATAAAACGTTGTTTTCTTCCGTAGTTCTGATAATATGTTTCTGCGACATTTATTTATCAATGTGTTGAAGCGATCGTAAGTCATTTGAATCGGTTCATCAGGGAGGGCCTTGAAATGAGTGTATTCGTTGAGACATTATGCTCTACGATTTTTCTTTGTTTTTGGTCCTCCTTCCAGTTGGCTTGCTAGTTCATCCCATAGTTCCTTCGCTGTGGAACATGTATCGAGGGATTGGAAGATTTCGTTGGATAGGGCCATGATTATCAACCTTTTGGCCTTTTTGTCAGTTTCAACTCCTTCCTTGTCATCTTCGTCCCAATTTCTTTCATCTTTGGGCATGTAGTAGGCTGGAATTTTAGCTGTGGTGTTTGTTCCTGGAACTCTTGGTACTAGAGTTTGTGGAATGTAGGGACCCTCCAGTATAGATCGCAGAAGATTCCTGTCCATTCCTTCCAAAAAATTCACCATTCTGATCTTCCATTGTGGATATTCCTCTCTTTGAATAGTTGGAGGCTTTGTGAGGGAGCCAACATTATAAGCAGAATTCCAGTTGGCCATTGAGAATGTTGAAGAAGAAGATGTAATTTTTGACGAGAAAGAAGATCAAAAATTGAGAGATTTTTGAATGATCGTTTTGATTGGAAAATCAATCAATAGGCTCTGATACCAATTGTTAGGATCAAGCGCTTACCACTACGCCAAAAGCAATTGCCTTGGTGAAGATGCAACTTTATTTCCCTTATAGCGTAGCAGCCAGCTCCACGTTTCGATTTAGGAAGTTACTGGTCCTATGACCCAACATTCCCCACCCCCAGCATCTGCCAACACTAACGAGAGCTTCGCTAGAAGTCAGTGGTTGCATAGCATGCCTTTCGCATAAATTTGCACACCTTGCATATTATGCACACCATGGGATTCGAACCCGTGACCTGCTCTGATACCATTTGTTGATCACAGATCTCTCAATAACACTAATAATCTAGTTAAGAATAACCAAATTATAGTGATTTAACGAAGAAAGTTATGAATACTCAAGAGAAAATTAATAACAATTAAGAACAGTCTTGAGCTTCAAATGTTTCACACTTTATTATAAGAAGAACGTAAAGCTATTCAAGCAACTCGTAAAAGCGATTCTTTTTATAATAGGTCTAATCACCTATTTATACTAATCAGCTAATAAGAAGATAACTATCTAATTAGACATTTTAGCTAATCTTCTATTAACAGATAACGTTTATCTATTCTATGGATAAACTTTAGTATTAAAGATAAACTAGAAATCTAGCTGTTGACATGTCATCTCTAACTGTCATTCATGGTGTGATGAATCATCCTTATCTTTAGATCTTCATTGTATGCTTCTGGACGATTTGCTAGAGAATTCACTAAATGTTGATGACCAGAGGATCGATGAGGATGCTCTTTCCATCGCATCCCAGATTGTCCATCGGTCGTCTGGTTGTACTCCAGACTTAGCCGATACTGCCTTCATGTCTTCATCGGTCTTCTGGTTCTTCATCACTTATTGTTTTTCATTACTTTTTACATTATGAGTTATGAGGTTTAACAAATGTTTAAGGGGAGTTTGATTGAAAGAAAGGGAGAGATTGCTTAAAAGCTTAAAAAATAGATTTTATCAAGTTTAGGGGGAGCTTGTATTTTTTTAGATGATTAATACTTGGGGGAGATTGTTCAAGTTTGTTCTTTAAAGAACATTGTCAAAGACTGGGGAGATTGTAAATTTTTGAAGATTTAAAGAATATAAAATCAAGTATAGAAAGAATTCTCTCAAGGGGGAGATTTCAAAATATTTGAAAGATCAAATTTGAAGATATCAAGTTTATGAATGAATTATGAAGATCTTTGCTGCTAAAGCTGAAGATTTAAAGATCTGAGAATTTGATGTTTTTGGACTTGAGTCAAAAGGGGGAGATTGTTGAGTCTAAAAATGTTGTATTTAAGTCCTTGTGCTTAATATGTTTTAATATGCTTTGTAGTGTAAGTCTTCAAGCTTTGTAGTATTCTTTGTTTTCTTTGTAATCAGTTGGTATAAATAGGTTGTTTTTAGTGTACATGGTTAAACAGTAGTTAGTGGTTGAATACCCTGTTTATGTGAGATCATTGTGAGCTCAAGAACACCTTTGAAAACATTTGAATATTAATACACTTGCCGAAATTTTTGAATCAATCTGTGTTCTTGATTTTGTGTTGAATTGTGATATAGACTTGAATCTGGGATCTACAGTCAGTGATAGCCTCACTGATTTTCTTGGGCTTAACTCAAGAAAGAAAGTTGACAAAGAGACTGATATTACCTAGACCTCAACAAGTCTGAATACTTGCACTTGGATCTCCAAGAATTTGATCGATGGGATGACTTTTCGTCCATCGCTGAGCAGGTAGATGAGATAAATTGTCACCTTCTAAGTTTGGGGGCTCAGATACAAAAGATGAGGATTCAGCAAGAGAGTATTCAGCAACAACTTGAATTGCCAAAGGATCCTCAGTGAGAGATTCATTTATTGAGAGAGGTTCAGTGACTTAAGGATAAGTATTTGAAGTTGAAGGGGGTATATGACTAATGGGAATAACATTAATCCCTGATGAGGATTCACCTTTGTTATTAGTCACGTCTAGAATGATAAATGGATCATTGTCAGCTTCAGGGAGATCAGCATTGGGTTGATTGCTGGACGAAGCTTCAGATTCTCCATAATGAGATATCATCCAGTTGTCTAAATCTTCTTCAACATAAAAGAAAATCCATGAATAGTTTCTTCTATTGTTTGTCATCTTTTGTTAAATACTCTGAAGGCTTTGGATACTAAAGAAAATCCAAGAAATAATTCTTCATCAACTTTGGGATCAAACTTTCCAAGATGATCTCTGTTGTTTAAGATATAGCAAGTACAACCTATGATGCGTAGAAAGTTGAGAGAAGGCTTTCTGATATATAAAAATTCATAAGCTATCTTCTTGAATCTCTTAACGATCAGCGACTGATTTTGAGTAAAACATGTGGTGTTGACAGCTTTTGCTCACAATTGAGTAGGAGAAGAGACTCGCTGAGCATAGATCGAGCGGCTTCGATTATCATTCAATTTCTTCTTTTAGCGGCCCCGTTGTGTTATGGAGTTTTCACAACAGAGAAACTGTGTGAGATTCTCTTGTTCTCAAGGAAGTTATTAATGGTACTGTTTTTTTAATTCAGTGCCATGATTACTCCTTATAGAGCAACGTTTGATGTTGATCAGTACTTCTATGCGCTTTATGAACGAGATGATTTCTTCAGGTGCATCACTCTTGGATCTGAGAAAGAAAACTCAAGTGTACCTAAAAAGCTCGTCAACAATAACAAGTGTGTATTTATTCTTCTTTTTTGATATGGAGGGGGGAGACCCCTCCTATCAAGTAAAAAAAGCAAAAACACTAGGTAAAAGACGCGCTCGAATGAGGGCGAACCACATCCACCAGATTATGTTGATCTCAGATCTCTCAATAACACTAATAATTAAGTTAAGAATAACCTAATTATGTCGTGTGAATGAATAAAATGACGAATGTGAATATTCAAAGAATATACTTGAGTGCCGGAAGATTCACTTTATTGCAAAATGATTGTGAAATGTGTAACCGATTACAATAGGCTTAACACCTATTAATATTAGAAGGCTAAACAAGGAGATAACTATCTAGAGAGAATATCTAGCAAATCTTTTAGGAAAAGTAAAGCTTATATAGACATGGAAAGTAAATAAAACAAGATAAATCTTTGTAGAATCCAGCTGTCGATTTGTCATTTCCAGCTGTCTTCTAAGAGGCATTGTTCAACCTTATCTTGATATCTTCTTCATTGTATGCCTCTGGTTGAATTGTTGTAGAAGACTCCAAGTGTTGGTAACCAGAGGGGTTATTAAGATGTGTAGTTTATCGCATCTCTGGTCCTTTCATCGGCCTTCTGGTTGTATTGAACACTTAGTCATTTTGCCTGGTAGTCTTCCATCGGCCTTTTGGTCCTTCACACTTATTGTTTTTTATTACTTTACCAATAAAAGTTATGGAGTCTAACAATCTTCCCTAAGTATTGAAAGAACAAGCATAAGCTAATCTATGAATATTCAAAGCATAAGTGAAAGACATAGGCTAAGCTAAAAGAAAAAACATCCTTTGCCAAAAAAAATTCATTGGACTAGTGTTGGATGAATTCTTACAAGTGATGGAACAAAAATGATATTACAATACAAAACAAATTACTTCATTCATGATCTCCTTGAGATATCTTCTAAAAGCGCATCAACAGTCCTCTGAGTCGAGTGACTGTGGAGATCTCATGAATGAGTTGTTGACCTTCTCTCATCGGCACGTGAGGTCTGTCCAATCTGTCTCTGATGACCTTGTGAAACCATTCAAGTGTTGAAGTTGAATACTTGAAGGCTTCACTCAGTCTAAAGAATTTCTTCACACCAAACTCGTTCTTGAACACCAATCCGAGCTCTGGTTGAGTTAAGAGTGAGGCAGATCTCTTCTTCTGCAGGCCTGGAAAGTCTTCGTCTTGAGGAGTGCAGGATAGTCTTTTGATGCCAAGATTAAGAGTGATTTGAAAGTCACTTTTTGCTCTAACTTCACCAAGGTCTCCATCACTTGAACTATCGCTCGGCTTGCCATCCCAAATCTGATTCCTTGATCCTGTCGTTGAGCTGTGTGTCCATATAGATCAATCAAGTCCTATGGATTGAGATTGATCAAGTCATTGTCATTGAAGACGCTAACATGACCATGGGCTCGCTCCATGGTGTACTCAATGTATTTGATTGCTCTATTAGCGAAGGTCCTCATTTTGATGTCTAGAACCATCTTGATTCCATCATTCAAGAAGACGGCTTGTGGTGGAGAGGTCTTCTGTCTTATGAACCTATGGCACAAGAGGTTCATCGACTCTGGTGATAGCGTGAGAGGATTGAGTACCAAACTTTCATCGTGATCGTGGTACAGATACTGATGGATATTCTCCATCATTATTGGTCCCCTTGGTGGCATCTCTGGACATCTCCTCAGCGACTCGAAACTTGCAATAATCTCATCGACTACGCCTTGATGAGGAAGGAATGTCTGCTAGCAACTGTGATGGTCGGGTGATGGGTTGTGTTTGGGTTAAGGGTTGTGTTTGAGTTGAGGGTTAAGTTTGGGTTGAGGGTTGAGGTGATGAAATGGGTTCTGGTTGTGATGGTTCAGGTTGGGTTAGCTCTGGTCGAGGTATTTCTGGTTCAATAGGCTCTGGTTGGGTTATTTCTTGTTCAATGGGTTTTGTTTGGGTTGGTGGTTGTTGAGGTAAGGTAGGTTGGGTGATTTCTGGTTCAATGGGATCTTGTTGAATGTGTAGGCTGATGGAAGGTTCTATGTGAGGTGGTGTTGGTGATGGAGTAAAGGGTTGGTTAGTTTCTGGATGAG
The DNA here is from genome assembly GCF_001531365.2 of Cynara cardunculus var. scolymus. Lineage (NCBI taxonomy): Eukaryota > Viridiplantae > Streptophyta > Magnoliopsida > Asterales > Asteraceae > Cynara > Cynara cardunculus. Next base: position 30,194,308 of record NC_037540.1, on the reverse strand, counting down.
GGCTAGATGGGTTTTCATCGGATGAAGAACTCACCTCGATTGGTGAGAACTCATTGGTTTGGGTTGCGAGTTCCTTGGTACTAGCTATGGGAACATGTACATTGTGTACATCTTCAGAGGGCTGAGCCTCTGGTTCCCTAGCTTGGGTTCCTTAGGATGTTGAGGTTAGTTGGCTTTGGTTTGGTGGTGGTGGTGGTGTAGTGGTTTCCATCAGTTGATCAGCCAGGTTTTCCCCCTCATGAGGACCTAGACTATGATCATCTTGGTCAGGATCCTCATGCCTTGGCTTCTTTAGCGGGCGGCTAGATGAGCAGGAGGCTCTGCTGCACTTCTTCTTCCACAGCCTTATGTGCTCGGCAAGCGTATGCACTCGCTTTTTGTTGCGTCGTTGTTCCATTGTACGAAGAGCATTTTTGTGATCCAGAGGCTATGGATAAACGAACTAGAGGCTCTGGGTGGGAAAATGCATACTTTGTGTAATATGGATGCTTGATGATGAATGCAAAACTCCCCCTCAAATGATGTATAGGGTTGTGTAATGAGTTAAAAACTCTCCCTGGAATCAATAAGGAGGGTGATTGGGATGACCAGAGTCTCTGGTCTACACAACCAGATGCTCTGGTTGTGAAAGATGAGGTGAAACATATGAAGTTATGGCTAAGATGATGTAAATGGTTATGAAAAAGATGGGCCTTTGGGAACAGAGGGCTCTGGTTCCATAGACATCGAATCCAGAAGCTCTGGTCTTTAGAACCAGAGGCTCTGGTTGAGAAGGCGATGCGAAAATGATGAAAAAATGTGATGAAAAGATGCTTCTGATGTCCAAATTGGACCAAAGGGTCTCTTGTCTCAAAGGACTTGGAAACCAAAAGCTCTGATCTTTGGAACCAGAGGCTCTGGTTGCATGAATGATGAAATATGACTAAGTAATGTATGAAAGAATGAGGGAGACCAATTTTGGGACCAAAGAGGCTCTGGTCTCAAAGGATTGGAATCCAGAGGCTCTAGTCTTTAGAACGAGAGGCTCTGGTTGAAAAGGGAGTACTTAGTGAAAAATCACAAAGTATTTGCTTTGGACCAGAGGGGCTCTGGTTCCAAAGGCGATGAAAATGTTTGGCCAAAAATTAAAAACAAGTATTTCTATTTGGCCAAAGGCTCTGGTCTTTAGAACCAGAGGCTCTAGTTTAGAGTACTTGGGGATTATGACCTTATAATGTATCACTTATAGGCATAACCAAGAGATATTGAGGATCTCTGGTTTTAAACGATAGATTGACTCTAAGTGGTGAGATTCAGCATACCCATCTTGCTGACAAGAAATAAAAATCTTTTCTCATCAAGAGCTTTTGTGAAAATGTCAGCAAGTTGAATCTCTGTAGGAACAAAGTACATTTCTATTGTACCTTTTTCGACATTGTCTTTTAAAAATGTTACCTTACATCGATGTGTTTGGTCTTGGAATGTTGCACAGGATTTGCAGAGCTGGTTATGGCACTCTTGGAGTCACAGAGGATGGGAATCTTTTCATATTCAAAGCCATATTTCTTAACCTGAGTCTTCATCCAGAGAACTTGTGAACAACAACTAGCAGTAGCAACATATTCTACTTCTACTGTAGAGGTTGAAACACAATTTTGTTTTCTGGATGTCCAACTTACCAACTTGTCCCCCAAGAGTTGACAGCTTCCAGACGTACTCTTTATGTCAAGCTTGCAACCTGCATGATCTGCATCTGTGTAGGCTATTAGATCAAAGCCAGAGTTCTTAGTGTTGATCTCAAATCTCTCAATAACACTAATAATTAAGTTAAGAATAACCTAATTATATAGTTTGGATGAATAAAATAATGAACACTCAAGAACAATTGATGAACATTCAAATAATATACTTGAGTGTCAAAAGTTTCACTTTATTTCAATGATTGTGAAAAACATAAAAAAAGTCAAAGATTACAATAGGCCTAACCACCAATTTATACTAGAAATCTAGACAAGAAGATATATATCTAGTGAGACTATCTAGCAAATCTTCTAGGGAAAGATAATGCTTATCTAAACATGGATAATTAACAAAACAAGATAAACTTTGTAGAATCCAGCTGTTGATTTGTTATCTCCAACTGTCTTCCATGGAACGTTAGTTCAACCTTATCTTCATATCTTCATCGCATGCCTCTGGTTGAACTAGTGTGGAAAACTCCAAGTGTTTGTACCCAGAGGGGCTATGAAGATGCTCGTTCCATCGCATCTCTGGTCAATTCATCAACCTTCTGGTTGTTCTTCAGACTTAGTTGTTTTGCCTTGAAGTCTTCCATTGGCCTTCTGGTTCTTCATCACTTGTTTGTCTTCATTACTTCTACATTGGACTTATGGGGTCTAACAATCTCCCCCTAAGTAATGAAAGAACAAACATGAACTAATCTAGGGACATTTAAATCATAAGTGATGAACAGAGGCTAATCTAAAGAAAAACATCCTTTGCCAAATTTTCGTTTGACTAAATAATGAATTCTTACAATGATGAAACTAAAGATGTTACAATTCTAAGCTTAAGTAAAACTACATTCATGGTCTCCATTGTGATATTTCCCAAAAGCGCATTAACAGTCTTATGTATTAAATGACTGTTGAGATCTCATGAATGAGTCTTTGTCCCTCTCCCATCGGCACATGAGATCTGCCTAATCTGTCTTTGATGGCCTTCTGAAACCATTCGAGTGTTGTTGTTGAGTACTTGAAGAATTTATTTGCTCCAAACTCAGTTTTAAATACCAGTCCCAGTTCTGGTTGAGTTAGTACAGAGGCAGATCTCTTCTCCTGTAAGCCTGGGAAGTCTTCATTGGGTGGAGTGTAGGATAGTTTGTCGATGCCAAGTTGAAGAGCAATTTGAAAATCACTCTTGGCCCTGTGCTTCACCAAGGTTTCCATCGTTTGAACGATCGCTTTGTTTGCCATCCCAAATCGTATTCCTTGATCCTGTCGCTGAGTCGTGTACGCATAAAGTTCAATCAAGTCATATGGATTGAAGTTGATCAAGTTATTGTCATTAAAGACGCTGACTTGGCTATGGGCTCGCTCCACGGTGTACTCAATATACTTGATGGCTCTGTTTGCAAAGGTCCTCATCTTGATGTCCATGGCCATCCTTATTCCATCGTTTGAAAATATAGCCTGTGGTGGTTGGGTAGTCTGTCTTACAAACCTGTGGCATAGGAGGTTCATTGACTATAGTGAAAGCATTGGAGGATTGAGAGTTAAACCATCATCGCGATCATGGTATATGTATTGATGGATGTTTTCCATCATCACTGGCTCCCTTGGCGGCATCTCTGGATGTCTCCTTAGCGACTCCATATTTGCAATTATTTCATCGACGATCCCTTGAGAAGGATACCTCGATGAGGAGGGAACGTCCGCTTGCACCTAGGGTTGGTTGGGTTGTGTGTTGTGTTTGGGCTAAGGGTTGTTAATGGGTTGGTGATGGAATGGTTTCTTGTTGGGTTGGCTTGGATTGGGGTAGTTCTGGTTCATTGGGCTATGGATGGGTGGTTTCTGGTTCATGGGGTTCTGTTTGGGTTTGAGGTTGTTGGGGTGAGGAAGGTTGGATGATTGTGGGTTCTGGTTGTATGGGTAAGGTGGTGAAAGGTTTTGTGGTACAAGGGGTTGGTGAAGGAGTTAAGGGTATGTTAGGAGTTGGTGATGGAGTGAAGGGTAGGTTGGTTTCTGTTTGTGGAGTAGAGGGGTTTTCGCTGGATGAGGAACTCAGCTCAATGGGTTCTTGGGTATTGGCACAGGGAACAAGTACATTGTGTACATCTTCAGAGGACTGAGCCTCTGGTTCCCTCGCTTGAGTTCCTTGGATTGATGGTGGTGGTTGGCTTTGTGATTGAGGTGGTGTTGGTGGTGCAGCGGATTCCATCGATTAAGCAGCCGCAGCCTGGTTCTCCCCCTCATGAGGACCAAGACCATAATCATTGGGGTTTGGATCCTCATGCCTTCGCCTCTTTAGAGGGCGTCTTGAAGAGCAGGAGGCTCTGCTCATGTTTTTCTTCCTTAGCCAGATGTGCTTGGCTAGTGTGCACACTCGATCTCTGGTGCGTCTTTGTTCCATTGAGCGAAGAAGAGAGTTTGTTCGATCTGCTGTTGGAGGAGACTCTTCTTCAATGCGTTGGTAGGCTCAACAGATCTGGCCGTGAACTTTGCACTTATCTCATTGAACGATGAGATAAGTGCCTTTGATAGTGCCTTGAGGTCGGCTCTGGTGGCAAACTCTGTGGTGGATGATGAAGCAGGTGGCGGAACGGAGGTGGAGGTGGATGCGGATGGTGGGATGGGAAGGTTGGCTATTATGTCCTTCAACTCTGCAGCGAAGGTATAGAGGACTTCATCGAATGATGATACTGCAGAGGAAGGTGGAGGAGGAGGTGGTTGGGGTATTTGGGCTAATATAGTGGCTGGGAGTGAGGTTAGGGTGGTTTGGATGGTGGCCATTTGGGTGGAGAGGGAGGCTAATGTTTCATCGATGGATGTAGTTGGGGGTGGGGTAGTTTGAGGGATTTGGGAGAGGATGGTGGCTGGGAGAGTGTCGAGGGTTTGCGAGATGGTGTTTATTTGGATGGTGATGGAGGCTATGGTCTCATCGATCGCAGTTGCCTAGGCCGTGAGGGTGGCAATAGAATTCATCATTTTTTGGTTTCGAAGGGTGGCAAAGGAGGATGTGGTGTTATGGTGTTGGGTTATGGTTTGTTGTAGCATTTGGAGGCGGGTAGTATTTTCTTTGGTTTGGGTGTGGAGGGTGGCAAGGGATTGTCGAATGGGGGTTAAATCGATGGAAGGTGGGTTGTCGACAATCCTTTGTATGATGAGTTTTAGGTCATCCAAGGACCAGTGAGTCGAGTCGACAAAGGCTTGGAACTCAGCCTCTATGACTAGATCAGCCACGGGGGTAACCCCTGCAGCAACAGATGCTGCAGGTTGTGCCTCAGCTCCAGAGGCCCCCTCAATGCCTTGTGAAAATGTAGGCATTGAAGGACTTCCATCGAGTCCTCGATAGCCCTCTAAAGAGGAGCTATCTCTTGATATTGCTACATCTTCCTCTTCTTCTTCGGCTTCAGAGGCCAAGGAAGGGAAGTAGATGTGTGTCCCCTTCTCTATATCAAGTATCGAAAGGGGTTGTGCATGAAAAAAAGATCGCTCTGAACGATCTTGGGGCATATCAATGCCAGAAGCAACACATGCTTCTAGGTGTGTGAAGGGTTGTGGCGAGCCATGAGGCGATGTGGCTCTTATGTCTTCATCGCCTCTCTGTTGGGAGAGGAGCGATGGATGTTGTGGTTCCTCGGCTATATCATCTCTAGAGGCCCGAAGAGTGGCCTCTGGATGGCTGGTTGAGGTGGGGATTGGACTGTGTCGTCCAAGTTCAATACCCCTTTGGCCTTGATCGCCAAGGATAGTGGTGGTGGTTTCCCTTTGGGAAGAGAGTGATGGAATTGTGTTTGTAGGGCCGGGGGATGCGTGTGGAGTGTCATCATCATCATCTTCATCATCCGATAAAGACGACTCCTGCGCTCTATCGTTTGTATCAGGAGATGGTTCTAAGTGCTCTGGGGTAGCTACCCTCGATTTTGGGGACAGCAGAGAGCATTCATACTTCTGCCTAATCTCAGATGTCTCCGGTATGACGTTGAGCATGGCTCTTGAAACAGTCCTCTCTGTAGTTTAGCCATCCTTTGAAATTGTTGGGTGATGGCTGTTCATTAGGAACCGAAGAGTGTATGGTTCTTCAGCCGGGAGGCTGTGTCTCCTCGTCACGTCCCTTATGAAGAGAGCAAGGAAACGCGGGAAGAGTACAGAAGTCAAAGGCTTTCCCGTGGCCTTGAGCTTGGATTTCTTGATCACTGCTGCGTGGTTCTCATTGTAAATGAGAAGGGCGTAGTCCAGCGGTAGGTTGAAGAAGAGCCCATACGTTATTGTCATAATGTTGATGTTCCCTTGATCCATCGACCCGAGCTTGCAAGTTAGGGCTCGGTTCAGGATGGAGAAGAAAATATTCCACATGGGGGCAAAAACTGCCTCTTGAAATCAGATGCGTTGCGTAGGTCATGATTGTAATCCAGCATCTTGATAAAGCGGAGGATGTCAGAACTCGTAGGTGGCTCAGCGTATTGTTCAATATGGAGCTCTTGGCGAGTGGGGATGCAAAGTACTTTGGAGACCTTTGTGTGGGAAATTTTGACTGAGCAAACCATGTCATTTGGGACATTAATGTCCCCCATGATACCATGGTTCTCGGGGTAGAATTCACGTCTGCCAGTATTGTTGAACGTACTTGAGAGGTACGCCATTGTCAGACAAGGTCAAAGCAGGTTGGAAGATGCAGTTTTCGAAGAATTCTATCATAATGGTGAACCTGGCTTCAAACAGGTTGGTTCGCAGGTCTATGGCGTGGTTGTTGGGCTTGATTGGTAGAAAGACAGTGCACGACTGTCTGCGCTGGTTGATTGCACATGGCTGTCATTGTTGTTCGAATCGTGAGAAGCTGAGGATGCCATTGTTTGGAAAGTTGCAGATTTTATGGTTGATGTTCGTCTGGTATTCTTAAAGGTTTTGAAAGCGTAAAGAAGAAATGGGTTGGGGAAGAAGGGTATATATAGGTGGAGAAGGGGAAACGGTTTTGGGATTTAAGAAATAATATTTTAAAAGAGTAATGAGTAGTGAGGGAGACGTTTGGCAAAAAGGTGATTTATTAGGGGATCGTGGGCCGTCTTTACTGCACCGTGTCATTAATGTTGGAGGGCACGTATCGTTATGGGGAGGGTGGAAGGGTAATTTGAAAGGGTTTATGGGGAACAGGCTGTAGGAATGGCAGGTGCATGTAAGATGACGTTTGGGTTATTTGGGATAATTAAATAATTATCCCAAATAATATCTCTTGAATATCAATCCAAAAAAAATTAATATTTAAAATTCCATCTAATTGTAAGATAAATACTAATTACGAAGTTTTAGTCTTTTAAAAACCCATGTTGTATAGTTTTTAGTCACAAAAGCTGCAATTTGTATAATATTTAAAATGTTTTCAATTAAAGATGAATTTTTGGATTAAAATATCTTTGTCATGGAACCAGAGGCACTCTAATTGGTCATGACTCTTTGGATGGGGAACCAGAGGTCTCTGGTTGAGAGTGATGAACAAGTTCACCGATGGAATTTTGGGTTGTATGAATAATGAGCCTTGGATAGACAAACCAGAGGCTCTGGTTAAGCATGGACAACCCTTTATGTAGGACCAGAGGGGCTCTAGGTTAATGCATAAAATTTATACATCATTTATATAGCATTTTTGGTATCCAGAGGCTCTGGATAATAGAACCTGAGGCTCTGGGTTTCAAAATGCATAATTATGCAATGAAAATTCTTCATGATGAATGAAAAACTCCCTTCAAATGATTGCATGGGGATGTGTATTGAGTTTAAAGACTCCCCCTAGAATCAATCAATAAGGAGGTTGAATTTGATGACCAGAGGCTCTGGTCTATACAACCAGAGGCTCTGGTCTATACAACCAGAGGCTCTGCTTATGAATGATGATAAAAACTTATGTGGAATATGGTAAAGTGTATGTGAATGGATATGAAAATGAATGGGTCTTTGGGACCAGAGGGCTTTGGTTCCAAAGACAACAAATCTAGAGGCTCTGGTCTTTAGAACCAGAGGCTCTTGTTGCACAGGCGATGCAAACAAATATGAAATTTTGGTTAAGTACATGTAAAAGGTTATGAGAAGATTGAGCCTTTGGTACCAGAGGGCTCTGGTTGCAAAGGCATCAAGTCCAGAGGCTCTGGTCTTTAGAACCAGAGGGCTCTGGTTGTGAAGGCGATGCAAACATGATGAAGGATGTAATATAATTATGTATGTGAAGTCCAATTTGGACCAGAGGGCTCTGGTCGCAAAGGATTTGGAAACTAGAAGCTCTGGTCTTTGGAACCAGAGGCTCTGGTTCCACAAATGATGAAATATAACTAAGTTATATGTGCTTATGAATGAGGGAGACCAGGTTTGAGATCAAAGAGGCGTTGGTCTCAAACAATTGGAATCCAGATGCTCTGGTCTATAGAACCAGAGGCTCTAGTTGTGAAGACGATACTTGCTGAAAATTCATCAAGTATTTGCTTTGGACCAGACGAGCTCTGGTTCCAAAGATGATGAAAACTTTTGGCCAATAAATTAAACAAGTATTTATTTTTAGCAAGAGGCTCTGGTCTTTAGAACCAGAGGCTCTGGTTTGGAGTACTTAGTGTTTATAGCCATAAGGATATATCACTTGTAGGCATAACCATGAGATATTGAGGATCTCTGTTTTCAAACTAAGGATTGCCTCTAAGTGGTGAGATTCAGCATACCCATCTTGCTGACAAGGAATAAAAATCTTTTCTCATCAAGAGCTTTTGTGAAAATGTCAGCAAGTTGAATCTCAGTAGGAACAAAGTACATCTCTATATTACCTTTTTCATCATTGTCTTTCAGAAAGTGGTACCATACATCGATGTGTTTGGTCTTGATTTGCAGAGATAGCTATTGCATTCTTGGAGTCACAGAGGATTCGTATCTTTTCATATTGGAAACCATAGTCCTTAAGCTGCGTCTTCATCCAGAGAACTTGTGAACAACAACTAGCAGCAACAACATATTATGCTTCTGCTATGGAAATTGAAACACAATTTTGTTTTATGGATGTTTAACTTACCAGCTTGTCCCCCAAGAGTTGACAGCTTCCAGACGTACTCTTTCTATCAAGCTTGCAACCTGCATGATCTGCATCTGTATAGGCTATTAGATCAAAGCCAGAGTTCTTAGGATACCARRRRCCCAATGAAGGGGTTCCCTTGAGGTATCTAAAGATCCTATTGACCGCAGAGAGATGAGATACTTTAGGATTGGATTGACACCTTGCACAAAGACATGTAGCAAACATAATATCTAGTCTACTAGTGGTTAGATACATGAGTGATCCAATCATGCCTCTGTCGGTTGTTACATCTACATATTTGCCTGATGGATCAGCAAATAACTTAGCTCCTGTAGCCATAGGTGTTCTCATCGATGATGAATTTGAAAGAGAGTATTTCTTTAGAAGGTCAGTCACATACTTGGATTGATTGATGAAAATCCCTTCTGGAGTTTGTTTTATTTGAAAACCAAGGAAAAAACTAAGTTCTTCCATCATACTCATCTCAAATTTGCTTTTCATCAGCTCTGAGAATTTTTCACAATGTTTTGCATTTGTAGAACCAAATATGATGTTGTCCACATATATTTGCACAAGTAATATGTCACCTTTATGCTTCTTGAGAAAGAAGGTTGTATCGATTGTACCTTTTTCGAAKCCATTGTTGATGAGAAAGGTGGATAGAGTTTAATACCAAGTCGTGGGTGCTTGCTTCAGCCCATAGAGAAAGTAGACATACTCTGGATGTTTTGGATCTTCAAACCTAGGGGGCTGCTGCACGTATACTTCTTCTTGAATATTACCATTGAGGAAGGCAGACTTGACATCCATCTGATAGACCTTGAAGCCTTTGTGAGCTGCATAGGCTAGGAATATCCTGATAGCTTCAAGTCTTGCGACGGGAGAAAATGTCTCATCGTAGTCAATTCCTTCTTCCTGGCAGTAGCCTTTGGCAACAAGCCTGGCCTTGTTCCTTATTACTATGCCATGTTCATCCTTCTTATTTCTGAAGACCCATTTGGTTCCTAAGGTCGTCTTCCCTTTGGGTAGAGGCATGAGGGCCACACTTTGTTTCTCTCAAACCGTAGTAGTTCTTCTTGCATCGCGTCTATCCATTCTGGGTCTTGTAGAGCTTCAGAAACCTTCTTGGGTTCTATCATGCTTAGAAAGTTGGCGAAGAGGCATTCATTAGCTGTTGCGGATCTCCCCTTGACACTAGATGTTGGATTACCAATAATTTGGTGATGTGGATGGTCTTTAGTCCATTTGGTGCTCAATTGGGGTTTTGGAGCAACAGGATGTAGTTCTTCTCATCCTTGGAACTGCTTGCTCCCCGATGATTAGTCTTTTGGCCTTCTTGTCAGTCTCCACGCGCTCCATATCGTCTTCATCCCAGTTCTTCTCGTCCTTGGGCATGTAGTTGGCTGGAATTTCTACTGTGGTACTCGTTCCTGGGACTCTTGGAACAAGAATCTGTGGAATGTAGGGACCCTCCATGACAGATCGCAAAAGATTTCTGTCCATCCCTTCCAAAAAGTTTATCATCCGTATCCTCCATTGTGGATACTCTTCTCTTTGAATAGTTGGAGGTTTGGTGAGGGAACCAACACTGTAAGCGAAATTCCAGTTGGCCATTTAAGATTTGGAAGAGAAAACTTATGTTTTTAGAGAAGATCTTTTATGAATTTTGTTTTATGAATGAAAAAGGCGAATTGAGAGATTTTAATGATCATTTTGATTGGAAAAACAATCAATTGGCTCTGATACCAATTGTTGATCCCAGATCTCTCAATAACACTAATAATTAAGTTAAGAATAACCTAATTATATAGTTTTGATGAATAAAATGATGAACACTCAAGAACAATTGATGAACATTCAAATAATATACTTAAGTGTCAAAGGTTTCACTTTATTTCAATGATTGTGAAAAACGTAAAAAGAGTCAAATATTACAATAGGCCTAACCACCTATTTATACTAGAAATCTAGACAAGAAGAAAACTATCTAGTGAGACTATCTAGCAAATCTTCTAGGGAAAGATAAAGCTTATCTAAACATGGATAATTAACAAAACAAGATAAACTTTGTAGAATCCAGCTGTTGATTTGTTATCTCCAGTTGTCTTCCATGGGATGTTAGTTCAACCTTATCTTCATATCTTTATTGCATGCCTCTGGTTGAACTAGTGTGGAAAACTCCAAGTGTTGGTACCCAGAGGGGCTATGAAGATGCTCTTTCCATCACATCTCTGGTCAGTTCATCGACCATCTAGTTGTTCTTCAGACTTAGTTGTTTTGTCTTGAAGTCTTCCATTGGCCTTCTGGTTCTTCATCACTTGTTTGTCTTCATTACTTCCACACATTAGACTTATGGGGTCTAACACTTAGGATATCAGAGACCAATGAAGGGGTTCCCTTGAGGTATCTAAAGATCCTCTTGACCGCAGAGAAATGAGATTCTTTAGGATGAGCTTGATACATTGCACAAAGACATGTAACAAACATAATATCTGGTCTACTAGCGGTTAGATACAGGAGTGATCTGATCATGCCTCTGTAGGTTGTTACATCCACAGATTTGCCTGATGGATCAGCTAACAACTTAGCTCCTGTAGCCATTGGTGTTCTCATCGATGATGAATTTCAGAGAGAGTATTTCTTCAGAAGGTCAGTTACATACTTGGACTGATTGATGAAAATCCCTTCTGAAGTTTGTTTTATTTGAAGACCAAGGAAGAAACTAAGATCTCCATCGTACTCATCTCAAATTTGCTTTTCATCAGCTCTGAGATTTTTTTGCAAAATTTAGCATTGGTAGAACCAAATATGATATCGTCCACATATATTTGCACATGTAGTATGCCATCTTTATGCTTCTTCAGAAAGAGGGTTGTATCGATTCTACCTTTTTTGAATCCATTGTCGATGAGGAAGGTAGAGAGTGTGTCATATCAAACCTTGGGTGCTTGTTTTAGCCCCTATAGAGCTTTGTCTAGAAAGTAAACATACTCTGGATGCTTTGGGTTTTCAAACCCAGGGGGCTACTGCACGTATACTTCTTCTTGAAGCTTACCATTTAGGAAGGCAGACTTAACATCCATCTGATAGACCTTGAAGCCTTTGTGTGCTGCATAGCCTAGGAATATTCTGATGGCTTCAAGTCTTGCAACGGGAGCAAAAGTTTCATCGTAGTCAATCCCTTCTTCCTAGCAGTAGCCCTTGGCAATAAGCCTGGCCTTGTTCCTTACTACTATGCCATCTTCGTCCTTTTTTGTTTCTGAAGACTCATTTGGTTCCTATAGTCGTCTTCCCTTTGGGTAGAGGCATAAGAGACCACACTTTGTTTCTCTCAAACTGGAGTAGTTCTTCTTGCATTGCATCTATCCAGTTTCGGTCTTGTAGAGCTTCAGAAATCTTCTTTGGTTCGATCATGCTCAGAAAGTTGGCGAAAAGGCATTCATTAGCTGTAGCGGATCTCGTCTTGATACAAGATGATGGATCACCAATGATTTGATGTTGTGGATGGTCTTTTGTCCACTTGGTGCATGATTGGGGTTCTAGAGCAACAGGATGCAGTTCTTCATCGACCGATGGAACTGCGTGCTCCCCTTCGAAGAGATCATCTCTAAAGTGATGCTCTGGCTCTGGTTTTGGTTCTGAAGACACAGAAGAAGTAGAAGGTGAAGTAACATGAGTTTCAGAAAGAGTTGTACCTTCAGCATTGGAGACTTCATGTTCTTCATCGGCTCTGGAAAAGGGTTTTTCAATAGGTGCTTGTCCAGAGTCTACTTCACCTTTGAAAGATGTCTTCAAACAAATGAGCTAACTCTGATTCATTGGGTTTGCCAATAGATGGATCAGAGGCTCTCTGTTGTGTCCAGAAGTCATTGGTGAAGAATCATCAAAGAACACGTTGATGCTTTCGATAACGATCTTTGTCCTTTTGATGAAAACTCTGTAGGCCTTAGCAGTTTGAGAATATCCCAGAAAGATCATTTCATCAGCTTTCTTGTCGAACTTGCCAAGATATTTCCTATCATTGAGTACAAAACATTTGCACCCAAAGACGTGGAAATATTTGACATTAGGTCTTCTTTGATTGATGAGCTAATAGGGAGTCTTTTGGTGCCTCTTGTTGATGATTGACCGGTTCTGAGTGAAGCAGGCAGTGGAAATGGCTTCAGCCCAGAAGGTGATGGGTAACTCTGATGAAGCAAGCATGGTCCTTGCTTCTTCCACTAGGGTTCTGTTCCTTTACTCTACTACTCCGTTTTGTTGTAGGGTTCTTGCAGCTGTAACATTTTGGGAAATGCCTTCACTGATGACATATTCATCGATTCTGGCATTTCTGAATTTAGTTCCATTGTCGCTTCTAACTTTGATGAGTTTGCATTGTAGAAGGACTTGGAGCCTTTTCATCACCCTAATGAGGAGTTCAGGAACGTCTGATTTCTTCTTTACGAACTCAACCCAAGTGTAACTGGAGTATTCATCAACTAGTACCAAGATGTACTTCTTTCCAGAGACACTTTATGTAGATATGGGCCCACAAAGATCTGTGTGGATCATGTCCAAGGGCTTGGAGTAAGAGGTTTCTGACTTTGTTTTATGAGAGGCCCGTTTCAGCTTTCCCATCTCGCAGTCTGAGCATAGATGATCTTTTTCAAAGTTGAGACCGGGAATCCCCTTGACTAGCTTATGTTTGGCTAGCTTTCTTAGAACGTCAAAGTTCAGATGTGAGAACTTCTGGTGCCATAACCAGTTTTCATCGCTCTTATGGGATACAAGACATAGGGTGTCTTGTCCCACAGAGGAATGAAAATCCAAAAGATAGAGATTCCCTTCTCTCTTTGCCTAGATGATGGTTTGGTCGGGCTGTATTTCGATAATGCAGAAACCTTTGTGAAACCTGACTTCAAGACCCTTGTCGCAGAACTGGCTTATGCTTAGTAAGTTATGCTTTAGACCTTCAACATAAGCCACTTTGCTGATGGAGATGTTGCCTTTGATAAGTGTGTCGTATCCCTTGATGGTACCCTTACTGTTGTCTCCAAAAGTGACAAAGCCTCCTGGTTTGTCGATGAAGGAGGACAACTGAATTTTATCACCAGTCATGTGCCTGGAGCAACCTAAATCCATATACCATGGTTGCACATGCTGGTCCTGCAAGACAAGTTAAGGGTTTTTAGGTACCCATTTCATAATGGGTCCTCGTTTGTTAGTCAGAGATACGACATTTCTCTTTTCATCAGCCCTCTTGGGAGTGGGTTGATTTCCATTACCCTTAGCCTTTACAGGCTTGGGTCTGTTTGCATTTCCCTTACCCTTAGACTTGAGGTCTTTCACGTTTTCATTAGTTTGATCATTATAGCGATAGACGTGTTTGGAAAATATGCAACGATGAGTTAACATGTGGTTCCTCAGGTTTTGTAAAAGAGCTAAACATTGGCAATTAAGATTTTTTGGACATGAATTTCTAACTTTTTTTTATTCGATGAAAAAGGAGAAGTAAAAGCAGGGGATGAAAATCCTGTCCTAACACCGGTTGCTTTTACAAACTTCTTATCTAGTTCAAATTTTTTATTTGTGGTAGGCTTGGTCTTTACTTCTTTCCTAAGGAAGGGCTTCTTTTCTTCAGCTGATGGAGAAGAAAAGTGTTGGTTAGAATGTTCAGAGGCGGGCCACTTTTGTGTCCTGTGCGCGAGTAAACTTAATGAACTTAGATGAAGTACTTGGGCCTTGTGAGGTATTGTTGGCAGACTTGGTGTTACTCAGTTTTCCTTTTCTTTTGTCTGAAGTTTTCATAGATTCTTAAACATCAGATTTCATTGAGGCCTTGAAAGTTTGAGGTTTCTTATCCTCAATGTCCTCTAGTGATTCACTGACTATTTCTTCAGATTCAGAGTCAAGGAAGTCTCTCACGGATTTCTCGAAATCAAAATGCTCATGGATGTTTGCGGGAGGAGTGGGTTCAGAGGTTGATGATTCAGAGTGATCTGTTGGGGGTTCCATCGCTTCTGACTTAGATGAACTTCCATTATCACTTGGATGGTTCATCTATTTATCAGATGACGGTTCCTTACTAAGACTCTCTTTCTCATCAACATCACTTGCTGATGAAATGGAATTGATAACCAGAGGTTCTGGTTTAACCATAAGGTTTCCATCGGTGTCTGGTGTAGAGGCATCATTCCCTTTATCATAATTATTACTTGTGCTGCTCTCGTACACCACATGTTCAAAATCTTGTCTCAAGAGAAGAGTTTTTCCATCGACTTTAACCCTTTTGAAATTTGCTTTGGGTTTTGGGAAAAAATCGGGTTTTTGAACACATCCAAGTTTAAAAGTGGATTCAATGGTGGATTTCTTTGTTTCGATGAAAGAGTCCAATTCATTGAATCCAATCCCTTGAGTGTCCTTTCGACCATTAAGTTTTTTGTAGATTTTTTGGGCATCCTTATATTTCTTCATCAGGAGTTCATTGGTTTGAAGCTTCCGATGAAGAATCTCCCTTTCTTTTTGGAAGAAATCTTTGAGAGCAACTGAGTTAAGCCTTTCTGCTTCGGATTCCTTAGAGGCCTTTGCCTTCTTTTCTAAGTCCTTAGTTATTTTCTTATTCAGATCCAAAAGCTTTCTTCCTCTGATTTCTTAAGTGACGCAATGCGAGTCTTTTTTTTAACAAGTTCAGCTTTTTCTTCAGTTAGAAGATGAGCTTCTCTCTTGTAGAAACTGACTTCTTTTTCCGCTTTGATTCTATCAGATTTTTCAAAATTTAATTTTTCTTTAAGCTTCATAAAATCCTCTGAAAGTTTCATCAGCCTTAACTCTAGCTCTGATGGAGCAGAGATGGTTTCATTTATAGAAGACTCACATACATGTTCATCAGAGTCAGAGGCAGATTCTGCATTGGACGTGGCCATGAGACAGATGAGTGCCTTGTCTTCTTCATCAGACGAAGAATCAGACACCCAATTTTCTTTTTCAGCCACGAGGCTTCGCTCCTTCGGATTGTACTTGTATTTGTTTTTATAATAATTTGCAACCTTCACTAGGCGTCCTCTGCATTCTTTTGAGAAATGGCCAATCTTTCCGCATCTGAGGCAGCGAAGGTCATTTTTCCTTCCGTCTTTGTCTTCTCTTTTCTCTTCTCTTCTATTTTCTCTTTCTTCTCTTCCCTCTCTTCTTTCTTCCCTCTGATGGAACTTCATCGGCTTCTTTTCATAGGAGGGCTGGAACTTCTCCCTTTCGGAGTCTCTTCGCTCAAATGGCTTTTTAATGAACTTCCTCTGGAACTGTTTTGTTATCAAGGCCAGAAACTTGGCAAAGGCTTTGAGATCATCATCTGACTCGGATGTCTCGTCTTCCCATTCTGATTATACCAGTGCCTTCTTGCCTTTTCTCTTGTGGTCTCTGGTGGAAGTCCTTGAAACATCCTTTTCTTCTCCAGCAAGAGCAAGAGGTCCATCGATGGACACTTTTCTCTTCATAATATCATTTTCTTGTGCAGCAAGTGTTCCATAGATGTGATGAAGTGACCAGCTGTCTAAGTCCTGATTTGCTTGGAGGGACATCGACAGCTGAGTCCACTCATTGCCGAGACTCTAAAGAAATAACACATTATTTTCTTCCTTCGTCCTGAAGATGTCGTTTCGTCAACATTGATTAATCAATGTATTGAAACGATCGTACGTCTTCTGAATCGGTTCATCAAGAAAGAGCCTTTAAGTTGGTGTACTCATTGAGACATTGAGCTCTTCGATTTTTTTTTTGTTTTTGCACCTCCTTCTAGTTGACTTGCCAACTCGTCCCATAATTCCTTTGTTGTGGTGCATGCGTCGAGGGATTGAAAGATTTCATTGGGAATGGCCATAAGAATTAATATTTTGGCCTTTCTATCAGCCTTTAAGCGCTCCAGGTCATCTTCATCCCAATTTTTCTCGTCCTTGGGCATGTAGTAAGGGGCTACTTCTGCTGTCGTGCTCGTTCCTGGGACTCTTGGAACAAGAGTCTGAGGTATGTAGAGACCCTCCATGACAGATCTGAGAAGATTCCTGTCCATCCCCTCTAGAAAATTCACCATCCTGATCCTCCATTGTGGATACTCTTCTTTTTGAACAGTTGGAAGTTTGGTGAGAAAACCAACACTATAAGCAGAATTCCAAATGGCCATTGAAGATTTGGAAGAGGAAAAAAATGCGTTTTTTTAGAGAAGATTTGTATGAACTCGAGAATGAATGAAAAAGCGAATTGACAGTTTTTGATAATCGTTTTGATTGAAGAACAATCAATTGGCTCTGATACCAATTGTTGATCCCAGATCTTTCAATAACACTAATAATTAAGTTAAGAATAACCTAATTATGTCGTGTGAATGAATAAAATGACGAACACTCAAGAACACAAATATGAATATTCAAAGAATATACTTGATTGCCGGAAGATTCACTTTATTCCAAAATGATTGTGAAAAGCGTAACCAATTACAATAGGCCTAACACCTATTTATACTAGAAAGCTAAACAAGAAGATAACTATCTAGAGAGAATATCTAGCAAATCGTTTAGGAAAAGTAAAGCTTATCTAGACATGAAAAGTAAATAAAACAAGATAAATCTTTGTAGAATCCAGCTGTCGATTCGTTATCTCCAGCTGTCTTCTAAGAGGCGTTGTTCAACCTTATCTTGATATCTTCTTCATCGTATGCCTGTGGTTGAACTGTTGTAGAAGACTCCAAGTGTTGGTAACCAGAGCGGTTATGAAGATATGTAGTTCATCGCATCTCTGGTCTTCCATCGGCCTTCTGGTCCTTCACACTTGTTGTTTTTCATTACTTTTACAAATAAGAGTTATGGGGATGGACGACCAGAGACCCTATGGACGACCAGAGACCCTATGGACGACTAGAGACCCTATGGACAACCAGAGATCCTATGGACGATGGTTGGTCTATGCTCTGGATGACTATCTTCATAATCTTGAAGAATGGTGTTCATCCCATTTTCGATAATGAATATTTCCTTGTTTATAGGATTTAATTACCTTATTTATAGGATTCAGTTATGTAGATCCCAAATTTATCAATCTTCAAGAAAGCTTCAAATCATCAATGGAGGAATCTCAGATCTAGAATTAAGAACACTATGAGAGTTGAGAGAGAAAGTCAACACCCAAATTATGGTCAAACCTTCTTTACGTAATCTGATATTACAATAAGCATCCTCTCAAAATTACAAAGGAAATACCCTTTATATAGGGTCAAACATCTAGACAAAGTCAAAGTCAAACTATCCTATGAAAAGTAAAACACGATGACTTTTAATACAATTATAGACAAAATTAACTTTCAAGACGAATACAATTTTACACTGAATTTTATTCCTAACATTCTCCCCCTTTGTATTCAGACTTGAAAGAATTTGTACGCTTTGAGTCTCATTGCATTAAGCACTCTATGTCTTCTTCAAAACAATCTTCAACTCGAAATCTTCAGACAATCATTTGTTTGAAAAAGATCTTCTAACATTCTCCCCTCGAATGTAGAACCACGATGATCTTCTCTTTTGACAATATAGATTAGAAACAATAACGATCTTCAGAATTGATCTTCAGCAAACTGTTGTAAAATTGATCTTCACATTCAACAACTCTCAGACATTGTAGCACCGGAATAATTTTCTGTAATCATCTCCAGTCGCACTCCTTTTGAGTCTTTTGCCATCATGGAAGTTACTCCCCCTTGATCTTTACAACAAATTTCCCTTATAATGTTCGGAATTGGACATTTATTTCATTATTACATATTCCCCCTTATGATGAAATGAGAATCATTACATCATACACAAGAATGAATRAAATTTHCYRSRAAMGCCRTYAATTCATGAAATTGTAAGTAGATCTTTTCAAATCCACTTGTTTAATCTTTTCAGATTAAGGGAATGGGAAGATAACTACCAATTTCAACATATGAAATTGTTTTCAATCTTATAAATAGATTGGCCTGTGAGTATAACAGATATACTCAGTACAACGGATGTATTGTATATATGAGACTTTATGATGCTCATCTCACCAGGTCTTTCATTCAATCATCGATTGCTTAAAAATAGCATATTTATGAATGTTTTGGCAAAATAACATATAAAATGCAAAATCTGTGTAGTGTAGAAAGATAAAGCAACGTATGCTTCTGTTTATGGTCAAAAAGATAAACCATGTGGACTACAAAAATTTATCAGACTCAATTAGTGATCAAAAAGACTTGAAGGGGGGACATATATCCTTCTGATTCAATATCAACTTTCTCCGAATGAGAAATTGATAGATGATGAGTTGCGTTCCCCAAGTGTTATTGAAACACTTATCTATTGAGAGATAAATGAGTAGCTGGTGGGGTTGTGACAAAAATTGTCCTAGGCTTTGCCTTTTACAATATTTGTCTCGAAAGAATTGAGAACTAATAGATTGTGTGGTATGCCCGGATTTTAGAAGTTTGGAACAGGATTCTCGTATTCTTTTAATCCTGACACAACTCTCATCAATTCTTTTAGCTCACAACTACCCCTCTCATTTTCATTTTAATCTCAGCACACAAACCCTTTTGTATATAAAGCTCACTCAGATATGGTTGTCCTCTTGGGTAGGTTTGTCGGTTCTGACATTCCATAAAGGTATTTCTGATAAGCACTCAGTCCCTCCTAAGTTTAGCATTATGCATAGTTGATCACAAACAGTTGATCAAAAATAATATTGCAGATAAGCACAATGATCAGATAAAAATTATTGATCAAGAAATTTGACTTTAAGCACAATTAATGAAAGAATGATGCAACAATGATCAAATTATTCGGTAATGCGAGAGAAATGAATGAAGATCTGTAAGAACAAGTTTACAGATTCAGATAAAAATGAAATGTATATCATTCAAAGAAAAAAATCAGAAAACAAACTTTTGAATACAAACGAGTGTATTATCACCGAAAATGATTTTATATAAGAGACGTGATAATAACGGTTTGAAGAATAGCTGAAACAGGTATTAGAGTTATGTACGATGAAAAATTACGCAAGTAAAATCTCAGGAAATACCTGTTAAGAAAATGTACTCGTTTAAAAAAAAATAGTTTGTTTTTCAAGAACATTTATTCAAAAACTTTTAGAGACTCCCCGTAGAAAGTAGATTTAACTAATGTTTCAGTTCAGCTCAAAAAATTAAAAAAAATAAAGGAAACATTTTTAGCACGGGTCCTAAACTGGGTGTTTAGAAACCACACTCGGTAAAGCATGAGTCCTGAACTGAATTGTTCGGAAGCCTCAGTTTTGGACAGTTTACAACTCCCCCTGAATTAGTGCATCAATGGGATGATATTCTGATCAGCACAAAATTGACACACCTGCAAAATCAGATCAAATAGATTTTGGTACCCAAATGAATTTGGGTCCTATTCTGTTAGTATCAAGCTGGGGTATGTTGTAACTTCCAAACCATCTATTTCTATTAGATGTCTTCTTGTTATTTTTAGTACTTTTAACAGGTAGATCAGATAAGCAGTAAGAACCATACCAGTCATTATTATACCTGTTAAATGAATTCCAACTGTTTTCAAACCAGTTGTTCCCATATCCTCTGTTGATCTTCTTCTTGTTAACAAAATCATTAGTTCCACAATTTGAGCGTAGGATTCTTCTCTTGCTGAGACTGGTCAATTGATTAGTAGATCTCACAGCGCAAGGAAGAACAATGTTAGTTACAACAGATTTATGAGACACAACTAAATCTGCTTTATTAACCCAAACTTATTTAACTTTTGAAAAATTATTGGGTGATCCAATGACATACCCTTAATAAAACTGATTTAAAGAAGACTTGTTCTTAGAAACAGTTGATTTAGGACTGCTTGAATAACTGTTGGATTTAACACTGGAACAGTTATAAAAGCAAGTTTTACACTGAGATTGAGAACTAGTTGAGCTTTCTGCTCTTGAAAAGTCTGTTACATTCTTAAGTAACCAGTTTCTCTCATCAGCAACTAAATTATACTTCTTCTTAAGTTCAGATCTCATATTCAATTCAGTTACAAATTCTGTCTCTAGATCAGACAATTTCTTTGTAGTATCCAAAAACTTACCTTCTAATTCTTTCTTCAGTTTATCAAACACTATCCTTTCTTTCTCAAACTTCTTTCTTTCTTCATCTGAACTTCCCTTATCATTCTCAGAAGCAATGTCAAGCCACTTCTTCTTTTCTGTAAGTTTTGGCAATTGTTGCATGTTTTTTGACAGTGTTTTTCTTTTCAAGAGCAAACAGTCTTTTCTCTTCATCTAGTGCTTTCTGCTTTTGTTCAGCACTATTAAGCAATTCCAAATTCTTGCGCAGACACTCTTCTTTAAACTCTTTCTTTTCTTTATCAACCTTGGCTCATTCCAAGATGATAAGTTGTTCAAAATCAGAAATTTGTTTTAAAAGCATTTTGGCATTCAGCTCCAACGAGTTAATCTTATTCTCAAAAGACTTTGGTTCAGAATCAAATCTTTTCTCAACTTCAATAATCCTCTTCTTTTCTTTCTTCGTATCTTTCCTTTCAGCATTTAAAACCTTCTCAGCCTCAAAAACCTTTTCCTTTTCTAGTTCCAATAATTTCCTTATCTGAATCAAATCATTCTCATATTTATGAATTTTCTCAATGAAGTCCTCAGTCTCTATATTTTTCCTCCCAAAAGAGTTCCTATCAATTTGCAGTTCAGATTCAGATTTATTAGGTTTATTGACTAAATCTTGTTTTATCTTATTGGAACTGCTTATCTCATCCTCTAATTCTTTTCTTGTTCCATCCAAGGTTTTCTCAAGTTCACTTATCTTCTGCGAAGAACCTTCTTCAAAATTTTCCCTCAAAGCTCTATTCTCTCTTTGCAGGTCCTTAATGATTTCCTTATCTGCATAATTTTCATCAAACATATTTATGTATTTCTCTTTATAGTATTTTAGACTCTTTTCTAACCCAGAAACTTTAACTCTCAATTCTTTATTCTCCTTCTCAAATGAAACTGCCATTTTCAAAATAGATTGATTTAGGATCAAATGCGTTGAAATCAGCTAAAAGAAATCAAAGATACAGTTAAGCTTAAACACACAAACATAAAAAATAAAAAAAACAAAAAAAAAAACTGATGAGTAATTAGAAAAACGATGAAAAACTGTATAAAATCAGTAAAAACTGTTAAAAACAATCAAAAACAGTTTAAACTGATAAGAAACAGTTTACACGACAGAAAACGGTTTAAAAAAAAATCTCAAATAGTTAAAAAACAAAACAAAACAGATAAAAAATGATCCAAAAATTAAAACCAAAAAAAAAAACTCAAAATCCAAAACCACAACAATTATAAGCCCAAGATGAGTCAATCCCAAATCAAGCTTACACGAAAAGGCAACAATTTGATCTAAAAATTACAAGTCCAAATCCAGATGCAATGATTACGCTTACAAATAAGTCTTGTATCCGGGTAAGTTCTCTTGAGAGATTTAAGCCAAAATCCTTTGTGCGAGATGGTAATTAATCCGGTCAAGCTGTCATGATGCAACCAATGTTCTTCGAGTTCTGCAAAACACAATGGTGAAAGCTCAGCAGCTATTCCAACGATGAGAAATGATATTGTTATAGCTGGCCCTGTTTGCTCTTTAGCAACTATTCCGACAAAAATATAAACTCCAGCTCCGATTGTTGCTTCAACTCCAATGGCAATGAGAGAAAAAAACAGAGACGTTTAGACAGCAATTTTGTGAGCGATTTAGACAAGAGTTCGGTTAAAACTAGTGTTCGATTAATCCTCAAATCCAAACTGGTTAACGTTTAAAAATTCTGCTTCTTTTAGAACATTTGTCAAGGCCTCCAACTCAAACTGATTGACACAGGTAAGCTCCTTGTCATGTTCAGTAAGCTCATCTCGTCGCTTCCTCAAAACAGACTCGTAACTTTGGCGGACAAATTCTATAGCATGCTCTCTTCTCTTACCTTCTACTAGACAGAGATCTCCGACTAGCTGCAATGCTTCCCCATAGTTTATATGCTCCAATTGATAGTCCTTCACCCTCAAATCAACATATTCACCAAATTCAAATCAAATAATATGTTGCACACAAAACATTTAGTGTTGTGTTTCCCCAGCCTTCACTTCATCTGTATCTGAGTCACTAGCATCATAACCTGGACATTTATCACCAACTCTCCATACCAAGTTTCAACTCTTGGAAGTCTTATTAATCCAAGCTTGTCCTGTCTCCACCTTCTTGAGAACAACACTGCTACAGCTACTTTCAGACAAGCAGTGGTATGAATCAATTTAGATCAAAATCTGGACAGAATCAAGAAGCAAAGAGTTCCAAATAAAAATCAGAAGTTGACGAAATCTCCTTTCAAAACAGGCATGCCAGATCCTATGGCACTTGTAGCTGAAACCTGTAGAGCACTGTTGAGTGTCGTTGAACCATACACAGAAGTTTACATGGAGACAATCCAAGACCTCCTAAATCCAACAAACGATAACATTTCAATTGTTGAAGATCCAAAAACTGGTGATGTTTCTATACCAGCTGCAACTCTGATAGATATACAAAACCACCAGGATTTTATGGAGTTACTGCGGCTGGGGAAAGCTCATAGAGTCGCTGCTAACACAAAACTCAATACCAAGTCTTCTCGTAGTCATTCCATCCTCATGGTGCACATAAACTCAGAATCATCATCTTCTTCTGTCTCCTATCATTCCATCTTGCTGCTGCTCATATTCCCAGATAGCAAACTCAATAATCCAAAGCAATCAATTTTGTATCTCCACGTAGCGCAGAAACCTCCTCTTTCGTATTTGTTGAGCAAGATGAGCAATTAACACGTCAGCTCAGATGAAGAAGGATATCGATGCCCAAATTCCAAATTATCCCAATCTCAAAATTCGAAGTTCATCAAATACAAACCCAGTCGGCTGCTTTCAATTTAGGAACAAAAGACAAAAAAAAATTAATCGAACAAGACAGTCTAAATTGGACAAAAGCTATAGCCTGAGGTTGAGCGATTTCTTAAATCGCACACAGAATCTGAGCGATTTAACTTGAATCGAATGAACTAAGATTAAACTTGAAATCGATTAAGGGTAAGCCAATCACTGTGTCGAGTAATTTAGTCTACAAACAACTACAGGTGATTTAGTCCAATACAAGTTGAGCGATGAAATGAATCCTTGAGTGATGAAGAGAAATCCGGTCAAGTCTGCTCACTGTCCAGTCAACTTGTGCGATTTGCCACTTAAATCGGCTACACCTTGATCGATTTATACCCTAAATCGCCTACACCTTGTGCGATTTACAGCCTTGATTGCTTAAACTTTGCCCGATGTAGAAAAATCCGGTCACCAAGTCAAATTTAAGCCAAGAGATTTATAGACTGCGATTTACCAATCTCCGGCTACTACTTGTACGATTTGCCAGGCGATGAATCAAAATCTTGAGCGATTTAGATATCCAATTGAAGGCCCGTACGATTTAGGATGAAATGGATTTACCTTCTGATTTGAGCGATTGAATGAAATGAATACAAATGAGCCAAGACAAAATTGTTGGGCTGGTTGGACCTTAAGTGTATTAGGCCCAAAACACAAAAACAAAAAAAATTTAACAAAAAAATGGATCAAAAACACAGATTTAAAAAAAAATTAAGAATAATAAAAACTTTTAAACACACAAAATCAATCAAATCTTGAAATGAACTGATCAAATTACAAAACTTTGTCTTTAACAAAGATTCATTATTTAATTCCGAGCAGATTGATCATGGTTTAAACACAAAAACACAAAAAAAATTAAACTTTTCGGATCAAATTTTAAGAAAAAAAAATAAGAACACGAAGAACACAAAAAAATCCAGAAAATTATCTTCAAAAAAACTTTAAAAAAACTGATTTCTTCTTTATGATTTCTTGCAATTCCTGCTCTGATACCAATTGTAGATCTCAAATTTATCAATCTTCAAGAAAGCTTCAAATCATCAATGACAAAATCTCAGATCTAGCAATAAGAACACTGTGAGAGTTGAGAGAGAAAGTCAACACCCAAATTATGGTCAAACCTTCTTTACGTAATCTGATATTACAATAAGCATTCTCTCAAAATTACAAAGGAAACACCCTTCATATAGGTCAAACATCTAAGCAAAGTCAAAGTCAAACTATCATATGAAAAGTCAAACACGATGACTTTTAATATAATTATAGTCAAAATTAACTTTCAAGACGGATACAATTTTACATTGAATTTTAGTCCTAACAAGTTATCATATAAATATCGCCTATATAAGAAGTGATACAGGCATAGAATAGAAGTGAGATGAACGATTAACACTTTTAACACACAGATTCAAACACATCACATGAGAGTTGATTAGGGTTTTTTAGAGAGTTTGTATTCAATAAAGAAAACGGCGGCCAATTTCTATTCATCTTCTTCTACAAATCTCTCATTTTATATTCCTGTTAAATTGTTCTACTATCAGATCTGGGTTTAACAGATTAGAACCAAGGCATCCCAAAGGAGAATGAAGGAAAAGAAAAAAAATGGGGGAGAGGAGAAAAAAACCAACCACGAGGGGAAGTCCCAGGCGGGCCAAGCCTGGGCAACAAACGAGAAAACACCAAAAATAGGAAAAGGGGCCTAAAACAAGCACACCCTAGACCGAACCTACAAACCAGGAAACAAGGAGGCACAAAGGGGCATCACAAAAGAGACCAAGGGAGGGCCACAAGGCAAAGAACATCATTAGACAACAGGGGAGGGGGTAGATTCCATCTGCTTAGACTCCTGAGAGGTCTTCGGATCAACTTGGGAGGGAGTGATATCACTGGTAAGAAATTGTGCGGTGTCGCCATCGTTCGACTCAACCTCAATCATGTCTTCCTCACCAAGGAGGTCATCCTGATCAAAGAGATCATCCTCGATCTTAGAAGGAACAGAGGGGCAGGAAGGGGAGATGAGGAGGATCTAGGGTCAGCAAGAACAGAAAAGCGGTTAGAAGAAGAAGAGGGAGCCTTAGTTTGCTTCTAAGAGGGGAGTGGGGGTTAGAAGCAAATCAAATAATATGTTGCACACAAAACATTTAGTGTTGTGTTTCCCCAGCCTTCACTTCTTCTGTATCTGAGTCACTAGCATCATAACCTGGACATTTATCACCAACTCTCCATACCAAGTTTCAACTCCTGGAAGTCTTATTAATCCAAGCTTGTCCTGNGTAAGGATGGGGGGCCTAGGAGGAGAGGTAGGTCGAGAGGGAGAGGTTAAACCCATTTGGGGGGATTTGAGACTGGGGGAGCTGGATTGGGGGGCGGGTTTCCTTTGAATAGGACGGTATTCCTTACGAGGAGGAGCCTTCGCATTGGACAATTTAGTATCTTTTATGTTCTTTCCACTCTCCAAAGGGGAGTGGGTGTTCTTTTTAGCATGATGAGAGTTTTTTCTTTTAATAGTTTAGAAACCATCATTATCAATTATAGGCACTTTCTCAACATTAACATTCTCAGCAGAATGATTGTTTTTATCAGCATCTTTTGATATAACATGTATAAACAGACTCAGAATGACCATACACATGACAATGAGAGCACATAGGAGGTTTCCAATTATACTCAACTCTGAGATCATAAGAGAACAAATCAAGAGTCTCGGGTCTGGAACACGGACCTTACCAGAATCCAACCAAGTTTGCCTCAAGGGAACTTCAAGAAGCACCCGGGTAAAGGTAGATTTCCCTGTCGCATAAGTACACATATTGGCAGTCCAGGAATCCATAGCAAGGGGTTTACCTATTTTACTAGATATATAACTCAGGCCTTCATCATTCCAGGATTCATAAGAAATATCATGAATTTTAACCACAGAGGTATAGTTTCATGCTTAGAAAAATTAATATTTAAGCCAAGCCTCCATTTCTGAAGAAAGATGGGAACATTTTTTGTAGTCCAAGGGCCATTATCAAGCACTTTTTGGATGCCATTTTCATCAGTGAATTTAAACAAGTAAACACCACGACCATTCAATAAAACATCTTCCAAACCAAATTGAGACCAAATTTTTGAAGCAAAGAATCTAACAACCGGGAAGGGAAGGCCTTTACCCATAAAATACCCGCATAAAGTTTTTGCATAAGAAACACAACTTTTTTGCATAACCGATAAAGGAATGTCAAATAGGAGCATTCATATCATCAATGAGATTAGGAATGAAATGAAAATTATCATTGCAGTGCTTATGGGAACCACATAAAATATGTTAGTGCTTTGAATTTTGATGGTTGAATTTAGGGCTTTCCTTTTTCACACGCTGAACAAAGAGATTCCTTTGCAAAAGAGTGCTGAGGAAGGCCAGTGACGAGTTCTTTTCTAGACAGCTCGTTCAACTTCTTGAAGTTGAGATGAGAAAGCCATTTGTA
This sequence comes from Cynara cardunculus var. scolymus, assembly GCF_001531365.2. Taxonomy (NCBI): domain Eukaryota; kingdom Viridiplantae; phylum Streptophyta; class Magnoliopsida; order Asterales; family Asteraceae; genus Cynara; species Cynara cardunculus. The sequence continues at coordinate 30,167,111 of NC_037540.1, read as the reverse complement.
CCACAACCAGTTGATACATGAAGAGGGTTTACAGAGAAAACAATTATTCTCAATAAAGTGAGAATCCATGTTGATGACATATACATTATCTTGACGAGAGTCTGTTAGAGCAATATTGTCATCTTTGTCAAAGACATAACATGTAATTTTCATAAATTTAATTGTTAAATCTTTATCACACAATTAACTAATGCTAAGAAGATTGTACTTCAGTCCTTCAACATATGCAACACGTCTGAAGGTGGTTGCACCGTTGGTTAATATACCAAAGCCTTTGGTATATTTTTTTGTTGTTTCCTCCAAAGGTCACGGAAGGGCCTCTTTCATCTTTATAGCCTGAGAGCAGGGTTTTGCACCAGTCATATGTCTTGAGCATCCACTATCTAGATACCATATGCCTTTGACTTTCTATAATAGAAAAGATATTAAGTTTGCTTCGACACCCATTTCTCAATGGGTTTAGCAGAGTTAGATGTGATATCTTTCTTCACTGACACTGAAAGCTCAGAGTCAGCAAGAGTCTTCACTGAACCTGAAGAAGAGGCGTCAGTGGTATTCTTCATATTAGTTATTTTAACAACTTTTGTGGCTGATTTCACTTTGGCTGACTTTTTAGCCTTAGTACTTTCTTTCTTTAGCTGGAAAATCAGCTATGGTAGCTGAAGGACACTTACTGGAGATATGAGTAGTCTCACCATATTGACGAGACTTCGTGTAGCTCAAGATAGCTTCAGGGCCAGAGTAGTTGAGGCTTGAGAGCATTAGAAGAGAGGGACTAGCTCCAAGAATACCTTTTTAGTTGTTCAAGGAGAAACAACTGAAGATTTAGATATCTTGGTTGAAAGATTCACTTTCAGCTTTGGGATTGATTTCTGAGAGCGTTTAGTCTTATTTACCCGAGAAGGAATGTTTACAAGTTGAAGGAATATAATAGGTTTTATTCAACTTGTTGTTCTTCTTACAGAGAAGAGGAATGCTGACAATGGTTTTACCTTTGTCTTTGCATTTTGAACTAAGAGAAGTTCCTCCAAGAAGAGTTTTAGTA
>NC_037540.1:30163881-30165966 GCF_001531365.2 Cynara cardunculus var. scolymus | reverse complement strand
TGCCCAAGTTGACCTTTATCTTTTTGTAAATGTTTTGAGCCTCTTGAAATTTCTTTATTTTCAGCTCTTTGTCAAGCACGTCTTGATGCAAAAACTCCCTTTCTTTTTGAAAGAACTCCTTCACAGARGTAACATTGCACTTCTCGTGCTCCATCTGTCTTAACTCTTCTACCTTTGTTTTCAAATCCTTTTCAAGCTTGGCTWGCTTTAGTTTGGAAGAATTTTCAATATTTAAAAATTTGGTTTGCTCTTCTTCAAACATTTTGAAAAAACGGTTTCTTTCTTCTGTGAGCAATCTGACTTCCTTTTCACAAAATAAAAGCTTTTCTTTTGAACCTTGATGCTCCAAATGACATTGGTCAAGATTTTCAAGAATCTCTGTGAAGAGATCAAAARAATCAGAAGAGGAGGAAGATACCTCTCGGTCATTTCTTGCAGAGGAGTCTGTCTCAACATTAGCCATCCCACAGAAGAGTTCATCCTCTGTGTCTGAGTCTTCCCATGCAAGAAGACCCTTTTGATTATCATCGTCAGAGGATTCATCTGTGACTAGCTCACTAGATTGAGCTAGTAGTGACTTCTGTTGGTAGTATTCAGCCTTCTTTCTGTAGAAGGCTGCGTCTTTTGGACCCCTCTGTGGTGCCCTGGGTCCTTTGGACCAGCAATCTGCAGCATAATGGCCAGGTTTGCCGCATTTGAAGCAGCCATCCTTGGGCTCTTCCTTCCTCTGTCCCTCATCCCTCTGAAAGGGCTTCTGCTCCTTCTCTTTCTTCTCAGATCTCTCTCCTTCTATGAAGCTTCTGCGATTGAAGCTTCTGTGCTCCTTCCTGTCTCCACCCTTTCTGTATTCTCTTGTGATCAGCGCAAGAGTCTTCATTATCTCCTTCATGGAGATCTCCTCTTGTTCAGAACTTTGGTCGCTGTCAGCAATTAACACCACTTTCTTCTTCTTCTTCTCCTTCTTCACCTCCTTTCCTTTGCCAGAGCACCCGTCCTCTACAACTAGAGCCAGAGGGCCACCTAGATTTCTCTTCATTTGCATAACTTGGGACTCTTGACTCTTGAGATATCCAAACAAGTCTGCTAACGTCCATGTTTCAAGATCTAGAATGGCCTTCACGGATATTGTAATGGTCGACCATTCATCCCCAAGGCTCTTCAAAAACAGTGAGTTGTTCTCCTCTGTGGTTCTAGGGATACCATACCTTTTATAGTTGCTAATCAACGTGTTTAGCCTAGCGTATGTATCCGTAAGAGACTCACCCTCTTTGGCCTTGAAGCTGTAGTATTCATCGATGCAAATCGAACGATTGTTCTTTAGCGTCTTCCTTCCTCCTTCGATTAATTTCTCCAGTTATGCCCATATGGCCATGGACAGTTGACAGTGGTCTATGCATTTGAAGATGTCGTTAGGAATAGCCATGGTTAACAACCGTTTACATTTGTTCCCTAATTCGACGATTACCTTGTCTTCGTCACTCAAGTTAGCTTCGAGACGAGGCTCATAATCCTCAGGTATTTCTGGTGTAGTTTGAGTTGCAGGAACTCTTGGAATGCGGTTCATTGGGACGTAAGGAGGATTGTACAGGAATTCACAAATCYTGGGATGAATACCCTCAAGAAAACTCACCATTCGGATTTTCCATTGAGGAAATTYCTCACGAATGAGCGTTGGAGGCTTAGACTGTGAACCCGTACTCATGAAGGAAGCATTGGCCGTATTCGCCATTGATAGAAGAAAAAATTAATAGGAGAGAATTGATAAAACAGTGAAAAAACAGAGTAAACTTGGAGAAGAAAACTGTGTTCTAGAGTCGACAAAGGACGAATACCAAGAACAGAAATAATCAAATTAAAATTTGATTCCTGCTCGGATACCAATTGTTAGGATCGATTAACTCAGATTATTGGTAAAGATTACTTACTTGGATGATTTGTTTAACAGTGAGAATGCAGCGGAAATAATAATAATCAATCCAAAGTAAAGATCAATAAACAACACAGGGAAGACGATTGAAGAACACAAGAGAAGGCTTCAAATGATTTTCAATTGATGAAAATATTGACAATTACAATACTGGAAGC
>NC_037540.1:30161781-30163209 GCF_001531365.2 Cynara cardunculus var. scolymus | reverse complement strand
GAATAAAGGTAAGATAACTAGTCTATTACCTTTTGCTTGAAATCTTGAATATTCTTCAAGATTGACAGATTTTTAATGATGTTTGAAGATGAAATCGGCTGGAGGGGTATGGTTTAGAGAGAGAGAGAGGTTAGTGAGAGGATGAAAAATGAGAGTTTTCAAAGAATATGGACTATTTATATGTGAGTTTAAATAAAAGGAAGTGGGCTGGCCTTATTAGAGCCCAAGTCCATACTTGTTTATTTTAATTTTTATTAAAATAAGGCCCTTTTAAAGTAAAACATAAATATAATTGTCAAATACTGATAAAATATCACTATTAGGTCAAAATTCCAATTTTTTGTAAAATTATTCGGACATTTGAATAAAACTTTTTATAATTTAATTTGGACTTTTATAATATCAACTTTATTTTGTTTGTAGAATTTTAATGAATTTGTCATTACATAAGTTAACTTTATCAGTTACCCATCGAAATAGGATTTTCTGAACTATATTTTGGGAACTAAGCCAGATGAATTCTAATCAACATGACTAGATCCTAATATAATTCTTAATTTAGGAAATTCCTATAAGGTGCTAATCTGACGCCCAAAAATGACAGATGTCACATTACAATGAAAACATTTTCTGTTTTGTCGATAGAAATTTGAAGTATGCCCAATCTCCCCACAATTAAAACACTTTATGGGTTCTGCTCGGCATTCCCCTTGGTGATACTGTCGACACCGGGGACAGACTCTTTCTATCGATCTCTGTATTGCTCTATTATTAAACTTGGTAGTTTTTGATCCTTGATAACTAGCCGAAGGTCCTTTCCATTTTCGTTTCTCCATCTGCTTCCCTTCTTTACTTCTATTCTTGTTCCTCTCAGTGATCTCTGCTGCATCTACTGCCATTGGAAAGGTAGCAGGATTCATTGCTATAACAAACTCCCAAATAGATGGTTTTAGACCCCAAATGTATCGTTCTACCTTTCTTGCATCTGTTGATATGTAATGCTCAGCAAACCTTGAATATTCTATGAATTTCTTGTTGGACCCAGATACTCTAAATTTGCAGAAATATTGTTTGCTTAAATTAAGAATCAAGAACAACAGGTATTTCTATTGATTAAACTGGATATTCAAAGAAAAACGTAAAGCAGTAAAATAAGGCTTTGAATAACCGAATGCTTTTATTTATAAAAGATGAACAATTGAAGAACAGGATGTAATCTCACAAGAATTTGCGTATAGTTTAAGTCGGCTCCTTCAGGTGTTTTGAACCTGAGACGGAGGCCTCCTTTTATATACTTGGGTCTAACTAACTGTGCTATAAATTAGGCGTGGAACTCTGGTATCGCAACCAGAAGCTCTGGTAAAGGCGAGTAGAAGAACCAGAGGATCGATGGAAGGGATACTTAGAATTTCTCTAAGTATAGATATT
>NC_037540.1:30158707-30161131 GCF_001531365.2 Cynara cardunculus var. scolymus | reverse complement strand
ACCAGAGTATAATAAGGAACAGAGAGACTGCTATTGCCGCCAGGCGGGAAATTAGGAGACTGTATAAATGGTTGGTGGTTTGTGGAATGATGATGTTGGCATTGRGAATAGCCATAGGATGGATGTTGTTCTAGAAGGAAAAATTAAGAGTAGGATACTCACTTTTTGTTCCGTTACTAGAAGACCCTGTTTTGTACATGCCATCAAATATCAATGCATGAACACCTTTTGAAGAATGCTTATTATGTCAATTTATTGTCCGAATGAGGTTACTCTATTTTGGTTTTGGTGATGCCTGATCATCCTCCATGAGAAAAACACTTTTGGGTACCATAGAAATATCTGTGAAGTTATAACACTTGTTACCATCAAACTTATGAATTCCATTCTGATTAGGATCCAAAGAAATGCCGCCATGAAGGGAGAACCCTGATATAGCACAACTCGTATCAGACCAACTTATCGCTGCACTACCCAATATAGTCAGCTAAGTGGCTGCTGGACTGAATGCCAACCAAACTTCAAACTCTGAGCCTAGACCTCCGCGGGAATGTACTTCCAAGACTTTCAGAGCTTGCAACCCCAAGGAATTTAATGGAACCAAAGGAGCGGTAGGATTACTATCGTGGCTAGAGAGCGTGGAATCCGTTCTTCACATTAGCCAATGCACCGAAGGGAATAAAGTAGAGTACGCAGCGTGCYTATTGCAAGGAAGGGCGCTCACTTGGTGGAACACTCTAGTGCAAACCAGAGGCCGAGAAGCGGCTAACCGACTTTCCTGGGAAGAGTTTAAGAAGTTGCTAAAAGACGAATACTGTCTGAGGAGTGAACTCCAAAAGTTGGAAATGGAATTGTGGAACCTCGAAATGAAAGGAGACGATATTTCTACGTATACAACGAGATTTCATGAATTGGCAAACCTGGTGCCGTACCTTGTGACACCAGAGGAGATTCGAATTGAAAGGTACATTTGGGGATTGTCTCCAGAAATTAGGGGAAACATAACCTCTGCCAATCCAAAGACTATTCAAGAGGCGAGAGAAATTGCCACAAAACTCACGAACAATGATGTGCGATCTGGAGGGTTGGCCAAAGGAAAACGGAAGATAGAGGAGTATAGGGACCGAAGAATTGGAGGGAAATTCGACAGAAGCAGAAGAATAACAAGGAATTATGGAGCCTAATCGTAGGTGGTAAGACAGGGCGATGCAGAAAGTTGCAATAAGTGCAAATTTCCACATCGAGGGAATTGCATCATCTGCCAAAGGTGTCGTCTAGGGGGGCACACGGCAAAGGACTGCCGGAAGCGTCTATGTTTTGATTGTGGAAGTCCAGACCATATAAGGAATGTTTGCCCAAAAAGGAAAGCAGGGGCAAATGCAAAYCAKATCCGGCAGGACAGTTCAGGCAACCCAGGAAGTCAGGCTCGAGGCAGAGCATTTGAATTGGGAGCCAGGGAAGCGAGAGAGGATCCCAACGTAGTTTCAGGTACGTTTCCTCTAAATAATGAATTTGCATCGGTTTTATTTGACTCTGGGGAGAAAGAAGTTTTGTGTCACTAAACTTTAAATAGAGAATTAACTTAAAGCCCCAGAAACTGAAAGAGGCCTTTGTAATCGAGTTTGCCAATGGTCAAGAACTCAAAGCCAGAAATGTAATTTTGAATTGCACTCTGAACTTAGCCAATAAGGACTTTAGAATAGACCTTATACCTATCGAACTAGGAAGTTTCGACGTAATCGTAGGTATGGACTGGCTATCTAAAAACCTAGCTGAGATTTTTTGTTCAGAAAAGCTTATCCAAATTCCTCAAGAAAGAATGGAACCAATTGTGAACCAGGGAGATAGATTAGATCGAATGGTTAAGCTGGTATCCTGCATGAAGATGCAGAAGTATCTGAAGAAGAATTACACTACGTACCTGGCCCATGTGATTGACGGAAGGATCAAGGAGAATAGGATTGAGGACTTACTTGTAGTTCGAGAGTTTTTCGATGTTTTCCCCAAAGAATTACCAGGTCTGCCCCCACAGAGACAAGTCAAGTTTGGTATCGACTTAATTCCTGGAGCTGCCCCAGTGGCAAGAGCACCATACCGTTTGGCACCATCAGAAATGCAAGAAATGTCAACCCAACTCCAGGAGCTGCTAGACAAAGGATTCATAAGACCGAGTTACTCACCCTGGGGAGCACCGGTACTTTTCGTCAAAAAGAAGGATGGGTCAATGCGAATGTGCATAGATAATAGGGAGCTCAATAAGCTAACCATCAAGAATAGATACCCTCTCCTTAGAATCGATGACCTGTTAGATCAACTTCAAGGGGCAACCTATTTTTCCAAGATTGACTTACGATCCGGGTATCACCAGGTGAGGGTTCGGGAAGAGGACATTCCCAAGACAGCCTTCAGGACCCGGTACAGCCA
>NC_037540.1:30155350-30156642 GCF_001531365.2 Cynara cardunculus var. scolymus | reverse complement strand
GTTAACGACCAACTGCATTTTGTGGAAAAACCCCTAGAAATCATGGATAGAGAAGTTAAGCAGTTGAGGCATAGCAGGATCCCCATAATAAAAGTTCATTGGGACTCCAAGCATGGACCGGAGTATACATGGGAAAGGGAGGACTTCATGAAAAGCAAGTATCCCCACCTATTCTAAAGGCCAGCTATGTTTTGAAGCTTGACGATTAAATTTTGGGACGAAATTTTTCTGGCTTGGGGAGACTGTGAAGCATTTTGGAATTTCAGGTTAGTACCTCATTTTGGAATTTCAGGTTAGTACCTCATTTTAGCTTCGATGATCTGTGATCATCTTGATCATCTCCCAAGATTAGTCTGTTATGTCACGTTTTGGCGGGTAGCTAACTAAGTTAGTCCGTGCAATGCCAAATAGTCTTGAAATATTTCACATAAAAATAAAGCTGATATTTTCGTTTCGTTCTTCTTAAAATTCAAATTTCCAAGTTCCAATCTTTTATATTTGGTTGCCAATTACTTTTTTGAAAGAGTGGAGTTTTAAAAATCTTTTGCCAAAATTGTTTTGTTTGTTGTATTTATTGGGGCCTTGTATTTAGTAAATAAAAGCCTTCTTGGGCCTGGACCTTTAGAGTCAGCCCTTTCCTTCTCTTGAAGCCCCATATAAATACCCTTTCTCTTTTGAAAATTCTTCATCCTTCAAAATTTCCAGCCATTTCGTTTTTCTCTATCTAACATTCATCATCTTTCGACCGATTCCATCTCCTTGCAAAGCTCAAAGATTTCTGCTATTCTTGAGATTTGTTCGTATCATTTCGACCAAGAAAATGTATGTTTTAAAAGTTGTTTATTCTCTTTAGTTGTTCGAAACTCGTTATCCTTCTCCCTACTCGATTCTTTGAGTAAGATTTATGGGATTTAAAGAGGAGATATTATTCATCAAAGACCTGCATGTGTCTTCGTTGGGGTGATAATCTGTGACCCAAGATTCTTTAGTCCCTAAGAAAGAAGAAGAGAGTTCTTGCATGTGAGGTCTGATCATATTTTTGGATGATTGAATCTTGCATGCATCTTTAAATAGGATTTCCCATCCTGTTAGCCTGCTGGAATCAAAATGCTTATTTGTTTTGTTTTCTTTTCTGGAATTTACTTAGAGATGTTGATTTTGTGTTAAAATCTAAGTTCTTGAAAATGTTGAGCGTGAAACCCCTCCCCATAATTGCTACCATTCTTGGTGCATGCAACCGGTTTTAGGTAGGCGTAAGGCTCAAGGTTGTAGATTATTCTTGAAAAGAGTGT
>NC_037540.1:30152975-30154586 GCF_001531365.2 Cynara cardunculus var. scolymus | reverse complement strand
GTGGGATCTAAGTAGTGAACGGGCTACTTCTGGTTGTTCGAAAATTAATGGGGCATATTGGTCAGGTAAGGCTCAGTAGCGTCTCAAGTGTTACATCGCGAGGGATTTACATTTATTTAGTGCAAATAATTTGCATAAGTTTGCTATTACTTGGTTTATGCATTGAAATGTTTTATGCACGTGAAAATCTGTGAACTCACCAACTCTTTGTAGTTGACTTTRTTTTATTCCATGCTTTTCAGGTTCTAAGTAAAGTTGTTTGGATTTTGGGAGCATACTTGAGCATGGATCGATTAAGTCAAGATTTTGAAGCGTTTTGAGAACGTTGTGTAAAATTTTAATTTAAGTTATGTCGATGAACTACTTTGTCTTTGAACAACTTGGTATGGTGTTATTTATAAACTATTGCTATGACTCGCTTGCCTGTTACATCTCATGTTTCCGATTTAGCGGGGTGTGACAATCCTTATCTTTGACTTCCCTTGATTAACGGAGCAGACTTGGTCAAGCCGCCTTTAAGCTGTTAGATGCTAGCGATAATATCTGGGCTAACACGCGTTTTCCGTGAAGAAGGTAGCCAGATGCTCTACATGAAGATACATAAGCTTTGCATGTATTATGATGTTAAGCCCCATAATTCATAAAGTGAAAGAGTAATGAAAAACAATAAGTGATGAAGAACCAGAAGACCGATGAAGACATCAAGGCAGAATTGGCTAAGTCTGGAGAACAACCAGAGGGCCGATGGACAACCAGGGATGCGATGGAAAGAGCATCTTCATCACCTCTCTGGTTGTAACGCCCCAAATACCACATTTGCATAGAACACATATTTCATTACAAAGAAACATGGATTACATCAAAAGGTCCCACTAGTACAAGGATTACTATATGTACAAAATTGACATATAAAAATTTCCAAAACAAATCTTGTACTACTACATGTAATATAACATGCATCTTCAAAAGCAGACAATAGATTTAGGAAAATAATCACATTTTCCCTTTTACATCCCCCGACCCAGCTATTCCTGTATTGCATAATTTAAAACAGAAAATGAGGGTTAGACCATACGGGTCTAGTGAGGTTCCCTTCTATCAATTGCAGGGTGAAGATCACCAAAACATTTATTTCAAATCATTCATCGCATGAAGCAAAACTGAAAACGTACAGCTTCGGTCCATCAGGCCTCTGGTTCCAAACCACACTTAGAAAATATTTTGACACAGGACCAGAGCCCCTCTGGTCTCTCTTCCAGAGCTTCTGCTCTTCACGACCAGAGCCGCTGGTTTCACTAACCAGACTTGGAATATAATTCGACATTCAGGACCAGAGCCCCTCTGGTCTCTCTTCCAGAGCTTCTGGTCTTCATGACCAGAGCCTCGGGTTTCAAATCATACTTAGAATATATTTCAACGCAGGACCAGAGCCCCTCTGGTCTTTCTCCTAGAGCTTCTGGTCTTTATGACCAGAGCCTCTGGTTGTACTAACCAGCACCTCTGACTCATATAATTTCTCAAAAATGGTCTTTAGATAAACCTTCAAGCAATAAGATAGCCTTTTTCATAAAACGAGCAATATTAAAAAGTTCATGTTCGACCAGAGCCTCT
>NC_037540.1:30149722-30150966 GCF_001531365.2 Cynara cardunculus var. scolymus | reverse complement strand
CTGGGAACCTAGATCACCAACACATGGTGACCTAGTAGCCTCAGAGTGTGAGGCGCCCTCAGTGACTGGTTTTTCGATGTCAGCTTGGGGACTTCCACCAGATCCTCGAACATCTCCAATTGGAGAGCCTACCAGTGTTCTATCAATATCGGGCCTAGTAGGTTCAGAGCCTAATTCGGCAGAGGGATCGAGTGTGGACTTTGGGCGTTCTAGACCCGCAGTCTCTGTGAACCTCTTGTATGCCTCTGAAGCATAACTTGGTTGTTCACTCAAGTGTGGAGGGGCAACGGATGCCTCTCTAGGTTGTGACGAGTCCTTGGGCGAATGGACTCTTATTTTAAAACCAGCATCCATTTGAGAGGATGTTGGAGTTGATTGTGGTTCCCGGGCTGTGCATTCGACAGAGGACGAAAGAATGTCCTCTGCGAGGTAGGTTTGGGTAGGGTTCAGCATGTGCACAGGACCAGAGCCCCTCTGGTCTCTCTCCCAGACCTTCTGGTCTTTATGACCAGAGCCTCTGGTTGTACTAACCAGCACCTCTGACTTATATAATTTCTCAAAAATGGTCTTTAGATAAACCTTCAAGCAATAAGATAGCCTTTTTCATAAAACGAGCAATTATAAAAAGTTCATGTTCGACCAGAGCCTCTGGTTGTACTAACCAGAGCTTCTGGTTCCAAAGACATGACCAACCAGAGCCCCTCTGGTTCAACGCTTAACCAAAGCTTCTCTGGTCTGTTTTTCATAAAAAGACTAAGTATAAAACTCTTTTTCTTAAAACTTCAAAAACCATGATTTTGACATAGAAGCTCTTATCAAAAGATACAAAACCTTTAATCCAAATAAAACCTTTAGTAAAAACCTGCTCATCCTTTAAATCAACAACCAGAATCCTCTGGTCCAACGATGAGGACCAACCAGAGCCCCTCTGGTTCCTTACAAGGAACAACCAGAGCCCCTCTGATTCCTCATGAAAATAACCATTCTGTTTCAAAACACTTTTAACCATTACCAATGGCCATAAGCCAAGTTTTCCCATTCACATTAACTTCAATACCATTATTTCTAATAAGAACAATATCTTTGAGTTCTCAAATCACAAAGAAGTAAGGACTCAAATCTATTGTAGTCTAAAAGACATAATAGCAAGAGCTATAATATTCACATACAATTGCCACCCTTATATCCAAAGGTACACCTCTCCTTGATATGCCACCCTTATCCCAAAAGACACCTCTCCTTGA
>NC_037540.1:30141109-30146932 GCF_001531365.2 Cynara cardunculus var. scolymus | reverse complement strand
CTGGTTTCCAAATCCTTAGAAACCAGCGATATCAAGTTCCCATCTACAACTTGACATACACCACACCCTTCTTTCATCAAACCCTAACATCTCTACATCAACCATAGTCTCTGGTTCTGAAGACCAGAGCTTCTGGATTCCTACTCTTTGCAACCAGAGCCTCTCTAGACCCAAAAAGTCTCCCTCTTCTCACTTCACAAGGACTTAATCATATTTTCATACTTCATTTCCTCGTCTTTAAGACCAGAGCCTCTGGTTCTAAAGACCAGAGCCTCTGGATTCAAAGTCTTTGGAACCAGAGCCCCTCTGGTCTCAAAGGCTCAACCTCTATACTCTTTCCCATACCCTTAACCATTCTCTCATACATCTTTTTTCTTGTCTTTGCAACCAGAGCCTCTGGATTCATTGCCTTTAGAACCAGAGCCCCTCTGGTCTCAAAGACCCATCTATATACCTCTTCACTTGCATACTTAGCCACATTGCATATCTTAATTTCATCGTACTTCACAACCAGAGCCTCTGGTTGTATAGACCAGAGCCTCTGGTCCCCTAATTCTTCATTATTATTTGTTTGAGGGGGAGTTTTTGCAAACCTCAAAACCATTCTTCATACATCATTCAAGGGGGATCATCTATTTCATCTTCACACCATATGCATTTTCCATCCAGAGCCTCTGGTTCTACTATCCAGAGCCTCTGGCCACCTAAATGCTAAATATGAATTTAACCAGAACTCCTGTGGTTCTACAAAATGGATTGACAATGCTTTTCTAGGGCCTCTGGTTAGTCATCCAAGGCCTATCAATCATGCAATCCAACATTTCATCGATGAATTCCTTCATTGATGTTCAACTAGAGCCCCTCTGGTTCCCCACCCAATGTGTCATGGTCAACCAGAACACCTCTGGTTCCATGACAAAATATCTTTCATTCACAAAACCTATCTTAATTGCAAAATTCTTTTAAAAGATTATACAAAATTGCAGCTTTTGTGACTAAAAACATACAACATGGGTTTTTAGAAGATCAAAACTTTGTAATTAGTATTAATCTTCCAATTAGATGGGATTTTAAATTTAAATTACTTTTGGATACATATTTCTCGAGATATTATTCGGAATAACTTCTTATTTCAAATAATCCATACGTCATCCTCACACGCGCCTGACACCTTATACAGCCTGTTCCTCATAAAGCTTTTCAAATTACCCTTCCCTTACCCCGCCTTGACACGTGTCCTCCAACATTAATGGCATGTACAATCAAGACGGCTCACGATCTCCAAATCAAATCGTTCATTACCCAACAGCCTCTACTTTTTCATGATTATTTTAATATAATAATCATGAAACCGTTTCCCATTCCTACCCCCCACCCCCACCCCACACCCCACCCTCCCACCTCCTCCCCACCATCTCTTCACCTATAAATACCTTTCTTCTACTCCATTACCTCTTTATGCTTACCAAAATCTGTAACTAGAATTTGACGAACAAAAACCTGCAACTTCCTCAATAATGGCCTCCTCCGTCTCCCATGAATCGAACAACAATGACAGTAGAGTCCAATCCACCATCGCTGACAACCGCGCTATCGTGTTCCTTCCCATGAAGCCAAACAACCACGCTATTGAACTACGAAACACACTGTTCGACGACCGATTTGCTGTCATGATAGAGTTCTTCAAGGATTGTATTCTCCTTCCCGCCCTAACTCTTGCTGACACCGGCATACCATTAAAGTACGTACAACAATACTGGCAAACATGTGAGTTTCACCCCGACAGCCATGGAATCATGGGGAACATGGATGTCCCTAACGATATGATATGCTGGCACAAAATATAACGGGCAAAAGTTTCTCGGGTTCTGTGCATTCCTACTCGACGGGAACTTGGAATTACAGAATATGACGAACCACCCACCACTGACGACATCCTCCGCTTCGTTAAAATGTTGCGTTACAATCATGATCTACGCAACGTTTCAGACTTCAAACTTCAATTCCTCCCGCCGATGTGGAACATCTTTTTCTCCATCCTCAACAGGGCCCTCACATGCAAGTTAGGCTCATTGGACCAAGGGAATATCAACATCATGACAATCATGTATGGTTTGTTCTTCAACCTCAACCTTGACTACGCCTTTCTCATCTACAATGAGATTCACTCGGCGGTGGTCAAGAAATGCAAACTCCAAGCCACTGGCAAGCCTTTATCTACAGTTCTCTTCCCTCGTTTCCTCGCCCTCTTCATTGAGGACGGCAATGAGGACGCATGGACTACCTTCTGAAGAGCCTTTCACTCCAGTTTACAAGATGCATGGCCATCGACCAACCCTCTCGAAGGAGGGTTACACCATCAACCACCCACTCTCAAGGGCTATGCTCAATGTCATTCCATCGACATCTGAGATACACCAGACCTATGAACGCTCAATGTTGTCCCAGGAACCGAGGGCAACTACCCCAGAGCGATTAGAGCCATCCCCTGAACCAAGCGAGCGAGCACATGAGACATCTTCATCGGATGATGATGAAGATGATGATGATGATGATGATGCCACTCATCGTGCCTCCCCCGGCCCTACTCATACRATTCCTCCACCCACTACCCAAAGGGCAACCACAACATCTACCCCTGGTGATCAAAGCCACAGGGGTATTGAACAAGGACGACCCAGTCCAATCCCAACCCCAGCCAGCCATCCAGAGGCCATTCTTCGGGCCTCTGGAGATGAATTAGTCGAGGAACCCCATTCTCTTCACTTACCTGGCCTCTAAGCCGAGGAAGAGGAAGCTAATATCGCAACATCACGAGATAGCTCCTCTCTTGAGGGCTATCAAGGACACGATGGAAGTCCTTCTAGGCCCATATTTTCACAAGGCCAAGAAGGTGCCTCCGGAGCAGAGGCCCAACCTGCAGCATCCGTTGCTGCAGGGGTTAACCCAATTGCAGACCTGGTCACAAAGGTCGAGTTCCAAGCCTTTGTCGATTCAGTTATGCGGTTCTTGGAAGACCTTAAACTCATCATTCAAGGGAATGTTGACAACCCACACTCAACCGATACCACCGACCTTCAACAATCCCTTGCAATCCTGCAACGCGACCTCTCCTAAATTGAAACCCAAACCCGAGAAAATACCACACGTCTGTAAATGCTCCAACAAACCATCACCTAACACCATAACACCGCATACTCCCTTGCCACCCAAAGAAACCAAATACTCATCCATTCCATCGCCACCCTCACGGCCCAAGCAACTGAGGCCGATGAGAACCTTACCAACATCATCACACAACTACATACCATCCTCCAAAACCTTAACACCCTACCAACCTCCATCATCTCCCAAATCCCTCACCAAACCCCACCTCCATCCACTTCATCTATCRATGAAACCCTTGCCACCCTTACCCACCAAATGGCCACCATCCAAACCACCCTCACCCAACTCCCCGCCACAATATTAGCCCAAATCCCCCARCCTACTCMACCCCAACCTCCCTCTGCAGGCCCATCCTTTGATGAAGCCTTCTCCTCATTCACTGCAGAGGTGAGAAATCTCATCACCAACCTTCCCATCCCTCCATCTACATCCACCACCACCTTCGTGCCACCACAAGCCTCATCCTCAACCACAGAGTTCGCAACTAGTGCCGACCTGAGGGCTCTGTCCAAGGCACTCGTCTCATCTTTCAATGAGATTAGTGCCAAATTCGTTCATCGTGCCATCCATCCAACCAGGATTATCTCCTGGAACCTGGCCGATGAACAAAGGCGCACCACTTCTCTCCTTCAAACGATGGAGGAGAGCTGACGACAAGCTGTCCTGAAGGCGTATCTTGCATTCTTCAGGAAGGACAAAAAGAAGAAAAGGAGCAGAGCCTCATGCTCCAGCAGCCACCAACACAAGAGGCCACGACATGAAGACCAAGACCCCGATGACCAAGGTCTTGGACCTCATGAGGGGGAGATAGAGGTCGCGGCTGCACAGCAAATGGAATCCGCTGCACCACCACCACCATCACAAACACAACCACCACCTTCAACCAAAGGAACCCAAGCAAAGGAACCAGAGGCTCTACCCTCTGAAGATGTACAAAATGTACATGTTCCCTTCGCTACAACCCCAGAACCCATCGTGTTGAGTTCCTCAACCGATGATAACCCAACCTCTCAACCTTTTACTCCATCACCTACACCAAACCTACCCTTAACTCCTTCACCAACTCCTCGCACCACAGAACCCTTCACCACCTTATCCATACAACTAGAACCAATAATAAGCCAACCTTCATCACCCCAACAACCTCAAACCCAAACAGAACACCATGAACTAGAAACCACCCAAAATGAACCCAATGAACCAGAACCAACCCAAGCCGAATCAACCCAACGAGAAAACATACCTTCACCAAGACAAACACAACCCTCAACCCAGCCACCCGTGGTGCAAGCGGATATTCCCTCTTCCTCAAGGCAACCTCCACAGAGCTTGGTCGACGAGATTATTCAGAACATGGAGTCGCTACGGAGACGTCCAGAGTTGCCACACAAGGAACCCAGTATGATGGAAAACATTCATCAATATATGTATCACGACCGCAATGACAGTTTGACCATTAATCCTCCGATATTATCGCCCGAGTCCATGGACCTCCTACACCATAGGTTTATTAGACAGACCACCCAAGGACCCCAGGCTGTCTTCTCAAACGATGGGATAAGGAGGGTCATGGATCTAAAAGTGAGGACCTTTGCCAATAGAGCCATACGATACATTGAGTTCACTATGGAAAGAGCACATGGTCAAATCAGCGTGTTCAACAAAAAAAACCTCATCAACCTCAATCCCTATAACTTGATCGAGCTTTATGCATACACGGCTCAGCGACAGGATCACGACATCAGATTTGGGATGGCGAACAGAGTGGTGGTGAAGACAATGGAGACCCTGGTAAACCATCAAGCCAAGAGTGATTTTGAAATTGCTCTTCGCTTAGGATCAAATGACTCTCCTGTGCTCCACCAAATGAAGACTTCCCAGGCCTGTAGGAGAAGAGATGTGCCTCAGTCTTAACTCAACCCGAGCTTGGACTTGTTTACAAGAATGTGTTCGGGGCAAAGAAATTGTCAGACTAACTGAGGCATTCAAGTATTCATCGGATACACTTGAATGGTTTCAGAAAGTCATCAGAGAAAGACTTGGTAGAAATCATTGCCAAGATAAGAAGGGAGTCAACTCATCCATGAGATATCGACAGTCATCGGCTATCCAAGACTGCTTCTGCGCTTCAGAGATATATTTCAAGGTAGATCATGATGAGTTGTAAACTTTTGCCTTAAAATGATATCTTTTGTTTCCAGTGTTGTAAGAATTTCATCATCCAATGAAAATTTGGAATTTGATGTTTTCTATTAGATTAGTCTTTGTTCTTCACAATTGTTTCTAGATTAGTCTATGTTCGTTCTTTCATTACTTAGGGGAGATTATGAAGCCCCATAATTCATAAAGTGAAAAAGTAATGAAAAACAATAAGTGATGAAGAACCAGAAGACCGATGAAGACATCAAGGCAGAATTGGCTAAGTCTGGAGAACAACCAGAGGGCCGATGGACAACCAGGGATGCGATGTGATAAGTCCAAAAATCATACAAACATGATGTAATCTTCAAGAATCATGATGAACATAAAAGGTAGAAAGAATATTATCAAAGGATGATTTGATTGAGAGAAAGAGAGAATTACAGCACTAATCTTGTTAATTTTGCTAATGACGATTGTTAATGACAATTACAAGGAAATTACTATTTATACTAG
>NC_037540.1:30138971-30140474 GCF_001531365.2 Cynara cardunculus var. scolymus | reverse complement strand
AAGAGCAACCAATTCTCCTTCTTTTCTGATCGTCATGTTTTTGAGTTCAAAATACATATATTCAAGGTCATCTAAGTATAAGTTCGAGAAGTCTGCTTCGCTGAATCTCCAAATCTGACCATCCTGCCTTGTTACATTGAAAACATGATACCAAATTCTCAATAATTTCTGAGCATCTATTTGTTTGATAGTCACAATCTGATGCTTTGTACGAACTTCACTGATTGGTTGACACTTGACTTTCAGAAAATGACGATATTCAGTATGATATTCCCTTGTTTGCTTATGAATACCTAGAACTTTATCGCCACTTAACACTTTTCTATGACGGATGAAGATTCCAAAGTAGATATCTTCCAGATAAGGCTTTCGGATCCTTGCTCGGTCATATCCAGAAAAATTAGCGCTTATATGAAATGGCACATAGTCTCTGGTGAAGATTTCAGTTGGATCAACTTGTTCTCTTTGAGCTGTAATGACTGGCGCATCAGATAGGACTGCAGTGGAAGATTCTGGAGCAGACTGACGTTCTTCTTGAACAGGAAATACTGAATCTTCATCATCAATATCGCCTTCAAAGTCAAAGTAGATCCCAGTCGATTCGTTTATATTGTCAATATCTTCTCCAAAGTCTTGCTCTCCACCCAGAGTTTTAGAAAACACTTCTGTTAGGACTGAGAAATCAGTATTAATTGTATTCGTCTTGAAAGTTTATAAATAGTCTATATTTGTAAAAGTCAGCGTGTTTGACTTTTCTTTAGAGGTTTGACTTTGACTTTGCTTTGTTAGATTGACCATATAAATAGTGGTTAGTGTTTTGTAATTAGTGTAGGAAAGCTTATTGTAAGATTTACGTACATGATTGAGAGGTTTGACTGAATAATAGAGTTTGACTTTTTCTCTCAACATTGTTCCTAATGTTCATATGAATGTTCTTCATGAATTATCAAGATTATGCCATGTCTATACAAGAAAATGAATTTTTTCTTTAAAGATAAGTGAATTTTTTTCTGGAATTTTTTTGTTCTTGAGTGTTCTTGATTTTTTCTTTGTCTTTGATCCGATTTTATCATAAAATCTTGTGTTTTCATGTTATAAAATGATCAAAATGCTCGAAATTGTATTGTGAATCTTTGTTATTCACAAACTTTTCTGATTTGATCAATCTTTATCAAGATTTAATCGGATTTTTGTGTTTTTAAATTTTTTCGTGTTCTTTATTTTTTTTAAATGTCAGTGTTTTTGATCCATTTTTTTTAAATTTTTTTTAGTTTTTGTGTTTTTGATTGTTTTGATCTTACTTTTTTTGTTGTTTGGTTATTTTTTGTTAAACCGTCCAATGTTACCCGGTTTAAACTCTTAGACTTTTTGGGCTTTTCATTTTTGGCCCACATTAGTTGACCGGACTAAGAGTCTGCTTAAAGCCTACATTGTTCATCGTTCTGGACTCCATCTTCATCGCACTGCTGACTCGTCTTCAACTACACCGCTCATCACTTGAAC
>NC_037540.1:30117213-30138871 GCF_001531365.2 Cynara cardunculus var. scolymus | reverse complement strand
TTATGAGGTTTCCTTTAAAAGTTTATTTACTGAGTTGGGGTTGCATTGCATTTGGTCTCACTCAAAATCATTGAGTTTTGACCCCCCAAATTCTCAAAACATTATATCTATGAATGAGAGATTTTCCAGTAGGTAAATCCTACTTTGAATGGTCATAACTTTCTGGTTAACCATCCAAATTTGTTGATTTTTCTTCTAGATGATATTTTAATGAAATACCTTTCCAATGCCACCGATTTCCCTCAATATGGTGGTGATTTGAGGTTTCATTTTCCTAAATTAAGATGAACATGCAATCTGTCCGATTTTGACAGATTCGTATATGTGTGTTACATCGAYCWYATMTCTCTCATAACTCAATGAAAAAGGATGAATCTTCTTTTTAGAGTTAACTTTATGGATTTTCTTTTATATGCAAGTGGAATCACATAAAATTATGGAGTTTTGATCTCCAAACACCTTAAACTCTATAGGTGTGTAAAATGTGAAACCACCAGTAGGTAACCTTTACTTTGTATATTAATATCTTTCTACTCATTTGTCCTTAATGTATGATTCTTCTTCTAAAACTTTATTTTATGAGTTAGAGTTCATTTGAATCCAGTCTCACTCAAAAATACGATGTTTTTGGGCATGAACCGATTTTTATAAGTTAGGTGTGCAATCTGTCAATTGATGGCAGATGTGTGCATGTGACTTTAAGGTGTCATATATTCCTCTCAACTCATCCAAAATGAGTTATTATTAGCTTAAAAGTTTCGTATAAGTGTTAGGTTTCCAATCCAACTTGAATCTTTGCAGAAAACCTAGTAGAACTCTTTTTATGAGTATTTTACTAACATGGTGCAATCTGCCATTTCAGTTGTAATAAGTTGCATTGCATGATTTATTTGAAGCATCATCTCTTACCCAATCTTTATGAAATTTGCTCACGATGGCTATAACTCAGTGCTGTAAATCATATAAAAAGATAGGAACTTATCTCATTCTTTAAGTCTCTTTATTGGATCATTTTTGTAACCTAAGTTTCTGTCCAGAATCTGAAATTCTGGATTTGGATAAATATTGTAAAAATTCATATTCTATGGGATTATAGCAACATTTCCGGTATGAATTAACCCCCTTTAATGAGCATATGGACATTATGTATATTTGGACTATGGACAATAATTTGGAACAAAAGTGGAAAATTATGGACTTAGGATTTAGTAAACCCCATATATAGAGTTGATTCAATAAGTAATGATTTTGGTTATTCCTATTAATAGGGAACCGTTGATTTAGCCCGGTAATCGGATCGCATTGCTTTATCTTCAAAGCTCTATATTGAAAGGTGAGTTTCACGGCCCCTTTTTACTAATTTCTCATTTTAGGGTGAAAAGCATGGTTAACGAAAGTTTGATAGATTTATATCGTTATATGAATCTTGTTATGAGCTTTTAAATTGTACACACTATTGATATGTTGAGTAAAGTCCCTGTTTACACTACTATTAACTCTTTCGAGCCTATGATTCTTGTGGATAGTGCTATTTGGTTGTCATACCCACCTTGTTGCCATTGAGTAGGGGTGCACTTGGTCATTAAATTTGCTCTACCCATGTGACACGAAGCGGTCACCTCTGAGGTAGTCCGTTAGGAGTGCTACCCATGTGGCACGAAGTGGTCACCGCTGAGGTAGTTCGGCATGAGTTCTACACATGTGGGGTTCGATTCCTCACCGCTGAAGTAGTTCGTAAGAATGTTCTACACATGTGGTTTGCTACCACCTCTGGGGTAGTTCGTGGGCGTTGCTAGGTTTAGTAGTAGCTCAACAATATAAATCATGTGTATGTTGTGTTTTCAAGTCATTGCTCATAAATTTTATAAATAAGATTTGTTGCATTTAAAATCGTTTTATGCATATAAAACCTGTGAACTCACCAACTCTTGTAGTTGACACTTGTTTGACATGCTTTTTCAGGGTAAGAAAGATTTTCGGTGATACATGTTTGAAGACGTGTTGTATTTAGAAATTTCAATCCTATTTTATGTTTAGTGTTGCAAACTTGTTTTTGGGATTGTAAACTTTAATTATTTTGTATTTATGTTTTAAATTGTATGGTTGTGTTGTTTATACACTATTGCTATGAGACTCTACCTGCCATAACCCGTGTTTCCGCTTTAGCGGGGTGTGACAATTTGAAGCTTTTCTCTTCGTGTTATTCAAGTGTTCTTCATCGTGTTCATACCAATTGCTGCTTGTTTGATTATAATACTTTCCGCTGCTTACTCACTGTCAATCCAATCAATAAAGTAAGTATTCAGTACCAAGAACTGAGTTATACGATCCTAACATAATCTTATTAGATATAACAACAAGAGTTATACCATGCACACACACACAAGGACCATCCTTATTACTTCCATTAATCCCCTGTTTATAGCAATAGCTATCCATCACACACAACGACCATCCTTATTTCCCCTGAAATTTATATGAACTATTTCATCCAATGACATGTTGCAAACTTTTCTGTCAGAGTGAACCTCGTTCATAGTTTTTATCCAATCATAATTTCAACACAACTTTGTATTCAAACCCTTCAAACCATAAGAACAATTTGTTCTATATATGACTTCTCAATCGTCTGTTTTTGCTTAAATCCTCAAAAATAGAGTACCAAATCCAAACTTCTTCTTCAAACACAGTTTCTTTCTCAATCTTTTCTAAACAAGTTCAAACCTTCAATTCACCAAAACAGTTTCTTTTAAACCGTTTAAAACAGTTTTACTGGATTCTTTTAAAATTTCAAGCCATCAATATTCCACAATTTATAAAATCAAACAGTAGGTAAAGCACACAGTTATTAAAATGATAGTAATCAAAACTCACCTTGGTAAACACAGATTCTGCAGGTTATCACACAACAGTTTTCTTCAAGAACTCTTCACCGTCTTTAAATTTCTCTTGTATCTTCAGTAAGAATTGTAAACTGATAAGGTTTTTACCTTATCCTCTTTCTTTTATACATAGGATGAGCGGAGGAAGATACTTTTTAATATAAAATCATTGGATGGTGGAAAGATATTGTTTTATAACCAACCTTTCTTAACCATGAAGGTTTGAATTATAATAATATTTCCATATGTTTATATTATCATATAGTTTTCTCTAAAATTTCCACATGCATGCATAATTTCAATTTACCATACATGTGCACATAATTCACATAATGAACACATAAATTTACCTTAACCTAGGTTTGTAGAAAATCGGTTATAACATTCTCTCCCCCTTAAAAGAGTTTTGTCCCGGAATTTATTCAAATAACCAAGGGTATTGATTTCTCATGTCATATTCTAGTTCCCATGTTGCTTCTGAACCCTTATGAAAACGCCACTGTACTTTTACCAAACTCGTCTCTTTATTTCTCAAATCCTTGGTTTTTCTGTTAGTTATTGCCTTTGGTGTCTCGATGAAATTCAACTTATCATCAAGCTTGATCTCAGGAAGTGGTATTGCTAGATTCGGGTCTTCTAAACACTTACGCTGATTTGATACATGAAAGGTACTATGAATCTGACTGAATTCCTCTGGTAGTTCCAATTAATAGGCTACCGGTCCAATCCGTTTGCAAATTCTGAAGGGTCCAATATACCTTGGACTGAGCTTTCATTTCTTCCCGAATCTCATAACACCCTTCCATGGAGATACCTTCAACATTACAATGTCACCTATGTTGAACTCAATCGGTTTTCTCCTTTTGTCAGCATAACTTTTTTGTCGATCTTGGGCAGTTTTAATTTTTGCTCGAATATGTTCAAACTTTGCAGATGTTGTCTGCACAATTTCTGGCCCGGTCAACTGTTTTTCACCTACCTCATTCCAACACAATGGTGTTCGACATTTTCTTCCATACAAGACTTCATAAGGTGTTGCTTGTATGCTAGAGTGATAACTGTTATTGTAGGCAAATTCTATCAATGGTAAATGTTCATCCCATGATCCCCCAAAATCGATGACACAAGTTCTCAACATATCTTCAAGGGTTTGGATGGTTCTTTCATTTTGTCCATCCGTTTGTGGGTGATAAGCTGTACTCAATCTGATTTGAGATCCCAAAGCTCTTTGTAGACTTTCCCAGAATTTTAAAGTAAAACAACTGTCACGGTCAGAAATAATGGACAATGGAACACCATGTCTGGTCACGATTTCCTTGATGTATAATTGAGCCAATCTTTCTAATGAATAAGTTTCTTTCATTGGTAGAAAATGTGCAGACTTTGATAGACRGTCCACTATTACCCAAATTGCATCATAACCTTTTGGTGTTCGGGGTAATTTCATGATGAAGTCCATTGTAATGTTGATCCCATTTCCAGACTGGTATCTCTAATGATTGCAAGTTTCCATAGGGTCTTTGATGTTCAATTTTAACTTGTAAGCAAGTTAAGCATCGCTCCACATACCTTGCTATGTCTTTCTTGAGGCCTGACCACCAATAAAATACCTTCAAATATTTATACATTTTGTTGGTACCTGGATGTACTGAGTAACGGGACTTGTGGCTTTCATTTAGAATAATCTCTCGTGTATTCCCATAACTTGGTACCCAAATTCGTCCTTGCAAGCATAGAATTCCTTCGTTGTTGGTTTCCATGATAGAAATCAATTTTCCCAATTTTTCAGACTTCTGATTTTCTTCTTTAACAGCTTCCCTCTGGTTTTCAAAATCTCTAGGTGAAGATCTGGGGTTAAGCAAATTTTTATTGCTCTGATGGTACCACTTCTTTCCTTTCGGCTTAGAGCATCAGCCACTACGTTTAGCTTTCCTGTATGGTAGAAAATCTCACAATCATAGTCGTTAACAAGTTCAATCCATCGCCTCCACCTCATATTCAGATCCCTCTGGTTGAATAAATGTTGTAAGCTTTTGTGATTTGGCATTTGGTTCCTAAAAGATAGTGCCTCCATATCTTTAGTGCAAAAACCACGGCTGTTAATTCCATTTCATGGGTAGGATATTGTTTTCCATGATCCTTTAGTTGGCGAGATGCATAAGAAACGAATTTTTCCCTCTGCATCAATACCCAACCCAATCCTAACTTCGATGCATCGTTGTATACTATGAAGTCTTCTATTCCATCGGGCAGAGATAAAATTGGAGCGCTGCAGAGATGATCCTTTAATAATTAAAACGCTTTCTGTTGCTCTGTCTCCCATTGAAACTTGACATTCTTTCGGGTTAACTTGGTTAATGGTACAACTATCTTTGAATAGTTCTGTATGAACTTACGGTAATATCCTGCCATTCCCAAAAAGCTTCGTATTTCAGATGGGGATTTTGGTGCTTTCCATTTTGCAATCGCTTCAATTTTTGCTGGATCTACTTGTATCCCTTTTTCTGATATCACATGCCCCAAAAACTAAACTTCTCACAACCAGATTCCACATTTTGACAGCTTAGCATATAACCTTTCTTTCTTTAAGAGACTCAAGACCAGATGGAGGTGCTCTGCATGTTCTTCATCTGTCTTCGAATAAATCAGAATGTCGTCAATGAACACAATTACAAACTTGTCTAGATATTCTCGACATACTATGTTCATTAAGTCCATGAAGGATGCAGGTGCATTGGTTAATCCAAAAGGCATAATCAAAAATTCATGATGCCCGTACCTTGTCCTGAAAGCAGTCTTAGGAATATCTTCATTTCTTACCTTTAATTGATGGTAGATCGTAGATCAATCTTGGAAAAGTTTCTTGCTCCTACTAACTGATCAAATAGATCGTCTATCCTGGGTAATGGATATTTATTTTTCTATCATTAATTTGTTGAGTTCTCGGTAATTTATACACATTCGCATAGATCCATCTTTCTTCTTGACAAATAGAACTGGGGCTCCCCAAGGTGATGTACTTGGTCTAATAAAGTCTTTATCAAGTAGATCTTCTAATTGCGTGACCAACTCTTTTAGCTCTGGTGGGGCTAATCTGTATGGTGCTTTGGCTACAGGCATTGCCCAGGGTAAGAGGTCAATTCTGAATTCTATATCTCTATCTGGTGGAAGTCCAGGAAAATCCTCCGGGAATACCTCTGGAAAATTGCTGACTACTGGAATCAATCTATGTTCTTCTTTTTCTTTTTGGGCATTGATTACATAGGCCAAAAATCCTTGACACCCCTTCTTCATACATTTTCTGGTTTTCATTATTGATAACAAACTAGTGCAATGACTCTGATGATCACCAAAAATACCAACTGTTCCTCTGTCTGGCAATACTATTCTAATTATCTTGTTATTGCAAACAATGTTGGCTTGGTTTTCGGCCAACCAGTCCATTCCCACCACTATATCAAAATCTTTCATAGGCATGGGAAATAGTCTGATGGGTAGCTTACATCCCTCAACCACAATGATGTAGTTTTTAAACACATAATCCACAGATACTTGATCGTTAGTAGTATCAACTACTAACTTTTCGTCAAGGGGCACAGAATTCATATGAGCATATAAGGCAAATGATGGTGATACAAACGAGAAATTTGCACCCGAGTCAAATAACACTTTAGCATGTAAGGAGTTAACGAAAAATGTACCTATTACTACATCGGGTGTAGTTTTTGCTTCGTGTTTGGTCATTTGAAAAGATCGACCGTGCGCCCCACCCGATTCTCTGCCCAAACTTGGTCTCCCATGGCCGGTCGGAGTATTGCTTCCCATAATGAGCTGTGGAGCTTTGAATTGTGGGCAATTATTTTTGAAATGATCTGGGGAATTACAATGAAAACAATTTCTGTTTTGTCGACAGAAATTTGAAGCATGCCTAATCTCACCACAATTAAAACACTTTATGGGTTCTGCTTGGCATTCCCCTCGGTGATACTATCGACACCGGGGACAGGCTCTTTCTATCGGTCTCTGCATTGCTCTATTATTGAACTTGGTAGTTTTTTATCCTCGAAAACTGGCCGAAGATCCTTCCCATTTTCTTTTCTCCATCTGCTTCCCTTATTCACTTCTATACTTATTCCACTCAGTTATCTCTGCTGCATCTACTGCCATTGGAAAGGTAGCAGGGTTCATTGCTATAACAAATTCTCTGATGGATGGTTTTAGACCCCAAATGTACCGTTCTACTTTTCTAGCCTCTGTTGAGATGTAATGCTCAGTAAACCTTGAATATTCTATGAATTTCTCCGTGTATTTTCTGACTGACCCAGAGCTCTGCTCCAATTTTAAAAAGTCTTCTTCCATCTGTCTGACTGCTGTTTTTGGACAGAATTGTTCTTTGAATCTACTCACAAACTCTGCCCATGTCATAGTTTATAGAATATCTGTTTTAGCCAATGATTCTACCTCCCACCAAAACAAAGCATTTGACTTCAAGACAGAAACTGCGAATCTGACTTTATCTGATTCGCACATCGAATAGTGTTGAATACAGACTCTATCTCTTTGATCCAACACATGGCTTTAACTGGATCTATGTCTCCCGAGAAAGTTGGTGGTTTGTAAGTTAAGAACATCTTTATATCTCCTTCTCGATTATAGATAATTGGAACTGCTGGATTAATTTCAACTATGTCAGTCTTTATTCTACCAAGAATTCTCATAATGGAAGTCAAGGTTTCCCTTAGCTTTCGCATTTCTTCAGCAAGCATATTTCTGGTCACATATTCTGGTGGTGGTATATGCTCTTGATTCATGTTTTTAGAGTTAGATTCAGCCTGATCTGTATTATTTTCTGGTTGACTAGCTCTGCCTCTGGTCTGTCCTCTACCTTGACCTTTGCCTCTACCCCTTCCTCTGCTTATGCCTCTGCCTTCAGAGGTACCAATAGGAGCCATAATAGGAAAATCTTCTTCTTCATTAGTGGGGTTGGGGCGGGTGATCCTTTCTGACCTTCTAGATCTGCTTGTAATCTGTAAATTTCAAATTTTAATAAACATATTTTTACATTCCCAAATATAATAAAGTTTCCAAGTTCAGTTATGTACCTGTACATTCAAAATTACATTGGCCAGATGTAATCCAAAAATACCTTACACACTGATCTCTTAACTTATCATATTTATTCCAAAGGTGTTAACTATGTCTGAGACCCTAATATGCAATGAAACAATTTAAGTTTCTAGGCATCATGCATGTGAATATCTAAATCCCTTAAAGCTAGGCTCTGATACCATCTCTGTAACACCATCATATCCATACATTGCATATAACACATATTTCATACATAGAATACATGTTTTYCCCCCACATAGGTCCTTAATACAAGAGTCTTTAATATGAATTACATAACTAAAAATTCCAAAAGTACATGTTTCTTGTAACTTGACATCTATTYTTCAAACATGTCTAATCAAGATCTTCATATTGCAAAACACATAGAGAAGTAATTCACAAAATGCCCTTGCCCTTATTATCATTACCTGCACACATATTTTGAAAACACCAAAATGAGGGTTAGACATGAATGTCTAGTGAGATTCCCTTTTATGTAATGCATGGTGAAGATCACAAAAATGTTTTTTTCAAATAATCCATTTCATGTAGTAAAGACTGAAAATCCCATTCTGACTTGATCCATAGGGCTTCTGGTTTCACACTTTACTTAGAATTTATTTCGATAGACAGGACCAGAGCCCCTATGGTCCTTCTACCAGAGCTTTTACTCCCTCGGCCAAAGCTTCTGGTTGTACTAACCCGAGCCTCTGGCTCATATAATATTCTTAAGTTTAAGCTTCCAATCAATAAGATGACCTTTTTCATAAAAGAATAGTTATGCAGAGTTCTTATTTGACCAGAGCCTATGGTTGTACTAACCAGAGCTTCTGGTTCCAAAGTTATGACCAACCAGAGCCTCTGGTTCAACGTGTAAGTCGACCAGAGCCCCTCTGGTCTGTCTTTTGTATAAAATAGCAAGTATAAAATTCCTTTTTCTTAAAAAAATTCCTAAAACATGATTTTGACACAAAAGCTCTTATGAATAGATATAGAGCCTCTAGTCTAACTAGTATGCTTAGTAAAAACTTTGCATATTCATCAAATCAATAACAAGAATTCTCTGGTCCAATAATGAAGACCAACCAGAGCTCCTTAGGTTCTTTATAAAATGAACATTCTGTTCGAAAATACTTTTTACCAAAACCAATGACCACAAGCCATATTTTTCCCATAACCATAACATCAATACTATTATTTCCAATAAGAACAACATCTCTAAATCCTCAAATCACTAAGAAGAGAGAACTCCACTCTGTTGTAATCTTATTAGATATAATAGCAAGAGTTATATCATGCACACACACAAGGACCATCCTTATTACTTCCATTAATCCCCTGTTTATAACAATAACTATCCATCACACACAACGACCATCCTTATTTCCCCTGAAATTTATATGAGCTATTACATCCATTGACAGGCTGCAAACTTTTCTGTCAGAGTGAACCTCGTTCATAGTTTTTATCCAATCATAATCTCAACACAGCTTTGTATTCAAACCCTTCAAAACATAAGAACAATATGTTCTATATATGACTTCTCAATCGTCTGTTTTTTGCTTAAATCCTCAAAAACAGAGTACCATATCCAAACTGTTTCTTCAAACACAGTTTCTTGCTCAATCTTTTCTAAATAAGTTCAAACCTTCAATTCACCAAAACAGTTTCTTTTAAGACCGTTTAAAACAGTTCTACTGGATTCTTTAAAATTTCAAACCATCAATATTCCACAATTTATAAAATCAAACAGTAGGTAAATCACACAGTTATTAAAATGATAGTAATCAAAACTCACCTTCGTAAACACAAATTCTGCAGGTTATCACACAGCAGTTTAACAGAATCTTTAAACAGCAGTTTTCTTCAAGAACTCTTCACCGCCTTTAAATTTCTCTTGTATCTTTTGTAAGAATTGTAAACTGATAAGGTTTTTACCTTATCCTCTTCCTTTTATACATAGGATGAGGCGGTGGAAGATACTTTTTAATATAAAATCATTGGACGGTGGAAAGATATTGTTTTATAACCAACCTTTCTTAACCATGAAGGTTTGAATTATAATAATATTTTCATATGTTTATATTATCATATAGCTGTCTATAAAATTTCCACATGCATGCATAATTTCAATTTACCACACATGTGCACATAATTCACATAATGAACACATAAATTTACCTTAACCTAGGTTTGTAGAAAACCCGGTTATAACACCACGGCTGCTCAACATATGGAATCCACTGCACCACCACCTTCACCTCAAACACAAAACCTACCATCTCCATCAAACCAAGGAACCCAAGCGAGGGAACTAGAGGCTCAACCCTCTGAAGATGTACATAATGTACATGTTCCTTTCGCCACCTCCCAAGAACCCATCGAGCTGAGTTCATCAACCGATGAAGAACCATCCACCCCTTAAACAGAAACAAGCCTACCCTTCACCCCATCACCAACTCCCAACCATCCCTTAACCCCTTCACCAACACCTCGCACCACAGAACCCTTCACCACACAACTAGAACCAACTATCATCCAACTTCCTCACCACAACAACCTCCAAGCCAAACACAACCTAATGAACCAGAAACCACCCAAACAGAAACCAATGAACTAGAACCCACCCCACCTGAGCTCAATGAACCAGAGCAACCCCAATCCGAGCCAACCCAAACCATTCCATCACCAACCCACTCTCAACCCTTAACCCAAACACAACACACAACCCAACCAACCCAGGTGCAAGCAGATGTTCCTTCTTCATCGAGGCACCCTCCTCAAAGGGTCGTCGATGAAATCATCGCCAACATGGAGTCACTTAGGAGACGTCCAGAGGTGCCGCCGAGGGAGCCAATCATGATGGAAAACATCCATGAATAACTATATCATGATCGCGATGAAGGTTTGACTCTCAATCCTCCAATACTTTCACCAGAATTCATGAACCTCCTATGCCATAGATTTGTTAGACAGACTACCCAACCACCACGGGCTGTCTTTTCAAATGATGGAATAAGGCTGGTCATGGACATCAAGATGAGGACCTTCGCCAACAGAGCCATCAAGTATATCGAGTACACAGTGGAGCGAGCCCACGGTCAAGTCAGCGTCTTTAATGACTTAATCAATCTCAATCCCTATGACTTGATCGAGCTTTATGCATACACGACTCAGCGACAGGATCAAGGCATACGATTTGGGATGGCAAACAGAGCGATCGTATAGATGATGGAGACCTTGGTGAAGCATAGAGCCAAGAGTAACTTTGAAATTGCTCTTCGACTTGGCATCGACAGACTTTCTTGCACTCCACCCGATGAAGACTTCCTTGGCCTGTACGAGAAGAGGTCTGCCTCTGTACTTACTCAACCAGAACTGGGTCTGGTATATTAAAATGAGTTTGGGACGAAGAAATTCTTTAGGCTAACTGAGGCCTTCAAGTACTCAAATGAAACACTTGAATGGTTTCAGAAAGCTATCAGAGACAGGTTAGGCAGACCTCATGTGCCGATAGAAGATGGACATAGACTAATTCATGAGATCTCTACAGTCGTCCAATACAGAGGACTGTTAATGCGCTTTTGGGATATATCACAAGGGAGACCTTGAATGTAGTCTTATGTTTTGTATTGTAATTTCTTTCATTTCATCGTTCTAAGAATTCATCATTTTGTTCCAATGAAAATTTGGCAAAAGATGATTTTCTTTAGAATAGCCTTTTTTCTTCACTTATACTTGAATGTTCCTAGATTAGTTCATGTTTGTTCTTTCATTACTTAGGGGGAGATTGTTAGACCCCATAAGTCTTATGCATGAAAGTAATGAAGACAAACAAGTGATGAAGAACTAGAAGGCCGATGGAAGACTTCAAGGCAAAAAGACTAAGTCTGAAGAACAACCAGAGGGTCGATGAACTGACCAGAGATGTGACGGAAAGTGCATCTTCATAACCCCTCTGGGTACTAACACTTGGAGTTTCCCTAACTAGTTCAACCAGAGGCAAGCAATGAAGATATGAAGATAAGGTTAAACTCATACCCCATAGAAGACAGCTGGAGATGACCAATCAACAGCTGGATTCTACAAAGTTTATTTTGTTTTTATGTTTATCCATGTTTAGATAAGCTTTATCTTTTCGTAGAAGATTAGCTAAATAGTCTCACTAGATAGTTATCTTCTTAGTTAGATTACTAGTATAAATAGGTGGTTAGGCCTATTGTAATCTTTGACTCTTTTACGTTTTTCACATCTTTGGAATAAAGTGAAATCTTTGGCACTCAAGTATATTCTTAGAACGTTTATTAATTGTTCTTGAGTGTTCATCATTTTATTCATCCAAACACTATAATTTGGTTATTCTTAACTTAGTTATTAGTGTTATTGAGAGATCTGGGATCAATAGAAGAAGAAAGCCATTTAAACTCACCTGACCAAAATCTCAGTTGGAAATGTAGATGCTTCTTCTATCTGAAGATCACAGGTTGATAGAGAGAATTTCTAATATCTAGAGTTCCAAAACCTTCTCCATTCACTTGTACTTGCTATATATAACAAGTACATAGCCGACTCCCCCTCCCATTTCCTTTTCCATAATAAAATAAATCAACACACACATACACTCATATGATTTATATAAATATAATCTTTTATTTAGAATCTAACCAAAACTTAATAATAAACCGAATCATCACAATATCCCCTCCTCGGAAGAATTCCGTCCCAGAATTTCACTAAGTAAACAAATAAGGATACTTCATTCGCATTTCTGACTCCGATTCCCAGGTGGCGTCTAGTCCTTTATGATAACGCTACTGAACTTTTACTAACCCAATCTCTTTATTCCGCATCTTCTTTACCTTGAAGTCAGTAATAGTTTCAGGGGTTTCTTCAAAGCATAATTTCTCATCAACCTTAATTTCCGGTAGAGGCACCGCCACATCTGGGTTCACTAGACACCTCCTTAAATTGGACACATGAAATGTATCATGGATACCACTTAACTCCAAAGGAAGTTGTAGTTTGTATGCCACCTCTCCAACTCTTTCAATGATAGGGAATGGTCCAATATACCTCGGACTTAACTTTCCCTTTTTACCAAAGCGTACCATTCCTTTCCAAGGTGATACCTTTAACATCACCTTATCACTAATTTGGAACTCAATTGGTTTCCGACGTTTATTGGCATAACTTCTTTGCCTATCTTGTGCCACTTTCATTCGTTCCCCTAATAAGAAAATTTTATCTATTGTTTGTTGGACTAGCTCAGGCCCAGCCAACTGTTTCTCACCTATCTCGTTCCAGCACAAAGGAGTTTGACACTTTCGTCCATACAAAACCTCAAAAGGTGCAGCTTGAATACTTGAATGGTAGCTATTATTGTAAGCGAATTCCACCAAAGCTAAATGATTATCCCTTGATCCACCAAAATCAATAACACATGCTCTAAGCATATCTTCCAACATTTGGATAGTTCGTTCACTTTGTCTATCCGTTTGAGCATGGTAAGTTGTACTTAGCTTAATCTGTGAACCCATGTCTCTTTGGAAACTCTTCCAAAACATAGAAGTGAATCGACTATCTCTATCATAAATAATTGATAGAGGAACACCATGACGTGTCACTACCTCATCAATATAAAGTTTTGCCACTCTCTCCATTGAATACGATTCTTTCATGTCAAACCCAGCTAAAGCGGAAACACGAAGTGTAACAGGTAAGCGAGTCACAGCAACAGAAAATAAATAACATCATTGAAGTTTTACAAGAAGTTCAAAACATCTGTAACCAAGATGGAATAGGAAACTTCTTTACAAAAACATCAGCAATGAACTTAATCGGTATCGCCACAAATATGCTCCACAAACTTCAATACTTTCTAAAAACCTAAAAAGCACGAAACATAAAACAAGTCAACTACAAAGAGTTGGTGAGTTCACGGGTTTTCACATGCACAAAACGTTACAATGCATAAATCATTTCTTGCAAAACTATACGTAACTTTTGCACATAATAAATGTAAATCTATAACGATGTTTAGAAACTTGAGATGCTACCGAGCCTTTCTTGAGCAATGTGCCCCATTATTTTACGAACGACCATAAGTAGCCCGTACACTCATTTAGATCCCACAGTTCGTAATAGTACTAATTCAGTAGTGGTCCAAATTCCACATGATTAGACCAATAAAACATAGGTAATGTGCACCCCTTTCTGGGTGGGACTGTCAACACAATAGCGGCTATCCACAATTACCACGGCCCGGGGACATACCCGAGTTAACAAGTAGCGTTTACAAACGGGGATTTTATTTGGAAACATACTCCCAATCACATCAATTTAGCACTTATATCATAGTGCAAAACAGTAAACAAAACTTGACTAAACAGTTCTTTAGTCCAACGGTTTTGACTAAACAGTTCTTTAGTCCAAAGGTTTTNTGAACATCCTGCCCTAACCTTCCTAAACAATCCAATGACCAGAAATTAGATTACCTATGGGTTCTCGACAGAGATAAAGTCAAGTTATATCTTATGTAATGCCAATGGGTTTTATGATTTAAAATTGATATTTTTGTTAATTGCTCTAAAAATAGSCCAAAAATGTATATTTTATAATTAAATCCTTTGCGCCAAAAAGCTGTCATTTGGAACAATATAAATTATAAATCTGACATTTTAGTCTCATAAATCATTGCCAAAAAGGAACCTTCCACAACTCTTTTTATGTCCAAATTTTATATCTACCATAAAAGGGAGTTAAACAGACTTTTCCCAAATTTCAAGAACTAAAGATAGGTTTAAGGTAATCATCATTACCCTACCCCTAAGAGTGACACAGCCCCCAAAACAGATTGCACACTCTTCAAGTGGCGGCTATTTGGGGGGGGGGTCTAAACTCATCATTTTCCAAATATTGCAAAAATTATTTTAAAGCTAACACATTAAGTTAGCTTCAAAAGAAGATTCACCTATTTTTAATGAGTTTTACTGAATAAACCGCTTTAAGGTGAATGCAAGATTCTGTCAGCAAAGTTCTTTTTACACGATAAACTTGTATCAAGAACTTGACAGTTCAGAACTCAGCTTTTTAATGGCCAAAAATCCGCATGCAAGTACCGTTACCAACTTTTTCTTGAGCTCTAATCGTTTGCAGATCATAGATTACCATCAGTTTGAAGACATTTCCATGTCATTGATGTATAATCTCCCACCTTGGACTCTCCAGAAAGTTGTTTATAAAAAGATCAAGGAGAAAAGTGTAAGAAAATAGAAATCTTGACGAAGAACGGGAATAATGAAACTAGTCCCTTACCTTTTGAATGAAATCTTGAATAATCCTCAAGATGGATTAGATTCTTAATGTTGTTGGAAGATGAAATCGGCCGGAAGGGTACGGTTTAGAGAGAGATTTTTGAGAAGAAAAGTTTATGCAAGATGGGAGGTAAAAAAATGAGAGTTTTCAAAAGATGAGGGGTATTTATATGAGGGATTTAAGGAAGGAAATGGGCCGGCCTTAAAGGCCCAAGTCCATGTAAAAATTATTTTTTTTTAAACAATTTAAGGCCCATTTAACTTTATATCCAAACTACAACTTGCCAAACATTGATAAAAATAACATTATTAAATCAAAGCTCCACCTTTTTGGTAAAATTATTTGGACATTCAAAKGAGACTTWYGTATTTTAATTTGGACTTATAATATCAACTTTATTATATTTGGAGCATTTTTAATATATTTGGCATTACATAAGTTAACTTCATCCGCTACTTGTCAAAACAAGGTTCACTGTACTATATTTTGGAAACTAAGCCAGATGAATTTCAATTAATCATGACTAGATCCTAAATAAATATAGCTCTAAATATAGGTACCCTACAAAGGTGCTAACCTGATGCTCCAAGAATGACGGATGTCACGGTCTCCCCAAGTCAGAAAAATTTCGTCCCGAAATTTATTCGTCAGTCCTTAACTTTGGACTCGATTGGGAACAAGTGGGGGTACTTGCTTTTCATGAAATCCTCTCTTTCCCACATGTACTCCGGTCCATGCCTTGATGTCCAATGAACTTTTACAATTGGAATTTTGTTGTGCCTCAACTGCTTGACTTTTCTATCCATGATTTTTGTTGGTTTTTCAATGAAGCGCAGATGTTCGCTAATTTTCACATCTCCCAATGGCATGACCAGAGTTTCATCGGTTAAGTACTTTCTGAGATTTGACACATGAAATATATCATGAATAGCGCTCAGCTCTTGTGGCAGTTTCAACTTATATGCCACTGGTCCAATTCTCTCGGCTATTTCAAATGGACCAATAAATCGGGGACCCAATTTCCCTCTCTTCCCAAAATGCATTATTCCTTTTCATGGAGAGACTTTTAGGAGTACTTTATCTCCTTTTTGAAACTCCAATGGTCTCCTCCGATTATCAGCATAACTTTTATTGCGATCTCTTGCAGCCTTGAGTCGATCCTTGATGATTACAATTTTGTCAGTAGTCTCTTGGACAATATCAGGTCTAGTTAATTGTCGATCGCCAATTTCTAGCCAACTGAGTGGAGATCTACATTTACGTCCATATAATGCTTCATAAGGCGCACATTAAATACTGGTATGATAACTGTTGTTGTATGCAAATTCAACTAACGAAAGGTGCATATCCCAGCTTCCACCAAAATCTATGGCACATGCACGCAACATGTCTTCCAATGTCTGAATTGTTCTTTTTGTATGTCCATCAGTCTGAAGGTGGTATGAAGTACTTAGATCCAGACGTGTACCCAACCCTCTTTGAAGTGATTGCCAAAATCTTGACGTAAATCGATTGTCCCTATCCGAGATAATGGAGATAGGTACTCCATGCCGAGTAATTATTTCATTTATGTAAATTTGAGCTAGCTTCTTCATCTTATAATTTTCTCGGATCGGCAGAAAATGAGCAGATTTTGTCAGTCGATCTATGATCACCCAAATAGTATCATGCCCTTTCCCAGTTCTGGGCAACTTTGTGATGAAATCCATTGATATTTGTTCCCACTTCCATTGGGGAATTGCGGGTTGTTGAAGTAGACCGGATGGTTTTTGGTGTTCAGCTTTGACCATTGCACAAGTTAAACATTTGCCTACGTGAAATGCAATGTCTTTCTTCATTCCAGGCCACCAATAGTGTTCCTTGAGATCCTTGTACATCTTATCCGCTCCCGGGTGGACTGACTATTTGGATCGATGGGCTTCATCCAAAATTATGGATCTAAGATTGCCAATTTTAGGTATCCAAACCTTGTCTCCTAAGTAATAAACTCCATCTGATTTCGGTTGAAACTTAGTCTCTATGTGGTGTAGAGTTTCATTCTTTAAATTCTTCTTCCTTAATGCCTCTTTTTTATCCTCGAAAATTTGTCCCTTCAGACTGGTGCTTACTATTGCTCCCAACGCTCTCACCCTTTTTGGTTTCACTCTTTCCTTCCTACTCAGAGCATCGACCATCACATTTGCTTTTCCAGGATGATATTTGATTTCACAGTCGTAATCACTAAGCAATTCAACCCATCTTCTCTGCCTCAAATTTAACATCTTCTGGTTGAGGATGTGTTGAAGGCTTTTGTGATCAGTGAACACAGTGCATTTGATACCATAAAGGTAGTGTCTCCAAAATCTTAAGTGCAAATACTACGGCTCCCAACTCTATATCATGCGTAGTATAATTCTTCTCATGCAGTTTGAGTTGCCTTGAGGCATATGCAATGACCTTATCTTTTTGCATTAGTACACATCCTAGTCCTTGATGTGATGCGTCACAATATAC
Source organism: Cynara cardunculus var. scolymus (assembly GCF_001531365.2). Lineage (NCBI taxonomy): Eukaryota > Viridiplantae > Streptophyta > Magnoliopsida > Asterales > Asteraceae > Cynara > Cynara cardunculus. Next base: position 30,121,073 of record NC_037540.1, on the reverse strand, counting down.
CACAAAGTTTTTCGAACCCTCTAGTAAGGATAAGATAGGTGCATTACACAGTCTTTGCTTAAGGGTCTCGAATGCCTCTTCCTGTTTCTCTCCCCAGACAAACTTCTTGTCTTTCAGAGTTAAAGCTGTGAGTGGTTGTGTAATTTTTGAAAAGTTCGCGATGAATCGCCGATAATAGCCTGCCAAGCCAAGGAATTGACGAATTTTCGTCGGGGTTCTTGGGGCTTCCCATTTCTTAATGGCCTCAATCTTGGCAGGATCTACCTGAATCCCTTTTTCATTAACCACGTGACCAATAAATTGTACTTCACGAATCCAGAATTCGCATTTGGAGAATTTTGCGTACAATTTCTGGTTCCGAAGTAGCTCTAATATCATCCTCAGATGTTGCTCATGGTCCTCCTTACTTCGTGAGTAAATCAGTATGTCGTCCATGAAAATGATTACAAATTTATCCAGGTATGGTCTGCAAACCCTATTCATCAGATCCATAAAGACCGCCGGTGCATTGGTTAGCCCGAATGGCATAACCAAAAACTCATAATGACCATATCGGGTTCTGAATGCTATTTTGGGGGTGTCCTCCTCTCGAATTCTCACTTGATGATATCCAGATCGTAGATCGATCTTTGAAAAGTATACAGCACCTTGGAGTTGATCAAATAAATCATCGATTCTGGAAAGGGGGTATCTATTCTTGATGGTCAACTTATTAAGTTCCCTATAATCAATGCACATTCGCATTGACCCATCTTTCTTTTTGACCAATAGCACCGGTGCACCCCATGGTGAGAAACTAGGTCTTATGAATCCTCTATCCAACAATTCTTGGAGTTGACCTGACAATTCTTGCATTTATGATGGAGCCAATCGATATGGTGCTTTTGCCACTGGGGCAGCTCCAGGGATTAAGTTGATACCAAATTCGACTTGTCTCGGCGGGGGTAGTCCTGGTAAATCCTCAGGAAATACATCAGGGAACTCCCGAACTACAGGGAAATCATCAATACATTTCTCCTTGACCTTCTTATCAATAACATATGCCAAAAATACGACATAATTCTTCTTTAAGTACTTTCGCATCTTCATRCATGATACTATCCTAATTTTTCGATCTGCCTCGTCTCCTCGAATTACAATTGAGTCACTTCCTTCTTGAGGAATTCGGATAACCTTTTTCGAACAGACTATTTCAGCTCGATTTTTGGATAGCCAATCCATTCCTATGATTATATCAAAGCTTCCTAACTCAATCAGAATAAGGTCTATACTAAAATCCTTATTGGTTAAACTTAGGGTGCAACCCATGATTATATATCTAGCCTTAATTTCTTGGCCATTGGCAAATTCTATTGTATAAGCTTCTTTCAACCTTTGGGGCTTTAAGTTAATCTTCAGCTTAAAATCTAGTAATATAAAGCTTCTATATGCCCCTAAATCAAATAATACCGATGCAAATTCATTATTCAAGAGAAATGTACCTGTAACCACATTGGGATCATACCTAGCTTCCTTCGCTCCAATCTTAAATGCTCGGCCCCGTGCTTGACTTTCTGGGTTTCCTTGATTGGCCGGTCGGGCTTGGTTAGCATTTGTTCCTTGTTTTCTCTTAGGGCACACGTTCCTTATGTGGTCTGGACTCCCACAATTAAAACACAATCGCATCCTGTAATCTTTCGCGGCATGACCGCCTCTGTGGCATCTTTGGCAGATGATGCAATTTCCCCAGTGTGGATATTGGCATTTATTGCACTTAGGTTTGCTTCCTTGGTTTACCACCTGGGTCTGAACCCCAAAATTTCCTGCTACTTTCCTATTCTTGTCAAATCTTCCCCCAAATCTTCGATTCCCATGCTTCTCCATCTTTCTCTTTCCCTTGGAAAATTCTCCAGATCGAACAGCATTATTTGTGAGTTTGGTGGCAATGTATATTGCCTCCTGAAGGGTCTTTGGGTTTGCCGAGGTGATGTTTCATCGAATCTCTGGAGACAATCCCCAAATATATCTCTCAGTTCAAACTTCCTCGGGTGTCACCAGATGTGACACTAAGTTCGCTAACTCATGGAATCGGGCAGTATACGCAGCTATATTTTCCCCTTTCATCTCATGGTTCCATAACTCCATTTCCAACTTTTGGAGTTCACTTCTTGGGCAGTATTCGTCTTTAAGTAGTTTCTTGAACTCTTCCCACGAAAGTTGATTGGCCGATTCTCGACCCCTAGTCTGAACTAATGTGTTCCACCATGTAAGTGCTCGACCTTGCAGTAGACATGCTGCATATTCTACTTTATTTTCTTCTAAGCATTTACTAATGTGGAGGACAGATTCCATACTTTCCATCCAGGTTAGTAATCCTACAGCTCCTTCAGTTCCATGGAATTCCTTTGGGTTGCAGGATCTGAAGGATTTGTAAGTGCATTCTCTGGGTGTTCTAGGCTCAGAATTGGTTGGTTGGTTAGCGTTCAATCCTGCCGCTACTTGGCTGACAATGTTGCGGAGTGCAGCCAATAGTTGTTCTGATACGATTTGTGCAACCTCAGGGTTTTCTCTTCTTGGTGGCATTTTCTATGGCCTAAGTCAGAGGGGAATTTCGTCATTATTATGGCAATAACAAGGACAATAACTTCCAGTCATTTAAATGATGCAAAGGCATTCATCGAACGGATAACATTCAAGCATTTATATAATTAAACATAATAGTCTTATATTCAACCATCAATCGAGGTGAATAAGCATTTCTCAAAAGATGTCAGATGTTCATAGCTGATTACAACCTATCAAAACAAGTTCTTGGGTTTCTTTGCAAAAGAGTGGATAGCCTATCACTAGTCAACCTTTCTAAAACAACATCCAACCAATCAGCATTCCTAATATCAACATCATCATCCCGCTCACCACCATCCACCTGTACAATCTCCTAATCTCCCGTCTCGCAGCAATGACGGCATCCGTGTTTCTCATCATATGCTGGTGGTGCACTTCCATCACATCAGACAGGTTGCTCAGAATGTGGTGGTGGTATCCCAGTCGGGTCTGGTGAACTTGAGTATCTGATGCGATTCTCCACACCCATTCTCGCTCAGCCAGATTCATGCCCCGAGTGTAGGATGCAGGTACTCCGGTCACCACTTGAGAAATCCTGCTCCCTAGTTGTGGTTGTGATGACTCTCCTCTAACTCTAGCAGAGTTCTCAAATGTCACTCGTCGAGGCAGTGGAACACTTTCCTAGGCGTAATTCTAATCCTTGAACCATGATAGGTTTGTGGTGGGATATCGGGTACTGGCTCCGATGGGGGTAATATAGATGCCGGTGGTGAAGCAGATGCCCCACTAGTCGCAGTGTCCTCATGCTCATAAGGGTCCACTTCTTCATTAATAGATGAGCTCCTTTTGGATCGATGAACCACGTAACCGGATTCGTCGGCCGAGTATTCACTAGGAGTAGGTGATGCCATAGTGATCTGCGACATTAATAATCTTAGTTACTAAATGTACCATCTAAAAATGCTTAGTGTCATAACAGAAGCTTCTAAGCAAGGCTAAGGATGGCAATCAAGCTAAGGCCTTGGGATAGCCCAAGTCTCTAGTTGCAATACCAGAGCTTCTGGTTGCATTACCATACTTAGAAAATTTTTGGGTTCTAGCTCATCGGTTTTTTGGTTCCATCTTCATAGCAGATCAATGGGTCTCTGGTCCATCGACCTCTGGTTTCTCATACTTAACAGATCAATGGATCTCTGGTCCATCGACCTCTGGTCCTTCTAACCAGCGCTTCTGGTCCAACATGGACACTTAACAATACAAGGGATTTTCTACACATCGCCTCTGGTCCTTCTAACCAGCGCTTCTGGTCCAACATG
>NC_037540.1:30100509-30115838 GCF_001531365.2 Cynara cardunculus var. scolymus | reverse complement strand
TTTAAACAAAGCATCGACTAAACAGTTCTTTAGTCCCATGATTTTATAATTTAACAGTATAGTTTGCATAACTTCATGCTTTTCCCCTGGTTTAAATAAACAAAAAGCATTAAAAGTGGGGTCGTGAAAACTCACTAGTTAGCCGATGAATATCCAAGGATTTGATGACGTCTCAAGCGCTGAACGTCCTGCCCTAACCTTCCTAAACAGTCCAATGTCTAGAAATTAGATTACCTATGGGTTCTCGACAGGGATAAAGTCAAGTTATATCTTATGTAATGCCAATGGGTTTTATGATTTAAAATTGATATTTTTGTTAATTGCTCTAAAAATAGCCTAAAATGTATATTTTATAATTAAATCCTTTGCTCCAAAAAGCTGTCATTTGGAACAATATAAATTCTAAATCTGACATTTTAGTCTCATAAATCATTGCCAAAAAGGAACCTTCCACAACTCTTTTTATGTCCAAATTTTATATCTACCATAAAAGGGAGTTAAACAGACTTTTCCCAAATTTCAAGAACTAAAGATAGGTTTAAGGTAATCATCATTACCCTACCCCTAAGAGTGACACAACCCCCAAAACAGATTTCACACTCTTCGAGTGGCGGCCATTTGGGGGGGTCTAAACTCAACATTTTCCAAATATTGCAAAAATTATTTTAAAGCTAACACATTAAACTAGCTTCAAAAGAAGATTCACCTATTTTTGACGAGTTTTACAGAATAAACCGATTTAAGGTGAATGCAAGATTCTGTCAGCAAAGTTCTTTTTACACGATAAACTTGTATCAAGAACTTGACAGTTCAGAGCTCAGCTTTTTAATGGCCAAAAATCTGCATGCGAGTACCTTTACCAACTTTTCTTGAGTTCTAATCATTTGCAGATCATAGATTACCATCAGTTTGAAGACATTTCCATGTCATTGATGTATAATCTCCCACCTTAGACTCTCCAGAAAGTTGTTTATAAAAAGATCGAGAAGAAAAGTGTAGGAAAAGAAATCTTGACGAGGAACGGGAATAATGAAACTAGTCCATTACCTTTTGAATGAAATCTTGAATAATCCTCAAGATGGATTAGATTCTTAATGTTGTTGGAAGATGAAATCGGCCGGAAGGGTACGGTTTAGAGAGAGATTTTTGAGAAGAAAAGTTTATGCAAGATGGGAGGTGAAAAAATGAGAGTTTTCAAAAGATGAGGGTATTTATATGAGGGATTTAAGGAAGGAAATGGGCCGGCCTTAAAGGCCCAAGTCCATGTAAAAATTATTTTTTTTTAAACAATTTAAGGCCCATTTAACTTTATATCCAAACTACAACTTGCCAAACATTGATAAAAATAACATTATTAAATCAAAGCTCCACCTTTTTGGTAAAATTATTTGGACATTCAAAKGAGACTTWYGTATTTTAATTTGGACTTATAATATCAACTTTATTATATTTGGAGCATTTTTAATATATTTGGCATTACATAAGTTAACTTCATCCGCTACTTGTCAAAACAAGGTTCACTGTACTATATTTTGGAAACTAAGCCAGATGAATTTCAATTAATCATGACTAGATCCTAAATAAATATAGCTCTAAATATAGGTACCCTACAAAGGTGCTAACCTGATGCTCCAAGAATGACGGATGTCACATTTCATCACTAAGAAATGTGCAGATTTGGATAACCGATCTACAATCACCCATATGGCATCATAACCTTTTGATGTTCTTGGCAATTTGGTTATGAAATTCGTAGTGATGTGATCCCATTTCCAAACTGGAATTTCTAAAGATTGCTACTTACCATATGGACGTTGGTGTTCTATCTTCACCTGCAGACATGTCATACAATGTTCAACATGTTTAACAATATCCTTCTTCATACCTGGCCACCAATAGCATTGTTTTAGATCCCGATACATTTTATTTGTACCTGGATGAATTGCAAAACGTGATTTGTGAGCCTCACATAAGATACGTTCTCTGAGATTACCATAACACAGTACCCAAATTTTGTTCTGACAACTCCAAAATTCCCTGTCATTCTTTACAAATTCAGATATTATTCCACCCAATCTTTCTTGTTTAATTTTATCCTCCTTCATAGCTTCATGTTGGAATTCTTGCAATTCTTCTTGAATACTTGGTAGCAACTCGACTCGTAAAGCTATAACTTTGATAGTACCACTTTTCTCTTGACGGCTTAAAGCATCAGTCAGTATGGCTTCCCCTTTTCTTTTGTCCCCAACCCTTTCTTGTGGTTGGCGATTAATGTCCTGTTCCAGTATTTCTGCAGCGTCAAACGCTGCCTAAAATGTCGTTGGATTTCTGGATATCACATATTTTTGGAGATTGGACTCTAAACCCCAGATGTACTTTCTGACTTTACTGTTTTCAGATACAATATAGGCTTCAACAAACCGAGACTGTTCCATGAAGACCTCCGTATACTGACGAACTGACATGTTTCCTTGTTCCAGACGAATGAAATCATCTTCTAACATTCGTACAGCAGCTTCCAGGCAGTATTGCATCTTAAATTTTACCACAAATTCCTCCCATAACATAGTTTTCAAAATATTTGGACCAGAACTTGATAAAATCTCCCACCAATATAAAGCACTTGACCTTAGTCGAGATACAGCAAACATGACTTTATATTTCTTTGCACTTTTATTGATTTGCAAACTCAATTCAACTTCTTTGAGCCAACATGGCTTTGACAGGATCACGTTTTCTAAAAAATTTAGGAGGTTTACAAGCAAGAAACATTTTAATATCTCCTCCTTTTTGAACTGAGGATGAAGTAAGGGGTACGGATGTATCTGTTGCCGGTGTACTAGCTTCGGCTTCTTCCTGAAAATCAGGATCCCTCATTTCTTCTGGATTATTTTGTGCCGAACATCCCAGTAAACTTACCAGACTTCCTTGAAATTTTTCCAATTCAGCAGCCAACATTTCCTGAGTAATAAAACCAGGGTCAGGAGCATTATTTCCACCTCTTGCTCTACTTCTTCCATGGCCTGACATAGAACTTTCTTGCCCCGATAATTCTTGTTCCATACGAGTTTCTTGTTGAGTATTTCTTCCTCTTCCTCGACCCCTACTTCGACTTCTTGTTTTGACATTCATAATATTTTCCGGGTCCTCTTCTTGATTTAGCATCCCTCTTCCCCGGCCTCTTCCATGACCGGTAGAGGTCCTTCCCAATCGATTAGGATTATCTGCCATCTTTTCTTAGTGTTCGAATTACTTGAACGTCCTTTCTGGCACAATAAACACATATATGATTATTCACATATCAAAGTATGATAACACGTTTACCCACAGGTCTATTTATAACTAATGATTACATTAATCACATGTAATCTAACATTATCACACTTACTCTCATAATAGGTTCAGCTATAACATATTCCCATGTTCATAGTCCTAGTGAAACCTATTATCATATCTTCCACACCTCCAGTTTAAGTCTAAGTATTAAGAAATACCTAGATCCTTTAAACTAAGGCTCTGATACCAACTATAACAACCCACATTTCTATCCAACGTATAATTCACAACAATCATATATGACTTGATCAATCATTTGATTATAACCCAAATCATAATATTATTTACAAAGTATGAGAAAATATGGGTTAAAAAAACTTCATCTGATACAACACATACATATCTAAATATCACTTTTATTATACTTTCCCCTTGCCTTTGTCTTGTGAAGTTGACCTGCAAAATAGATTAATCCAACAATTGAGCATTAGACCAAAAGGGTCTAGTGAGTGAATGTTTCTCCTACCAACAGTATATATTTCGAAATCCAAGATTACAACAAACCTGGACCTTTATATATCATTTATCTTTCGTGGTTACACCGAGTATTTCTTTGTCATGCTTCTTAGACTTGCCTTGTAATCAAATAGTCTTGGCAATTCATGCTTTTAGCCTTTACAACTAATTACTAGCTTGCTTAGTCATGCTTACTAGTCTTGCTAAATCATCACATAGCTTGCCAACACACTTCTAGACTTTACAACTCATCCCATTAGACTTGATTTCTCATGTTTTTCCTTGTAAGCTACTTGCCTTACAAATGTGATAGATTAATAAATGATACATCTATTGATCTCTTTTAAGAGTACTTAATTTTCTTAAAAAATCTTGTACTTAAAGCTTAAACATTAAGATTTAGCAAATAAATAAACTAGGCGTTACATTCCAAGAATCTCGATCCCTTAGGAATTTGTTGAGCAGGAACTTCCGCAGTGGTAAGAGTTGTTGGAACACGAGGAACAGTGGCCATTGGAACATATGGTCCATTTACCACGGGTAATACGGATTTTCCATTGAGGATACTTATCACGGAGTAGAGTGGGATGTTTAGTTAGAGATTCGGCACTATAAGCAGCATCCTATACATGATTTGCCATTTTGATAGAAAATCAAGGATCAAAAGAGATGGAGTATAATCGAACTTGAAATTGAGGAATTGTTACAATTAGCTGCTAAAACTTGGAGAGAGTTGAAATCAATACACTGTTTCTTCTAAGAATATAAAATAATCACCTAATTTCCAAGATTATGAACAAGTCATGAAAACTTGAAAAACAGGGATCAATAGAAAAGTTGAATAAGAAAGATAGCCTAGTAAATGAGGAAAATCCTTAACAGATTAGATTGATATGATCAATAGATTGATCAGTTAGCTCTGATATCAATTGTAGGAACCCAAATCCTCAAATTACCAATAATTAATGTCAAAATTAATGTATGAGTGGAAGCGAAAAGCATTAACTATTATAATAGACTAGAGAGAAATGAAGACTATGAAATAAGTATAAACAATAAACTGAATCATCAAGGTCATCATGTGTATTGATTAGCAATATGAGAATATAGAATTTACACCAAGAACACACATTAGTATGTGCATAAAACTCTCAGAAAAGCTCAATCTCTCTCTAACAAGTACAGGATATTTTCATTCAAAAGCATACTAAAAACCCTAAATAGATCACCTATATATAGCCTATAAAAGGTAAGTCAACACATCCACTGATGGTTGATTTCCATGTGTAAAGGGGAAATAACCGTTTCTAGTATACGTGACAAGCTATGATAGGCAGGTAGTATTTGGAGATATCTTTGAAGATGAACACTAAGCAAAAGTGTAGAGCAGGACCAGAGGCTCTGTATGCCTAGGCAAGAGGCTCTGCTTGGCTAGGCCAGAGACTCTGTTTCTTCGAGAATGTCTTCTGGTTGAGTACCTCTACATCTTTTCATAACGTTTAGCTCAAGCTCTGGTTCAACTCACTTCTAGGCAAAAGTCTTCTGGTTGAGAACTTGCCTTATTTTTACAATACTTTTACAATATCAAATGGGGTTAACAACTACAGAACACCAAAGAACTATGACCGCAATGAATTGCGAATTGTTATGGATTCTAATTTTCTTACTTTATGACCCTTGAGGATTTTGATCACCTCGAAATATTGGCATGGGGGAAAGAAAAGCAAGGCCAATTTCCGATCATCGCCACCATGGCAAGAGATATACTAACTGTCGAAGCTAGCACAACGTCAAAAAAAAATTCTTTCAATGGCAGAGTGTTCTCAAAACAAAGGAATCAACTTGCAACGAAATCAATCGAGGTTTGCATTTGCCTTAAGGATTATTTGGATAGCTACCATAGAATTCAAGGCACTTCTTCACTAGAAAAAGAACTCCCCTATGTCAATTAAAAGAAGTTCACGTTATCACTGGATGACGACATACCAAACCCCATAGCGTTTGCTTACAATGATTTTGACTATACAATAGAACGTGACCATGAGGATATTTCTCATGATGAGTATTGAGACTTGAGTGATTGTATTTATTAGACGATTTAATTTACTTTTTTACATTTTGTAGAGTTTTCAAAGATTATGTTTTCTATTTTATTGTTTATTTGTATTTATAATCAAATAAACAAATATTTATTTGATCGGAGCATATTTTGTTGTTAATTTATTAATTATAATGTATTTATTAAAAATTATGGACGTGTGTAACCGGTTACAAACGGGCCTTAATTTTGTTATGGAGGACCGGTTATAACCAGGATCGAGGACCGACCTAACCAATTACTGGAGTAACACCAATTTAACCAGTTAAGGACCTGACCAATCACCCAGTTTTTTTCCTTATCTGTATAAGGCAATCAAAGTGTTATTACTAAATTGATGAAGGACCAATTTTGTAAAATACCAAGTCAATAACCCTTTAAGGATGCTTTTGGTATATTAAACATGACAGAGAGTTTTCCACGTTCTACATGATTTTTATATATAGCAGACAAAAACATAGTGGATAAAAGTGGAACAGGGGCATTCCATCCCTACCTTATAGAAGAAGGTGGAAGGAACGAGCCAACATTTTATTAACTAGAGGAGTACTCGCGTAATGCAACAAGATATATCTTGATTTTAATGTTTCGTTTTATTTTTTGGTCTCTGTCGATATTATAATATGGATTTATGTGGTTTTGAGCAATCAATAATGTTTTAAAAAAAATATAAATTTAAAGATATCATAAAAATTAAACAATATAAAAAAGTTTTTTTTTTTTGGTCTAATTTCTCTAATTCATTTTTTTAATTATAATTTAATTTAGGTTTAATGACTAAGTAATTTATTTTTTGCTATAATAATATAATTTTTATAAAGATAATAATTAAGCATTTTGTAAGAACTCAATGATTATCTTAATTATATTTTAGATATATTTAAAATGAGAATTTTATTCTGTATTTGGTTATATTTATCAACTTTTTATTACTCGAATTCAAATATGAAACTTAATAATTTATACTTATGCAAAATTTATTTGTAATCTTAAATTTTAAATAATATGCATCAATAAACTGTACTTCATGCTGAAAAAATAGTTTTTAAGAATTTTTGTCGAATGTTTTATAATATAGTATAAATATACTCTCAAAATAAAACATAATTCTCTTCTAAAACATTAAATACGTCTTTTTTTTACATTTTATTTATCCTTTAAATTTATTTATTTTATATTCTTTAAATTTTCACTTTAACGTACTCAAAAAATAACTTTTTTTATACAATTTCTATTTTTTGTTGATTTATCTAATTTATTAAAAATTAATAATAAAAGCATAAAATATAAAAAAGGCATAAAATAAAATTTAAAATTCAATAAACTTCAAATTTTGATGTCATTTTGATCGTCTCCACAAAACTTTTTAATAATATATTTGGTTATAAAAAAATATTCATTATTTATAATTTAATAGATTACATAAATTAATCAAAATATAAAAAGGATATAAACAGCTCATTAGGATAAATAATCATTTTACCAGTTCTAAATAGTTCCCGTCTTCCCAATCACCGGTCTAGATACCAAACGCACCTTAATGGTTTATCAGCAATATATTAAGTTCTCCAATTTGATTAGAATTCTAATAAGTGATGATACCATTCCACGAGTGTCGTCATAAAGGAGGAGATGAAATAACAAACCAAATCTTCCCCGGGTTCGAATCCATAACCGGTACATAAGAAAGCACAAGGTTACCAAAAACCGACATATTCCCCACTCATTATCAATGGGATCAGGTATCCTATCGAACCAGACGAGTTTCAATCATTGCATCAACAATTTTACTATTACACTATTTATGTAACTCATGGTGTTCATAATTCTAAGACAAGGTTAAAAGTTAATAGTCGGACAACCTCCAGTGGTACTGAAGGTCCTAAGACAAGGTTAAAAGTTAATAGTCGGACAACCTCCAGTGGTACTGAAGGTCCTAAGACAAGGTTAAAAGTTAATAGTCGGACAACCTCCAGTGGTACTGAAGGTCCTTGAACCGGTGATCAATGAAGAGCAAAGTCAAGTTGGTCCACTTGAGCAAATGACATATTGTACAGAAAGATATTTGTGGCCATGGGGAAAAGAGGTGAATATTCCTTAGAAATCCGTCCATGGTGGTCCGAGGCAAGACCGTAAAACTTCAACCGAGTGTGAAAAATAGCCTTGGCTTCTTCAGCTCTAGTTCTCACTCACGGGAGAAGATCTTTTTTAGATCAGCAACGATGTCTTGTGTCTATGAAGCGATACATTGATCATCACACATGAAACAGGCTAACTGATTTAAAGAATGACACCAATAGATAAACCCAAACCAAAAGAACACGGTATAAGGTAGGGTCCGCGAAAAGGTAGGATTTAAGCAACCTTACCTGTACCCCAAGGGGTAAAGAGGCTATTTCCATAAAGACCCTGCTTTGCAAAACAAAAAATAACAGGGAACATAGAGATTGCTAAGGCAAGTAAAACTAATATTGGCACTTGTTAATAGAGACTGCTTTAATTTGTAATTAGAACTTTTGATTTGTCATATCCTTTTCAAGATACAGCCTATGAAGGCATTGAAGTTTGAATTATAAGTGGCTTACCTTGTGTTCAAATCAAATTCGCCACCTTCACGCCAACCGCATTGCGTACCTGTATCTCCATTCTCCCTTTCTTCATCATTCAGGAAATCCTCGGATGGTTCTTTTTCATCTCGTGCCCCCCATCCATTCATCATTTCATCTGGAACAACTTCTTGCTCCTGCTCACCCACTTCATGAGCCCCCAATGCACTCGCTCTTATGGGTGCCCTAGCCATCATCTCCGCTCGAGTCTGTTCTGCTTGGGCCATTGCTGCAATTCGCAAACTAGCTGCTTGTGCTTCTCGCCCAGCTTTTTGTCTTATTTCCATTTCTGCCCTTGCTTCCAACAATGTTCGTCTTTCTTCCTGAAGGAGAAGCTGTTCAACCAACAATCTCTCTTCTGATCTGAACTCCCCAATGGCCCGTTTCTGTGAGATGATATTGAATGCGAGAACTTGTTTCTCAAAGGTCGCAGTGAATTCGGCTACTTTGTTAGCAATGTTGTGATCCCATTGCTGAGAGCGGGATAACGCTTGGCCTGTGGTGTCAGAATCAAGGAGTCTATCATCCTCCTCTGCTTCATAGTCTGCTACCACATGGTAAGGTAGCAGCCTGGAAGGATTAAATATGAATATGATGTGGTTAAAAAGCTAATATATCTCCTTTCCAAAAAAAAGAAGAAGCTAATATATCGTCCATAGGAATTTACAAAATATATGCAAACTCATACCTCCTTTCTCAAAATTTAGCATATTTGTCTCTCTGTTTCTTTTCCTATTTGTTGCTATTGGTTTACTCATATCTAACTTTCCAATGTTTATTGTCTCTGTTTTTCTACCTTTCTCACATTTTGCACCAGCTCCGTCTTCACGGAAACAATCGCTCTACTCTTGGGTAGAGATAAGATCAGTCTGCATCTTACCCTCCCCAGACCCCATCTCGGGGTGGGATTTCCTGGGCTCGTTTGGTTTGGTATATGCCAAACTAAGCAGGTGTATCCCACTCACTCGGAGTTGGGGTCTGGGGAGGGTAAGATGCACAGATTCATCTTCTCATGTGATTCACCTCATCATTCCCATATAGGCCACATTCATATTGTGTAAATAATTAAATATCATAGCAGATCCTATTGTTATCCAATATAACCTACCTCACAGTTTATCAAGTTACATGAAAAAATGGCCGTAAATTGTATATGTTTTCTTAATGGTAATTGAGAGAATGTAGGAAGCCTCTGGAGATATAAATACATGCATGTCTTGCATACATCATATGCTGATCAATATTTGATCACAAAGTTTGATCCTCATATCCAATGAAAAAGAGAACACCCCCTCAACCACATGCTCAAGTCACCATGTAGAAGTCCTCCATTCCAAAAATAGTCATTAAAATTAAAAAAATTATCATATTTCCATGCCTCGAAAATAGCTGGGAAAATTTATTAAAAACCATGGATGTTTCGCAAAATATTGATATAGTAATTTCAAAACATCTGCAGTAAATTGTCAAAGTAAAAACACAGTGGAGTGTTTGAGGTGGTGGAAGAGTGGGTAAGGGATGGGGTTGGGTTCCGGTGAGAAGCGTAAGAAGAGATCTCCACCCTTGGATCAATCCTAATTGAATGTCAACACTAATGAGGTGCAACGAGATATCAATTCCCTTCTAAAGTCCAGTTCATGGGTGGGCACGAGAATATAAAGTGATCAAGGCTTCAGATCTCTTCTTACGCTTCTCATATAACTTCCCTTCTCACACGATCCTTCACCGTAAGGGATATATTTTAAGTAAAAAAGTAAAATGTACACTTAAGTCCTTGTATATTTTGATCAACTTTAAAAATTGTCCTCAAATTTTTAGAACCATTACAATTTAGCCCACTTTGTATATTTAAATGCTTAGTTCATATAGTTCGATTCTATTTTATTTGGTTTATGTTGGCGTCACAATTGATTACTACTAGATTGGCACTGTATTTAGATGGATTTAAATTTTACAATTGCTAATTTTAGAGCAAAAAGTAAGAAAAAGAATATAATCTAATTTATGACATAAATTCGAAAAATTGAAGTTTCTTATTCCATTTTGTTCTTAAGTTGTTGAGTGACTCGGTCCATAATTCAACTTATTCGATTTTATGACTACCCATTTATATACTGTTAATTCATACTTGTTATTTGTTAAATATTGATTTTGGTTTATATTATATTAACTAGTTTAACATTTAATGTTTAACATTTATGGATTAGTCATTTATGTCAGATAGAATAATTCTAATAGTTGTGAAAGCAAGTCGTATGGAAATCAATTCACTGTTAATCTGTAAAGGCCACTATTTAATCAATTTCGTATCGTTTTTTTTTTTTTCTTGTCAATTTCAAAAAGATAAAATTCGTTTTTATTTTTATTTATTTTATTTGACACTCCCCCTAGTATCAATTTCTTGCTCCACCACTGGCTCCTGCCCCACGCATTGACAAAAATGTGTGTTGGAAAGATGGAAGTGGGAAAATTAGAAATGATGAATATGTTAAGGCCTAAGGGAGAAGTGCCAACAAGAGCTATAATGGCAAACATCGTTTAAGATAGCCTAGTCACATAAAAAATAGACAGAAAGGGGCCGTTTACTAGGGTGTCTTTACCTTATCGAGTGAGCATTGGAAAGAACCAATAACATTACCTGATAAGAGGCATAGCAAGGACCGAGAATCTTACACGGTAAGCGAGTGAAAAGACTCTTACCTTATTAGTGCATATCGGGTAAAAGACGCTTACCAACAATCCATTTTGATAACCAAGAATGTTACCCGATAAGGTAAGTAAGGGTGGTGACTCTTGCCGGCAAGCACTTAACTGATAAACGTTTAATAAATGGCCCTTAAGTGAAGGTCATAAAATTAGTATAGGAATAAGTTTATTGTTATGATAAAGAAGAGATTGACTTAGATGAGGACGATGTCTGTATAACTTGACTAACTTCACTACATGTTTGCTGATTATGGGGAACTCAACTGGTCAAGGTTGTGATGCTCTAGTGGAGTTTGTTCAGGGTTTACTTTCAGCTAATAAAAGAAGTAGGATTAGCTTTGGCAGTGCAAATTTTCTATTGTTTTTCATATTAGGTATCTATTTATGGTCTTTCAATTTGGTCGTTTTTAAAGTTTTTCTGTGACTTTTGGCAGGTTTTGGTCTGTTGGGGTCGAGTGGCTGGTTTTTAAAGGTGCAAGTTTCAGTTTCCTTGGCTTCTTTCCTCCCATCTCGGTATGTTTTGATTTTCAAGTTGATTAAATTCCGTCATTTAAACAAAAAAGGATACAGATTTAGATACATGGACCAACTAAAATTAGTACGGATGTAGATAACTGATGAAAATACTGAAGTTTGACAAAAATAATGATTCAGATCGAGAGATAAACAAAAATTAGTTAAATCATCTAGCTGGCCCCATGTAAACAAGACATGTTTAAACGACAAGGTTGTGCTTATGTTAATATTGGAAGTGTAACATCAAGCAGTAACCACCTACACCTAGAATCTCTTATCCTGCTACTGATGATTAATAATTGGAAAACCATGTAAGTATTTGATGATCATACAATATATTGCCTATTATATAGTTCAGTTCTACTTCACATTTATCTACCTTCTAGAGGAAAGGATACCCCCCCCCCCCCGAAAAAAAATTCTTTTTTCACTTCATCTATTTCAAGGATACAAACACACCCTGCTTATTTCGATCAACATGGTGTTTACTAACAACAAGCACATTGCTTTCTTGCAATGTGTTCCAAAAATTGTCAAGATCTATATACGCATAATTTGATCTATGCAATGGAGTCAATTCACTTGTGGTTAATCAAATGCTCATCGATAATTAGCATCTCCTAAGACCATGGCATATGTAATTTTCAAAAACTGCATTCCCCCCATGTAAATATCCCAAAGGAATGACAGAAAGTTCTATATGATAACTACAACATAGATGACACAGTAAACATCTCATTATAAAGTCGAAAGTCAAGAAGTAGTTGATACAAGATAGAGACTTGGAAAGCTAACCCCTTCCCACCCCCATCCCAACCATAAAAACAAAAAAAATATAGATAGAAAGGTCAACAAAACCAGCCTTGTCACAGTCATCATACCCGTTTGATAATCCCCCAAAACTAAGCATTACCCTATAAAACAATAACGATTAGAATAGCAAAAACATCAGGATTGAAACACATATAAGATTTCAGATCAAAGAAAAATGTTAGCATAAGGTAATTTAAGTGTTATTCCCTAGAGATTTCAGATCAAGAAAAATACTTTCAAGAAATAAATCGAGAAGGTATGCATAACGCATGCACGAAGAGCAGAATAACTGGATTTCAGAATGGATGGAATTAAAACGAATCTGCATTTATAAATATGGAGCAATTATATGAACAGAACCTCTCACAAGCGTCTTCTAGGGAAGAGAAAGGGCGCTTGAAGTCGGGATGGCAGACACGCCAAGCGTCCTGATATGCCATCTGCAATTCAGCCTGGTTCGCGGGGGAAGTATGTTGGAGCCGATTGGGTTGTAAATTTGAGGAGTTGGGGATTTGTGGATGGTTATGGTTAGGGTTAGGGCTTTGTGGTGGTTGTAGGTGGGTTCTGATGGTACGCAACGGTGGCCGTAGATGGGCATCAATGTTAGATGGAAAACGAGAGATGGCCTGTTGTTGCTGGATTTGTTGCAATAGAAGAAACTGTTGTTGAGGATGTTGTTGTTGCTGCTGTTGTAGCAACAGCTGTTGTTGTAGTTGTAGTTGTTGCTGAGCCAACGCCTTCGCCTTCTCCATTTCGTTGCCTCCGATTGATTCCCGGCGAATCTTCAGACGGAGTCCTCCACCTCCGTCTATTTCTGCACTCCGTTTCCGATGAACTCGGAAAAGGTAATTTTGGTCCCTACGCTGCTTCTTTTCTTTCCCTACAACATGGACCCACAACGGAAAAGTGTATCACAACCGTTTGCACCATTGTTAAATCCACCTATACTTAATATATCACCATTAAAAATCACTTTTACATTTTTATGCATGAATGGATCTTATTTATCATTAAATAAGATGCAAATAGCAATCTTCATACCAAACTCATAATAAATATAATAAAGAGAATATAATAAAGAGTATGGATCATATGTAAAAAGATCAAAATCAAGTCAAATCATATATTAAAAACGTAAAAGTAAGTTCTGATGTTGATGTATTAGGGGAAATTACTTAATAGGGGTATATTTAGCAATGTATAGGTAAGGACAACCCATTTCAGCACGAAATAACTCAACCTGAAGCAATTTAATGTCTAATGGAGTTGTAAAATCTTCAAACTGTAAGTATTACGTTGATATTTGGTTATCTTTATCTGAACTCAACCCAAATTGATGAACCTGACATTCTCGTATTTCTTGGATTTAATATGATTGTTGATTATCTATCAATATATACATTAGACAATTACATCATGTACCTTTTTCATATACATATATTTTCAAGAGTAAATTACATTCTTGGTCCCTATGGTATGAGATTTATTTGATTAAGGTCTTTAAAACGTGTTTATTACACTCTTGGTACCTATGATATGCAAAAATGCACGCTCCGAGTCCTTCCCTCTAACTGGTTAACCCTGTTAAGTTAGGAGTTATTTCCATCTTTTTACCGTCTCCTTTTTGCCTTTATCCTAATAAAAAAATAAAATATAAAATTTATAATAACTTATTATTAATATTATTATTAGTATTATTATTGTTACTACTATTTACTACTAATTTTTATACAGTCTTGTCTTTTGTCAACTCCACCCATCCTCACCCTCCCAATCCACATTTGCCCCCACTCTTATTTTCTTTTTCCCCAACTAAAACTGTTGGTAAAGCATTGGACCTAATTACCCCAAACCTACTGAACCCCCTTGTATCACCCACATCACATATCGCACCCTGTCGAGAGTCATCCTACCGTCGACCTCCCTCACTGTTCTCCCTCCTCCCTTGGGTGAAACGCATAAGAAGTTGTACACCACCTGCAACTTTTTCTACTCTCTTCTTTATCTCTTTCACCCTCTGTCTGCTTTTATGTGTTTAGCGAAGACTGTGGGTTTGTGTGAAGACCACATAGATGAAAAGAGAGAGAGAGAGAGAGAGAGAGAGAGGTGGTCGGATGTGATTAGCTAGTATTGTGTTAATGAAGAGTCAATGGAGATAGAGAGATGCAGTAGGTTTGCCTATGTGTCTAGGAGAGTCAACAGAGCATGCTAGGTGGGTTGGGGGAAGAAGAGGGTGAAGGGTGGTTGTGGAAAAATGGTTGTTTGTGATAGAGGGTATAAGTCGTTGGGAGTATAAGGGGGTCTCATCATTTTCTATATGTGTGTGTAGGAGCTCGTTGTGGTTTTCAGATAGATGAGGACGAAGGGGGGGGAGATGATTCACCAAAGAAGTAGAATGGTGGTGGAGGTGGTGGCTTGGGGGCGTGTCTCCTACGGGAACAAGGAGACGAAGTCTTCACTGTAGATGGAGTTCACAGTGGGAATAACTTCACCAAATATGGAGTTTACTATGGAAATAGCTTCATCGAAAATGGAGTTTACCGGTGAGGATGAGTTCACAAGAAATGGAGTACGACTCTCTCTGTGTGTGTGTATATATATATATATATATATATAGAGGAGTGATCATATGAAAACCGCCCTCATTTGTGTAAACCGTGCAAACCACCTTCATCTGTCGATTTCATTGTTTAATCATATGAAATTTTTTTCATGAAATTGTTTAATCTTGTGAAATTGTTTCATATAATACTTTTTTTGATGAAGTTGTTTCATATATGGTTGTGAAATTGTTTCAT
>NC_037540.1:30092355-30100289 GCF_001531365.2 Cynara cardunculus var. scolymus | reverse complement strand
TATATATATATATATATATATATATATATATATATATATATATATATATTAGTTGGATACATGTGCAATGCAGCAGGATGTCAATGTAATCGAAGGTATGACGTTTATGATCATTATAAATTTCAAATTTTATAACGGTTGATTGACCGAAAATTTGGAAAGAGAATTGTACGATTAACGGATTTCCAAACACACCTCAATTGTTATTCTTAGAATGTTTAATAATGATTTTCACTAAAAAACCAAAATTCATGTTTAAACAAAACGAAGATATAATCATCTAAAATAATATAAATCGACACATACAGAGTATGAGAATATACCACTTGAAGCATCCATAAGTAGATATGCCCTGTAAGAAATGTCTTATGATTATAATAGATACATACCAAGCGTAGTTGTAAAAAAATGTGTAATGATAAGTACTTGTTTGTACCTTATTAATCGCGTAAAACTTCTTGATACACCACGTTTGATGTGTAGACTCTGTCATGATTGAATTTTTTTGCAGGCTTTACTAATACTTTTGTATTTTCACGTGATGTCCCTCTTGATAACGCCACATAAAGTTGTCCGTGAGAGAATACTGACTCTGGTAGATACACACTTACATTAGGAATGGTCTGTCCTTGAGCTTTATTGATTGTCATAAAAAAAGCTAAGTCGGATTGGAAACTATTTTCTCTTCAATTTGAAGGGGAACATGTTATCTTCAGATGGACAAAGAGGAATTTTCGGCAAAAATACTCTCTTTCCAGCATGCTGACCAACAACTATTTTTGCATCGATTACGTTCTATTGAAAACCTCTACATATCAATTTGGTGTCATTACATAAGTCATTAGAGGGATCAATATTCTGCAATAGTATTATTGGGCATCCAATTTTGAGCCGGAGGTAATGCGGGGGCAAACCACTGACAGTCAGCGAGTATAAGAACTCCATTGGATAGAAGTTATTTTTGTCATCTTCTGCTTCATTGAAACTGTAGTAAACTTTTTCATCGCCGCAAAATCTATCAATCAACTGATCATTAATCTCATCGACATTCTCATTTTTTGTTGATAATATCGCCCTCGAAGTAATATAGTTTGAATCTACTCTGTTGATTTGCAGAGATGGAAATATTGCGTCAATCAAATCATGCTTTGATTTATCTTTATCATTATAGGCAATGGCCATGTCATCAGGAATACGTATAAAGCTTTCTTCCATCATTTCTTCATCTCCATCACCCAGTTGTTATTAAAAATTCAAAAACCATGGATCACTTCGTGCTCTCATATTGAGAGTTAAACGTATTTTTTAATTAAAAACCAAAGAGGTGACATTCGTAGGCTTGAATCTACAATCTGTGCTCGGGTTCCACGTCTCACGACCAGTAAGACCTGTCTAAAATCACATCCCATAACCATTATTTTTCCACCGAATGGTAGTGTCACTCATGTGATGTCTTGTATTGTTCGATCAAGCGCCTCCACCGCTTACCTCTTAGCCATTGACACTTTGTCCCAAATGATTATTTTTGCATCCCGTAGCAATTGAGCAGTCCCGCTTTGTTTTTTTATGTTGCACATGAAGTTGTTATCAAGATTAAGGGGAACTTTAAATCGGGAGTGGGTTGTTCTCCCCCCCAGGCATATTATTAGCCGCAACACCTGAAGAAGCAGTGGCAAGAGCAATGAGATCACGAGAACGAATGTTGGCAAGCAATGCTTTGTACAAATACGTTTTTCCAGTCCCCCTAGACCATCTATGAAGAACACTCCTAAACGATCACCATCTACGTGCTTCATGATCTTATCATATGCGTATTTTTGGTCAAAATTAAGGGAGTCTCGAGCACGTAAATGTTCGTCTTCCACAAATATGGAGTATTCCTCTTGTACCTCACGAAAACTTCCAAATTGTACGTTGGTATCTACATTTATCTTTGGAAGATCGAAATCATCAAGATTTTTACCCATGGATTGTAGAAAGCTTGTGATGTCAGTTAGGAACATATTCCAAACTAGATCAACACTTTCGCATTGTCGTCTATAATCTTCTGAAAGTGAATCGTAATGCTGATCCCACAACTTGCGAACATCTCCTAGCTTACAATAAATTAATATTGTCGCAAATAGCCTTCTTAAAGCTTTTGGAAACTGAAATAAAGAAGCATCTGCAAGACATTGTGATAAGTTATCGTCTGTCTCTATTAAGCCTATCTCAAGGGCTATTTTCTAGAATGTCGGGTATAATATGCCATTGACAGTGAATAGATCTTTAAAAGATGTAGGCCCACTAATATGAGATAAAAGTAGGCGTAGGTAGTACTGCTCTCCTTCGGCGGGATTAGCATAAACCAATCGTCCTATCGTTGATTCTTGTTTTCTCTGATTCCAACGACGTGCGCTCGCATTCCATGTGTAATGTTTTGGAAATCTTTATATGAATATTATCTTGCACTCTCATCTTCTTTATTTATGTCGAAAAATGCAGTCAACATTGTTCGTTTACCACTCTCTCTAGCAACAATATATGTCATTATATCATCATCTCTGAACCTAACCATCTGCTTATTAGGGAGATGGATTTGCAAATCCATCACATAAGGTTGAATTTGGGAAAACGCAAAGCTAAAAATCCGCCACATTGCCTCCGGGGAGAGACATAACGCGCATCTTGAAACCTTTTAATCTCATTAATAACACTTTGTCCTTCGTCTGGATCTATATGCATAACTTGTTTATCATGACCCTTGTAAATATATTTGAAAAGATATTTCACAGATGTTATACTTGAGCAAGCCTCAACATTAATATGACAGTTGAACATCATTAACAATTTTGGGTTATACGAGACAACCTGTCTATTATCCAATGTATTGCCCCGTACATTCACATCTCTTCCAATCTTTCTCCTCCGGTATAACGGATATGAGTTCTCAGCCTGTGATGTCTTATCGTTGAATTGTCTAGGATATCTAAAACGATATATTTTTGGCTCACCTTGCATGCAAGGACTGGATGGTCATAAATGACCGCAAGGACCATGCATCACGTGTTGGACAACCAACTGGTGCATTTCAGGATATTTTGCTAGGTCAGGAATTTCAGCACATACAATCTTGTCGTAATGATCTGGATTAGTCATTTTGTCATCAGATCTCATTATCATGAGGAAATGTGCATGCGGCAATCCACGCTTTTGAAACTCGATGACATAAACATATTCCCTGACAGTGGCGAGGATCTTCTTTTGGAAGAGTTGGTCCTTGAGATCCTCTAATTTGGCATGAAAAATTCTTGTGCAGTCTGACCGGGCAATAGCTCTTTAAGGATTTCTGGCCCTTTTTGGATTACACATCATTGTAAGGAATATATTGGTTTTCCCGTCATCTTGAACTAAAGCCATAACATCCAAAAATCGTCGTCACATGTCACGTGGGATTCCTATAAAACTTGCAGGCAACACAACTCGTTGTCCAACTCTACTTGGTTGAACTTCACCGGCATTAACGCAATCCACAATGCTTTGATATAAATCCGCTCTTATCTTGGTTTGGTTAAGTTCACAGAAACACAAACGTGAAGTCTCGATCTTGATGTAGGTTTCTACCACGAATTGTTGTAGTAATCTTCCCCCCAATAGAATCCCATTATCGTTTGAACGGATCTGGAACTTGTAACAATAGTATTCCCGCATAGCTACAATATTTATTCCCCTTCTTGCATAAGTCTTTGTGTAATGTTTTGAAACATTTAAACTAATGATATGTATACCTTCAAAACTAATTAGTTACTTCATATATATATATATATATATATATATTAACATATGCGATAGAATTTGTACCTTCATAATCTTCCTCCATGATTTTGTTGTTATCAACAACTTCACCGATAGGCATTGCTTTCAACCTAAATACCATCAACCTAAAGAGTGTGATTACTTAATATAGTTCATACTATGTATCATATGTTTTTATAAGATAAAAAAGAAAAATATTTTTATCCAAACCTCAGATGTAGTAGGTCGATTGTATATCCTCTGGTCAAGTTCCACTGATGCATTCAAAGTGACTCTATAATTGTCAAGTGTTCCTAATTCTGCAAGGCTTCGAAATGTTCTCACGTATGGATTCGTAGCTAGAACACGCGTCAAAATGTCAATGATACTTCTATCAAGATTGGGCCATTGGAGTTTATATGAAAACTCAGACTCAGCATCATAAAAATATAACTGTAAATACCTAGGTCGTTCATCCCTTGGAACTAACTGATCAATTTTATGATATACTCCTCCATATGCACGAAAAGTATATACACCAGATGTCATATTATTCATTATCTCATCCTAAGTTACACCCATCAATGTGAAAGAAAAGTTCGTGTTGTATGCACGTATGTTGTGCCTGATCATTTTGCCCAATTCAGATTGTGATGTGAAGAGATTGTATACTTCTTCGGGAATGGGAGAGTATGCTAACTTTGTCTTCCCACTCACGCAGCAGAAGGAAGGGAATTCAAACTTGAATCGTTTTGCTCCGCAATGAGTACATGCAGGTTGTTCATTCAAAAGGCGATGTTCCTTAGGTATACGCCTGTAAATATAATCATATGGATCTTCCTCGAGGGTGTCATTTCGGTTCGATGAGTTGACAATGACCTCAGTAGAGGTTTCTACATCTAGGACATATGAATTTAAAAATATGGGTAACATTTAAGAACTAAACCTATGTAAAAATATAGTTAAATAATAATTTACAAAACTATAAATGTTATGTTGGAAAAATAAATAAATTGCATCATATATGAAGTTACGATAATACAAAATTGATGTTTGAATATACATATTACAAATATGGATTTTACCTGTAACATCCATCATTTCATTGTTTTATATGGTCGTTGTCAATGTTTCAATGCTTGTATGTGGGTTACCACTTGTTGCTGTTATGTTTTTTTTCCTTACATCGTAGATAATAATTTATATTATAAGTTCTTCTTCTTTCAGCAAAAACTACTGCACTAACTGGTGTTGTATCCGCTGCAACTAAATTGGTGACAGGTGTTGCACTAACTGGTATGATGTCTGTTGCATTGAAATTGGTGACACGTGATTGACTATTTCTCTCAGCAAGGACTATTGCATTAACTGGTGTTGTATCTGCTGCAGCTAGAATTGGTGACAGGTGTTGCACTAACTGGTATGGTGTCCGTTGCAGTGAAATTGGTGACATGTGTTGTAGATTGACTACTTCCTTCACTGTTAGCTAATTTTTGCCTTTTATTAGTATCCTTATGTCGTGCATAGTGGTCTCGATTGTATTGTTTTCGTTTTTATGTAAGAATATGATTTTCCGTGAAATGTATATTATAAATGAGTATATCACAAAGACATAACCAATATAAAGTTAGTTCCATTTCTATATACTACACATACCTTTCTTTATATCTAGATTAACTTGTGTAACAAAACCATTGTCACCTTCATCGTCTACATCCTCATCAACAATCCTCATTTTACACTGTAAAAATACATAAAATAAATAAAATATAATTTCTCGTTTATCATTATTCGTTATTTGGATGTTAAAAAAATTATTATCATCATCATCAAATGCAATCAGAATATATATATATATATATATATATATTCTGATTGCATTTGATGATGATGATAATAATATATATATATAGAGAGAGAGAGAGAGAGAGAGAGAGAGAGATGAACGATCAAATGAAAAACCGCCCTCATATGTGTAAACCATGTAAACCAATCTCATCCATCCATTTTCTTGATCAATGGTTAAGATTAGTTTAGGTTATATTAGGAAATTAAAAAAAATAAACAAATAAAAGTTTATTTTATAATCCCTATAAGGGCAAAATGGTAACTTTGGTAGTGATAATATTAATGACAAACATATCATGTATATCGTAATATTAATGAAACAAAATCATTTATAAAATAATATATTAATTTTATGTTCAAATATTATAAATAAAATTACATCCATCATTAAAATAAATCAACAATAAGAATAAAACACACTATAATCAMTTTAACATAATGAAACCTTTTGAATAATAATAATAAAAAATTTACTACTACATTTCATGAACGAAATGTTTTCACAGTTTCATCAATACACAAATCAACGTAATGCTAAATGAGACATTTGTCATTTTCATGTTATTGGTAGATGGATCCGTTTCAATCTAATTATGAAATTGTTTCATTGTTCGCTAATTACACAACATTTTTTTAACAATTATGAAATAGTTTCACTTTCGTTATGCACCCATTTCATCGACAATTTTTTTCCAATCCGAACACGTTTCATAGCGTCAATGCATTTACCATTACAAACTTTATTAACCATTAAGTGAACAAAATCATCCAAAGAAAATTAAAAAATAATGAAATTGTTTCACTATTCGCTAATTACACAACATTTTCTTATCAGTTATGAAATGGTTTCACTTTCTTTATGCACCCATTTCGTCAGCCAATTTCTTCCAATACGAACACGTTTTATAGAGTTAATGCATTTATCATTACATGCGTTGTTAACCATTAAGTGAACAAAATCATTAAAAAAAATAAAACAAAATGAAACAATTTCATCAATAATTGTTGATAAGAAAACAAGATTATGCAAGAATATTATATTACACAACCAGTTCATCCCCAAAAGTTTCATAAAACAAACTCCTCAATGAACGTTTTCACGAACCAATCTGCATACGTTTCATAAAACATGCTTCTCAATGAACGTTTTCATGAACAAATCTAACATGAATTCGTTTCGCAACTGATTATATTTTTACCGGTTCATGAATCTTTGTTTGGATCTATTACTGATTTCGTGGATTAATGAATACAATAATTTTCGATTTTCATATTATTACCACTAATAAACCGAGAAACCAAATAACAATGTAACACCCCATAACATACATTGCATGTAACACATATTTCATACAAAAGAAATACATGTTTATATACTGATCAGGTCCCGTAGTACAATAATCTAACATAACCAAATACAAGGTCCAAAAATTCAAATACAAATCTTGTACTAATCAATCAAAACTGTACATCAAAAACAAATCTTCATGCATAAATGCATATAGGAAAATTTAACATTTTCCCCTTTCTCTTACCGTCCGTACCTCCTGCAACACATAGTTAAAATCACAAAACGAGGGTTAGACCGAAAGGTCTAGTGAGTTACCCTTTTATGTTATTGCAGGGTGTAAATCACCAAAACCTTTATGGAAAACAACCTTTCATATGTATAACAAATATGGACATAATACCAGATCATTTTTACTTTCAAACTAAGCACTCAGCTATTCAATTCTCATACCTTTGAACCAATYAAGTTTCATATAATGCCACTTTTAAACCTTTTTCTAATCAAACAAGGTTTT
This sequence comes from Cynara cardunculus var. scolymus, assembly GCF_001531365.2. Classification (NCBI taxonomy): domain Eukaryota; kingdom Viridiplantae; phylum Streptophyta; class Magnoliopsida; order Asterales; family Asteraceae; genus Cynara; species Cynara cardunculus. Next base: position 30,092,862 of record NC_037540.1, on the reverse strand, counting down.
CATAAAGTTTCTGACCAAACCTGATATTTTGTCCTCAATAACATCCAGACTATGATTTCCAATAAGAACCTTGATCCTAAATCTTTAAATCACAGAAAAATAAAGATTCCAGACCACGATAGTCTTAAAGGATATAATAGAAAGAGTTATATCATACAACACACATACATATGCCACCTTTATATCAAATGTACACCTCTCCTTGATATGTCACCCTTATCCCATGGTACACCTCTCTTTGATATGCCACCCTTATCCCATGGTACACATCTCCTTGATATGCCACCTTTATTTCCTCATCAAAACATTTCAAAAAAAATAATTCCAAATAAACCACAGCCATTGGAATTATTATTAATCCAAAATCATTTATATCAAATTTTCATTTTATGATAAAATAACAATTTTTATCCTTCAAGCACAAGGCATAAAACAAATCCGGTCAGCATAGACTTGGTCGGACTTCATCTCCGGTCAAGTCTTGGCCGGTTTACCAAATCCGGACAA
>NC_037540.1:30090811-30092090 GCF_001531365.2 Cynara cardunculus var. scolymus | reverse complement strand
TTTAGGGCTTAATCGCCCAACCCTTGATCAACATAAGAATAACCCGGACAAGCTTTGTCCGATTTAGACTTAATCCGGTCACCCTTTGTCCGGATAAAACCCTTAAACAAATACCTGATTTCTTTCCAATAATAATCAACATTCAAATAAAACCAGTATCAAATTTTATGTAAAATGTTTAGAAATCACTCACCTTGAAAAACCTTTTTAAATCAGATACTTGAAATCAACTTGATCTTACAATCCGGTCAATCTTAAATGGCACAAACATTTCTTACAAATAGCAGCAGAAAAATGCAAATGGAGGTTGAACCTTCCTTTTATACCTTTCCAAAACAGGAAAGGTCGGCCATAATAGCCTCCTTTCCACATGCATGAGTCCTGCCTCACCCCCCCCAAAACACACACACACACATATATATATATATATATATATATATTTATATACTCTCATGCACATATATACATATATGCATGTATATCACATGTATATATATATATCATACAAACATGATTAAATGTATTAATTTATCATGCTATCACGTAATCATATAGTCAGATAATCACGTATTAATTACCTTGGGTGATAACCAAGATCTGGTTATCACAAACAATATTCAATTTTTAAAATTCTAATTTAAATAAACATTTAAATATTATCATTTATAAAATTTCCTTTATTATGTTACCTTAATTAAAATCTATTAATAACTTCCATATTTAGTAGAAAACAATGTAAATGACAAATCTACCCTTAATAATTAAATTTAATTAAGAAAAAAGAAAATTGTTCTATTGGTCGAATTTAGTTTACACGGTTTCTAAGAATTAGATGGTTTTCATTTGATCCCGCCTCTCTCTCTCTCTCTCTCTCTCTATATATATATATATATATATATATATATATATATATATATATATAGGAGCAATCAAATGAAAACCACTCAAATTTGTAAAAACCGTAAAAACTACTCTCATCCGTCGTTAATCGTATGAAATTTTTTCATGAAATTGTTAATCTTATGAAATTGTTTCATATAATACTTCTTTTGATGAAGTTGTTTCATATGTGATTATGAAATTGTTTCATATACTACTTAATGAAGTTTTAATGAAACTGTTTCATGTATTTCTCTAAAATTAAAATAATGAAGATGATAATATCCATGATTAACACCHTCCACAATAAAAATGGTTAATCAACCTCTCATAATTACAAAAAAAATGAACAAAATGAAAAATTATGATTGGTTGAATGAGGTTTTCATGGTTTTTACAA
>NC_037540.1:30088325-30090336 GCF_001531365.2 Cynara cardunculus var. scolymus | reverse complement strand
AGACTATCAAAATACTTGCACTTACTACCATTATACATGGAATACCATCATTTAGTGGAATGTTACCACAAAATACTCGAATTTCATATACCCCGCTCTCTTCAGCACATAAAGGACATCAAAGGCACTACTCATTGTTTTCTAGTTCCGAGCTGACTAAAAATAAGAAACAAAAGGTATCATTAATTTTAATTTCTACAACATAACGCATTGAAAGCAACATAAAAACTACTTATTACATTGTTATACGGTAGACAGATGGAACTGAAGCAATTTCAGTAGGATCAAATGGACTATAATCCAGTATTCCAGTTGGCTGAGTACCTGTTGATCAATCTTTGAACATTTTCATCACTGTATAACTTGGATATAAATTAAATTTTCAGAAGATGAGATAGAGAAATTGTTATACCACCGACAGAATCCTTTGGAGATATTTGTGGATACAAGCGAAGCGAGAGTGAAGGCAGTGTAATATGTACTTGAAAGCTTTCTAACTCGAGTGGAGAAGGATATTGATAAGCATCCCTTAACAAGATAGATGTAGTCAACTGTATTAGAAAATAATCATATGGAGAAAAGAAGATGATATTGAAGAACAAAAACCTTGTTCTTTGCTTACCTTTGCCAATCCAAAATCTACAAGCTTCACCGATCCACTAACATCTACCAATATATTAGCACATATGATATCCCTAGTACATTAAAATATAACAGTCAAATTAGAAAAATTGGCTAGGATACATCCATAAATAGCACCAAAATGAAAGAAGATTTACCTATGAGGTGAAAAAATTTAACGTAAAATTTCTGGTTTGGTTAGCAAGTCTGTTAGGACCTGTAAATTCAGTTTTGATATCAATCAAATACTCTAGATGATCTTTTAGATAATAACAGTGCAGCGAAAACAATATATGAACAAACAGAGTAAGAAATTAATCAAGAACACACAGATGATGAATATGAAGAACACGAGAGAATAGCTTCAAATGATTTTCAATTGATTGAAAATATTGACAATTACAATACGGGAAGTACACTGAATTACAAAGGCCTAAGCTGCTATTTATACTAGTTCCTAGCGACCTTTCTGACATGACCTAGACAAGTGAAATCATCCAAGCCGTTCAAAATAAAGTCGATTACAAACATAGTCACGTGAGAAGCACGTGCAGGTAACAACCTAAGTAAAACAGTAAGAAGAGGTTCTCCACAGAAGATGAACTGCAGACCCTCTATGAGCCATCCCAGAGGCTCTGCTGCATATGACTTGTAAGCTCTTGATAACAGATGACCATTTTCCAGAATGTCTGTGAGAGACAACAGAGGTTCTGTCAACCTGGACTTGTACGAATGAACATCTTATGTTGTTGGTCCTCTGTGGTCTTCTGTGGAATGAACCCTTCTGTCAACACTCGCAGTAATATTTTTTCATACTTTTACATTAARTGAAATATGAGAGCTAACAATCTCCCCCTAAGTATGAAAAAGTAAAAATTGACAATTTAATGCAAGAAATGACTTAATTGAAAGAATTACAAGAGGAGATAAAAAATTCATCATCTGAAAAGAATTACATAAAGAAAGAATTACAAAAATGTGTTGCTTAGGCCAATGCTATTACAGAAGTTTATCCAACTGCAGAGTCTGGATAGTCGTCTATGGTATATAGTATGTTAGTCTTGATGGTTTTGTAGACATTGAAGATCCATTCTCTGAAGTTGACTTGTACTTTGATAGCTTCCAGAATGCCAGACACTTCACCCATCCTTAGATGCCCTTTGTTAACCTCTGCCAGCACTCTTTTGAATATCCATTCAAGGGTCTCTGTGGAGTACTTGTTCGCTTCTGTAGGATCAAAGAACCTTAGGATGTCATCTTTGTCCAAGAACACAAACCCAAAAACGGGGTTGTGAACAATGGAGTTGGGATGACACCTAAGTATCCAACCTGGCCTGTTGTTCGGAGGGGTAATCTTTAGATCTGAATGGGCTAACCTCATCGCTAATTC
>NC_037540.1:30086017-30087250 GCF_001531365.2 Cynara cardunculus var. scolymus | reverse complement strand
AGAAGTTGATCAGTGTGTTTACGCACAATATCACCCAGAGCTTCAACCATAGCATCGAGCTCTCTGCGAGTGGCTAGGTGATTGATGTTGGCCCTGGAGGACTTGGTATCAACACCATATGTCACCGCAGAGGAGAACATTTGCTTGATCTCATCTTTGAAGGTTGAGTAGTCTGTGTAGCCTGCAGAGATGAAGTCAGCAGCAAACTGGGCGGCCACCTCTGATAGCTCTGTTTTCAACGTATGGATTGAGGGACAGAGCGCTGAAGGCGTTGGTGCTATCGTCTTTTTGTAGGACAGAGCTCTGAAGGGTTGCAAGAGTTGTCTTGAGTTCTGCCGTTGTAGAGCTCAACTCCTTCAGAGCCTCTGTGATGGGAGAAAGATCTTCTGTCATAGTGCGAGAGATGAACAAGCTTTTCAACTCGTCCATCTTTTGGAATACCGCTGTGGCGAAGGTTTGTAGCTCCCTCTTCGTCACATAGGCATCCTGGGAGTCTAGATCATCAACACATGGTAACCTAGTAGCCTCGGAGCGAGAGGCGCCCTCAGCGACTGGTTTGTCGTAGTCTGCTCGGGGACTTCCACCAGATCCTTGGACTTCTCTGTGAGGAGAGCCTACCAGTGTTCTGTCGATATCGTGCCTTGTAGGTTCAGAGCCTAACATGGCAGAGGGATCGAGTGTGGACATTAGGTGTTCTAGACCCTCTGTCTCTGTGACTCTCACATATGCCTCTGAAGCATATTCTGGTCGGTCACTCATGTGTGGAGAGGCAATAGATGCCTCTTTGGGATGTGATGAGTCCTTGGGAGATGGGACTCTTATAGTAAAACCTTCATCCTTTTGAGAGGATGTAGGAATAGTATGTGGTTGCCTGGCTGTGTGATCAACAGAGGACAGAAGAATGTCCTCTGCGAGGTTAGCTTGGGTTGGGCTTGGCGTGTGCGCGCCTTTTTCAATAGGGGATCCCTCTAGAACAGGGCCCCTAGTAGCATGGGTAGCACTAGGAGGAGGGCTAGGATGTGTACCTTTGGTATCTTTTTCTCCCTCACCTAAGTTCATCTCTTCTTCTTCTTCTTCTTCTTCTTCTTCGTCTAAGACGACCTCTGTCCCCAACTCTGTCACGTCTATTGACCCTTTGAATCCTTGTTGAATATGGAAGAGAACGTCTTGGATCTGTTCTGTTGGGGACTCCTCTTGAACGACTTTGCGCAACCTTCTGCTCTTTGGAGTAGC
>NC_037540.1:30085333-30085917 GCF_001531365.2 Cynara cardunculus var. scolymus | reverse complement strand
TATATATATATATATATATATATATATATATATATATATATATATATATATAGGGGCCATTCAAGGAAGAAGTGATTAGTTTGCGGTAACCGTGAGATCCAATCTCAACTACAAATCAATAGATAAATTAGGAAATTTATAATTTTGGTAATTTTGAATTAAAATTTTAATGCAAGGACATTTGAGGTATTTTCGCTCATCTCTCCTTTCTTCTCTCTCCGTCCTCCGGTGATACCATTGTGATACCTAAAAAAATTGACTCTGTTAAATAAAAGACACAGTGTGATACTCAAGCATATATAAGATGCATTTGTGATACCACGGTATTACATCTCTGATCGACCACACAAACAACCTCAGTGTGATACCCAAACACATATATGATGCGTTGTGATACCATTGTGGTATCACCGGAGGACGGTGGTCGGAGGACGAAGGACGAAGAGAGAAAAAAGGAGTTATGAGTGTTTTAAAATAACTAAAATGTCATTGCATTAAAATTTTAATTCAAAATTATCAAAATTATAAATTTCCTAATTTATCTATTGATTTGTGGTTGAGATTGGATCTCACGGTTACCACAA
>NC_037540.1:30077580-30084923 GCF_001531365.2 Cynara cardunculus var. scolymus | reverse complement strand
ACCGATTTAAAACAATCCGGACAATACATCGCCCAACCTTTGACCGATTTAAAACAATCCGGACAATACATCGCCCAACCTTTGACCGAGATAGATGAGATCCGGCCACCTCTTGACCAGTTTAAAGAGAACTTCGGACACTCTTTCTCCGGTTTAAGGACTTAACTACATATTTATGAAATGCAGTTCATAAATAGCAGATTCTAGCACTAAAAGATGTAATAACCAATACTTTAAAGCAATATACACTCACCTTAAACAAAGAATCCAGATTCTGAATTCTCTTCTTCTTCTCTCCCAATTCGTATGATTCAAAAGAAGGATTTCCTATTATAACAAGAGTGTAACCTTTTTATCTTGACAAAAGTTTTCTATATATAGTAATAAGGAAACAAGGTGGGCAGTGTCTCCAGCCGACTCCCCCTTGCTTTTAAAATTATTCCCCAATATACACACCTTAAAAATCTTCACATAATCCTAACACACACACACATATATATATATATAATATATATATATATATATGTTCAAAAATCTTAAATCAAAACTTGAAACCTGAATATTACATCAACAAACGCCGACAGACAATAGAAGAAACTATTCATGTCACCTTTGATGAATCTCAATCAACTAATTCTAAACATATCATTAAGTGATGACGAAGAATTAGAAAACTGGATGTTCTCTAATTTTGGACAACCTAAAGCTTCCTTCACCATTCCTCTCAATGTTGTAGCCCCAGAAGCTGAAGATGATCCACTTAACATTCCAGTTACAGCTAATCACCAAAGCTTGTCTTCTTCCGAGATCATTGCAATGCCCATTAGTTGCATTCCTCCTTCTAATTCACACACTGATCAATTAGTGAATGAAATGCCTTCAGCATCTGAACCTTTATCAATCGCTGAATCTGAGGCTCCTTCAGCAATTGTCCCTATTGCTGAAGAATCTGCAGTTGAAGCCTCATCTTTTGTTCCTGAACATCTATGCTCAGATGATAATCCTCTACCAGCTCAGCGATGGACAAAAGACCATCCAATTCATCAAATTCTTGGTGATCCAAGTGCAGGTATTCAGACTCGTCGAGGTCTAGGTAATATCAATGATGCTATCTCAGACCCTAGTTGGGTCATTGCCATGCAAGAGGAGCTCATTGAGTTTGATAGGAACAAAGTCTGGTACCTTGTCCCACGTCCATCAGACAAGACTGTGATAGGCACCAAATGGTTCTATCGCAACAAGTTAGATGAAGAAGGTGTGGAACCCGTAACAAGGATCATCTTATTGCTCAGGGTTATAGACAAGAAGAAGGGATCAATTATGACGAGACCTTCGCACCAGTGGCTAGACTCGAAGCAATTCAACTCTTCCTAGCCTTCGCTGCCCATATAGACTTCAAAGTCTACCAAATAGATGTAAAGAGTGCTTTCATAAATGAAAAACTTCAAGAGGAAGTTTATCTTGAACAACCTCCAGGGTTTCTCGACCCTAAGTATCCAAACCATGTCGATCGTTTGGATAAAGCTCTTTATGGGTTAAAACAGGCTCCCTGTGCCTGGTATGATACCCTATCCTCGTTTCTCATCTCTGAGAAATTTGTCCGTGGAAATATTTACCGGAACTTATTTATTAGGAAAGTTAAATATCATATCATTCTAGTCCAAATATATGTCGATGATATTATTTTTGGTTCCACTAATCCCTTTTTATGTTTTTGTTTCGCTGATCGCATGAAGAAAGAATACCAGATGAGTATGATGGGAGAACTAACCTTCTTTTTAGGTCTCCAGATCAAGCAATCAGATAAAAGTATCTTTATCAGTCAAAGTAAGTATGTTCGTGATATGTTGAAAAAGTTTGATCTCTCTAACAACTCATCTATGAAAACTCCTATGGCTCCTTCACTCTCTCTCAACAAGGATCCAAATGGAAAGCCTATAAACGTAACTGTTTATAGAGGAATGATCGGCTCCCTGTTGTATCTTACAGCTAGTCATCAAGATATCATGTATTCTACCTGCTTATGTGCACGATATCAATCTGAACCTAAGGAATCCCATCTAATTGTTGTAAACGCATTTTCAGATACCTTAAGGGAACTACTAACTAGGGTCTCTGGTACCCTAAGAGTTCAGATTTTGACCTAATAGGTTATTCGGATAGTGATTTTGCAGGTTGTAAAATTGATAGGAAAAACACCACTGGAGGTTGTCAGCTTCTAGGTAGAAAGTTGATGAGCTGGACAAGTAAAAAGCAAAACTCTGTATCCACATCAACCGCTGAAGCTAAATACGTAGCCTCTGGAAGTTGTTGTGCCCAAGTCCTTTGGATGAAAAAAACATCTTAACAACTACGATCTTCAGTTCTCAAATATTCCTATTTATTGTGATAATACTAGTGCTATTGTGATTGCAAACAACCCCATTATTCACTCCAAGACCAAACATATTGAGATCATGTTATGAATGGTGATATTGAACTTCACTTTGTTCCCACTGATTACCAACTCGCTAACCTTTTCACTAAGCCTCTTGATGAGACAAGATTTAATATCTTGATCAGCGAATTTGGAAAGCTAAACATTGAGGATTACTTTCCTTAAGCTATACGCATCAATCAGTAAGTGAAATGATTTAGGGCTCTCATTTTGTCACTGAACTCTTGAGTAAATGTATATATTCTTTCTGAGGTATGTATACTCGCTCTTTTTCTTAAAACAAAATCATCACTAAAGCTTTTCTTCTTCAGTGATCATAATGTTTTAAAAGTTTGTTTCAATGATTCTTTCTATCGTTGAACATTTTAAATAAGTATATCTCTCTATTATACTTATCTTTTCTTAAAATCAAAATGATCACTTAACCTTTCTTCTTTCAATGATTCAAATGTTTTTAAAAGATAGTTTCAGTGTTTCTCTTATCACTGACTCTTTTATGGAAATATATTGTTCTAAGGTATTTTTCATTCTTAAAACAAACCATCACTGAAGTTTTTCTTCCTCGATGATCAAATGTTTTAAAAGGTCTTTTCATTCAGTGATTCTTCTTATCACTAAACTCTTTCAAAACCTTTTCATATTCTTCAGATAGTGGCTTCTCAATTTCTTAAAACCTTTTTGCTTTAAAAGAAATAGATTATGAACCGTTTTTATGACGACATTTTCTCTTACCAATACGAGTTGTTTTGAGACGCGCGTAAAAGTCCGAGACACAGGACCTCCTCCAAATTCCATCCAATCCTGAATGAGAACGTGCTACTTTTTCATCATGGCACTTCCTCAACAGTCGTATTTTCCTCTCTCCTCCTACCTATAAATATGAGACTTCTCTTCTCATATTTTTTTACGCTTTCAAAATCTTTGACGAACCTCTGCCAAAACATATTTGCAAGGAAGAACAAACTAAGAATGCTCGAAACCTTCGATTGTTTCCTCTAAAACTCTAAGGTCGATACTCTTCTTTAATATTTTGAATCTTTCTTCTTCTTCTTCTAATGAAACTGTGTTTGTTTCTTTAAGAACTTGTTCTCTTAAAATACAAACATTAAGATTATTAACACATTCTTTTCTTTGGTTATAATATAAAGTTTCAAAAACACTTATTCTTCTTGGAAAACCCTAATATTTTCTTTGTGGATTTTTCAAAAGAAGTTTTATTGTTCTAAAACTTAAAAAACTCACATCCTAATCTTGGATGATTAACAAAACCTGTTACTTCTTATTTCTTAACCTTAACAGACAATGACTGCTAAGAACGTAAACTTTTTTATTGAAGACGTGACCTTCAAGGCCAACAACCATGTCGCCTTGTTGGACTTTCCTTCCAACAAATCTGTCTACGAGGATGTTGCTTCCTTCCTCAAGATGTCACCTATCGCCTACTGTTAGACCCCATAATTTATAAGTGTAAAAGTTATGAAGAACAATAAGTGATGAAGAACTAGAAGACCGATGAAGAAGTTAAGACAGAATTGACCAAGTCTGATAAACAACCAGAGGGTCGATGAACAACCAGAGATGCGATAAAAAGAGCATCTTCATCACCCCTCTGGTCAACAACACTTAGAGTTTTCTTCAGAAATTCAACCAGAGGTATACGATGATGATATGAAGATAAGGTTGAATCATCATCCCATGAAAGACAGCTGGAGATAACAAATCGACAGCTAGATTTCAAGTTTATCTTAATTTATAGCTTATACATAGTTTAGATAAACTTTATCTGTTAGTAGAAGATTAGCTAAATAGTCTCACTAGATAGTTATCTTCTAATTAGCCTTCTAGTATAAATAGGTGATTAGGCCTATTGTAATTAATGTCGCTTTTACGTTTTATATATTGAATAAAGTGAAATCATTGGCACTCAAGATTATTCTTTGAATGTTCATACATTGTTCTTGAGTATTCATCATTTTGTTCATTAAAACACTATAATTTGGTTATTCTTAACTCGATTATTAGTGTTATTGAGTGATCTAGGATCAACAATTGGTATCAGAGCCAATTGATTGTTTTTCCAATCAAACGATCATTCAAAATCTCTCAATTCACGTTTTTCACGAAAAATATTTACCAAAAACGTAAATTTCTCTCTCTTCAAAAATTCCGATGGCCAACTGGAATTCCGCGTATAGAGTTGGTTCCCTCACCAAGCCTCCAACTCTTCAACGAGAAGAGTATCCACAATGGAGAATAAGGATGGTAAACTTCTTGGAAGGGATGGACATAAATCTTCTGCGATCTATCATGGAGGGTCCCTATGTTCCACAGACTCTTGTTCCAAGAGTCCCAGGAACAAATACCACAGCAGAAATCCCTGCCTACTACATGCCCAAGGATGAGAAGAATTGGGATGAAGACAACATAGAGCGGGTTGAGACCGACAAGAAGGCCAAAAGACTGATAATCATGGCCATACCCAATGAAATCTTCTAATCCCTTGATGCTTGTTCCACAACCAAGGAACTATGGGATGAGCTGGCAAGCCATTTGGAAGGAGGGGCAAAAACAAAGAAGAATCGTAGAGCCCAATGTCTCAACGAATACACCAACTTCAAGGCTCTTCCTGATGAACCGATTCAGAAGACATACAATTGTTTCAACACATTGATTAATCAATGTCGTCGAAACAATATCTCCAGAACAAAGGAAGAAAACAATGTTTTATTCCTTAAAAGTCTCGGCGATGAATGGACACAGTTGTCAATGTCCCTTCAAGCAAATCAGGACTTAGACGGCTGGTCACTCCATGACGTATACGGAACGCTTGCTGCACAAGAGAACGATATCATGAAGAAAAAGGTGTCCATCGGTGGACCCCTGGCCCTTGCAGCTGAAGAGAAGGACGTTTCAAGGACCTCCACCAGAGATCTTAAGAAGAAAGGAAAGAAAGCACTGATGGTAGAATCAGAATCTAAAGACGAAACTTCTGAATCAGATGATGATATTAAAGCCTTTGCCAAATCTCTGGACTTGATTACAAAGCAGTTCCAGAAAAAGTTCATCAAGAAACCTTATGAACGAAAAGAATTCAAGAGGGAAAGGTACCAGTCATCCTATGAAAGGAAGCCATCTAAATTTCATCAGAGGGAAGACAGAAGAGAAGAGAGAGAAAAAAGAAGAGAAGATAGAAGAGATGAGAAAAAATAGGACAAGGATGGAAGAAAAAATGACCTCCGCTGCTTCAGGTGCGGAAAAATCGGTCATTTTTCCAAAGAATGCAGAGGACGACTGGTAAAGGATGTTGACTATTACAAGAATGAATACAAGTATAATCCTAGATAGCGAAGCCTGCTGGCTGAGAAAGAAAACGGGGTGTCTGATTCTTCATCCGATGAAGAAGACAAAGCACTCATCTGTCTGATGGCCACATCCAATGCAGAATCTGCCTCTGACACTGATGATCAGGTATGTGAGTCTACTATCAATGACTCTGCTCCATCTGAGCTAGAGTTAAGGGTGATAAAACTTTCGGAGGATTTCTTTAAATTGAAAGAGAAATTAAATTTTGAAAAATCTGAAAGAATAAAAGCGGAAAAAGAAGCAAGTTTCTACAGAAGAGAGACTGACCTTCTAACCGAAGAAAAAGCCGAACTTGCTAAGGAGAAGACTCRCATCACCACACTTAAGAAATCAGAGGAAGAAAAACTTCTGGAACTAAACAAACGAATAACTAAGGACTTAGAAAAGAAAACTAAGGCCTTAAAAGAATCCGAAGCAGAGAGACTAAACTCAGTTGCTCTTAAAGATTTCTTTCAAAAGGAAAGGGAGATATTGTTTATGAAAAGTTAAACGGTCAAACGGACACTCAAGGAATTGGATTCAATGAATTGGACTGTTTCATCGAATCCAAGAAATACACCCTTGAATCCACTTTCAAACTTGGATGCATTCAGAAACCCGACTTTTTCCTTAAACCAAAAGTAAATTTTAAAAGAGTTAAAGTCGATGGAAAAACTGTCGTCTTAAGACAGGATTTTGAAAAGGTGGTGTATGAGAGCAGTACAAGTAAGAATTCTGATGAAGTGAATAACACCTCCAAACCAGAAACCGATGGAAACCCTATGGTTAAATCAGAGTCTCTAGTTGAAAGTCTCACTTCATCAGCAAGTACTGTTGATGAAAAGGAAAATCCTAGTAAGGAATCATCAGCTGATGAATCGATGAACCAGCCAAGTAACATTGGAAGTTCATCTAAATCAGAAATAATGGAACTCCCAAAAGATCACTCTGAAGCATCAACCTCTAAACCCACACCTCCCTCAAACATCCATGATTTCGAGAAATCAGCGAGAGACTTTCTTGACTCTAAATCTGAAGAGGAGATAGTTTGCGAATCACCCAAGAAAATTGAGGATAAGAAGTCTCAAAACTTCAAACCCTCAATAAAATCCGATGTTTCACTATCGATGAAAACTTCAGACAAAGAAAAGTGAAAACTGGGAAATATCAAATTTGCTAACGATAACTCACAAGGCCCTAGTACATCTTCTAAGTTCATTAAGTTTACTCGTGAGCAAAAACAGAAGTGGCCTGCCTCTGAGAACTCTAACCATCACTTTTCCTCTCATTCAGCTGAAGAAAAGTAGACCTTCCTCAGGTGAAAAGAAGTAAAGCCAAAGACCACAAATAAAAAATCCACACTAGATAGGAAGTTTGTAAAAACAACCAATGCTAGGACAGGATCTTCATTCCCTGCATTTACTTCTTCGTTTCCATCGAATAAAAAGAACGTTAGACATACATATTCAAAGCATCATAACTGTCAATGTTTAACTCTTTTACAAAACCTGAGGAATCACATGTTGACACATCACTGCATATTCTCCCAACACGTTTATCGATA
>NC_037540.1:30069940-30077340 GCF_001531365.2 Cynara cardunculus var. scolymus | reverse complement strand
GGCAACATCTCCATCAGCAAAGTGGCTTATGTTGAAGGTTTGAAGCACAACTTACTAAGCATAAGCCAGTTCCGCGACAAGGGTCTTGAAGTCAGGTTCCGCAAAGGTTTCTGTATCATAGAATCAAGGCCCGGTCAAACAATCATCAAGGCAAAGAGAGAAGGAAATCTCTATCTTCTAGATTTTGAATCCTCTATGGGACAAGACACCCTTTGTCTTGTGTCTCATAAGAGCGATGAAAATTGGCTATGGAACCAAAAGTTCTCGCATCTTAACATTGATGCACTATGAAAACTAGCCACACAAAAGTTGGTCAAGGGAATTTCGGATCTCAAATTTGAAAAAGATTATCTATGTTCAGCCTGTGAGATGGGAAAGCTAAGATGGGTCTCACATAAAACCAAGTCAGAAACCTCCTGCACCAAGCCCTTGGACATGGTACATATAGACCTCTGTGGACCTATATCAACTCAAAGTCTCTGGAAAGAAGTACATGTTAGTACTGGTTGATGAATACTACCTGGGTTGAATTTGTAAAGAAGAAATCAGACGTTCCAGACCTACTCATTGGAGTGATGAAAAGGCTCCAAGTCCTTCTACAACGAAAACTAATAAAGGTTAGAAGCGACAATGGAACTGAATTCAAAAATGCCAGAATCGATGAATACCTAATCAGTGAAGGCATTACACAAAACTTTTCAGCAGCTAGAACTCCATAACAGAATGGAGTGGTGGAGCGAAGGAACAGAACCCTCGTGGAAGTAGCAAGGACCATGCTTGCTTCATCGGAGTTACCCATCACATTCTGGGCTGAAGCTATTTCCACTGCCTGCTTCACTCAGAACCAATCTATCATCAACAAGAGGCACCAGAAGACACCCTATGAGCTCATCAACCAAAGAAGACCAAATGTCAAATATTTTCATGCCTTTGGGTGCAAATGCTTTATACTCAACGATAGGGAATATCTTGGCAACTTCGACAAGAAAGTTGATGAAGGGATCTTTCTGGGCTATTCTCAAACTGCCAAGGCCTATAGAGTCTACATCAAAAGGACAAGAATGTGTCCTTTGATGATTCCACACCGATGACTTCTGGACACGACAGTTCAGAACTCGGACTTCAAAGGAGAGCATATGATTCATCACTTGGCAAACCCAACGAATCAGAGTTAGCTCAATTATTTGAAGACATCTTCGAGGAAGAAGTAATCTTTGGACATATACCAACTGCAAAATCTATCTCCAGAACCGATGAAGAACATGAAGTCTCCAATGCTAAAGGTAGACCTCTTACTGAAACTCATGTTACTTCACCTTCTACTTCTTCTGTGTCTTCAGATCAAGATCAAGAACTAGAGTCTAACTCTTGAGATGATCTCTTCGAGGGGGAGCAAGCAGTCCCATCAGTCGATGAAGAACTGCATCCTGTTGCTCCAGAACCCCAATCAAGCACCAAGTGGACAAAATATCACCCACACCACCAAATCATTGGTGATCCAACATCTGGTCTCAAGACGAGATCTGCCACTGCTAATGAATGCCTCTTCGCTAACTTTTTGAGCATGATAGAACCAAAGAAAATTTCAGAAGCCCTACAAGACCCAAACTGGATAGACGCAATGCAAGAGGAACTACTCCAATTTGAAAGATTGCGAAACATTCTCAGAGTTGATGAAAAGCAAATTTGAGATGAGTATGATGGGAGAACTHAGTTTCTTCCTTGGTCTTCAAATAAAACAAACTTCAGAATGAAATTTCATCAATCAGTCCAAATATGTGACTGAACTTTTGAAGAAATATTATCTCTCAAATTCATCATCGATGAGAACACCTATGGCTACAGGAGCTAAGTTATTTGCTTATCCATCAGGCAAACCTGTGGATGTAACAACCTACAGAGGCATGATTGGATCACTCCTGTATCTAACTGCTAGTAGACCAGACATTATGTTTGGTACATGTCTTTGTGCAAGATATCAATCAAATCCCAAAGAATCTCATCTCTCTGCAGTCAAGAGGATCTTTAGATGCCTCAAGGGAACTCACTCATTGGGTCTCTGGTATCCAAAGAACTCTGGCTTTGATCTAATAGCCTACACTGATGCAGATCATGCAGGTTGCAAGCTTGATAGAAATAGCACGTCTGGAAGCTGTCAACTCTTGGGGGACAAGCTGGTAAGTTGGACATCCAGAAAACAAAATTGTGTCTCAACCTCTACAGCAGAAGCAGAATATGTTCCTGCTGCTAGTTGTTGTTCACAAGTTCTCTGAAGGACTATGGATTCCATTATCACAAGATTCCTATCCTCTGTGACTCCAAGAGTGCTATAGCAATCTCAGCAAACCCAATGCAGCATTCCAAGACCAAGCACATCGATGTAWGRTACCATTTTCTGAAAGACAATGTTGAAAAAGGTAATATAGAAATGTACTTTGTTCCCACTGAGATTCAACTTGCTGACATTTTCACAAAAGCTCTTGATGAGAAAAGATTTTTATTCCTAGTCAGCAAGATGGGTATGCTGAATCTCACCACTTAAAGGCAATAAGTTCTTAAATCAGAGATTCTTAATATCTCATGGTTATGCCTACAAGTGATACATAGAAATTAGCCATAATCAATAAGTACTCCAAACCAGCGTCTCTGGTTCTAAAGACCAGAGCCTCTAGCCATGAAGAAATCTTTTAATATGGCTCAAATTTTTTCATCGCTTTTGGAACCAGAGACTTCTGGTCCAAAGCAAATACTTAGCTTTTATTCACTAAGTATTACCTTCGCAACCAGAGCCTCTGGTTCTATAGACCAGAGCCTCTAGACTCTCACTCTTTGAGACCAAAGCCTCTGGTCCTATAGACCAGAGCCTCTGGATTCTCATCCTTTGAGACCAGAGCCCCTTTGGACTCCATCGCATAACATCATTCATGTAACCAGAGCCTCTAGTTATAACGACCAGAGCCTCTGGTTTCCAAGTTCTTTGCAACCAGAGACCTCTGGTTTCCAAATAAGGCTTGGCATGCTAAATTCACCTTTCATTCATCCTTAATAGCATATCCAAGACAACCAGAGCCTCTAGTTTCCAAGTTCTTTGCAACCAGAGACCTCTGGTTTCCAAATAAGGCTTAGCATGCTAAATTCACCTTTCATTCATCCTTAATAGCATATCCACGACAACCAGAGCCTCTGGTTCTAAAGACCAAAGCCTCTGGATTCATACTCTTTGAAACCAGAGCCCCTCTGGACCCAAAGAGCCCCCCCCCCCTCCTTTTCTCACTCACATGCACTTAACCATATTCTCACACCTCTTCTCATCACCTTTGCAACCAGAGCCTCTGGTTCTAAACACCAGAGCCTCTGGATTCATTGTCTTTGAAACCAGAGCACTTCTGGTCTCAAAGACCCATTCATATGCATATTCATTTGCATACTTAGCCATATTTCATTCAACTTTTCATCTTCATTCACAACCAGAGCCTCTGGTTGTATAGACCAGAGCCTCTGGTCACCTCAATCCATAGTGTTATTGTTTCAAGGGGGAGTTTCAAAAACTCAAATCTTATCCACATGCATCATTTGAGGGGGAGCTATTCATTCATCATGAATCTTCATTGCATAAATATGCATTTTCCATACCAGAGCCTATGGTTCTATTATCCAGAGCCTTTGGACACCTAAATGCTAAATAATACACCAAGTATTTAACCAGAGTCCCTCTGGTTCTGCATAATGGATTGCCCATGCTCAAACAGAGCCTCTGGTTTGTCATCCAATGCTTCTTAATTATGCAATCCAACATTTCATCGATGAATTCCTTCATCAATGTTCAACTAGAACACCTCTGGTTCCTCATCAAAAAGGTTATGTTCAATCAGAGCTCCTCTGGTTACATGACATTTTTTCTCTTATTTTTCAAAAACCCATCTTCAATTGCAAAAAAAATTTAAGATTCATACAAAATTGCAGCTTTTGTGACTAATTACTATACAACATGGGTTTTTAGAAGACCAAAACTTCGTAATGAGTATTAATCTTACAATTAGATGGATTTTTAGATATAAATTGTTTTTGGATTAATATTTCAAGAGATATTATTTGGAATAAATAATCCAAACGTGATCCACCCACGTGCCTGACACCGTATACAGCCTGTTCCCCATCACCTTTTCAACTTACCTATCCCCATCGTGACACGTGTCCTCCAACATTAATGGCACGTACAATGAATCCCAACAACCATGCCATCGAACTTTGAACCACCCTATTCGACGACAGGTTTGCTATCATGATCGAGTTCTTCCGTAATTGCATCCTTCTACCAGCCTTGACCCCTAACTGACAATGGCGTACCACTAAAGTACATACAACAATACTGGCAGACTTGCGAGTATGACCCTGAAAGCCATGGTATAATGGGGGACATCGACGCCCCAAATGACATGATCTGCTCCTCAAGATCTCTCGGGCAAAAGTTTCTAGGGTTCTGTGCATTCCCACCCGCCGAGATTTCGGCATTGAGCAATATGCCGACCAACCCACCACCTCCGACATCCTCCGATTCATCCAAATGCTAGGTTACAATTGTGACCTACGCAACGCCTCCGACTTCAAGAGGCAGTTTTTACCGCCAATGTGGAATATGTTCTTTTCCATATTGAACAGGGCACTCACCTTCAAGCTTGGGTCAATGGATCTAGGAAATATAAACATAATGACGATTAGGTATAGACTCTTCTTCAACATCCCTCTTGACTACGCCTTCCTCATATACAATGAGATTCACTCCGCGGTAGTCAAAAAGTGCAAGCTCTAGACCACCGGCAAGCCCTTAACCTCTGTTTTGTTTCCTCGATTCCTATCTCTCTTCATAGGGGATGCGATGAGGAAACATAACCTACCGGCTAATGAACCATTCACTCCCGTCTTCAAGATGCATGGTCATCGACCCATACTCTCGAAGGAAGGATACACCAGCAACAGACCAATCTCCAGAGCCATGCTTAGTGTCATCCCAGAGACATCGGAGATCCAAAGAACTTACGAACACTCTCTGCTGTCCTATGAACCAAGGGCAACTACCCCAGAGCGCATAAAGTCGTCCCCTCAGTCAAGCGAGGGAGCACAGAAGGCATCTTCATCGGATGATGAAGATGATGATGATGATGACACTCCTCGTGCATCCCCCGGCCCTACTCAAACAAATCCCCTTTCCTCTTCCCAAAGGGCAACCACCACCTCTACCCCTGGCAATCAAGGCCAAAGTGGTATTGAACAAGGACGGCCCAGTCCAATCCAAACCTAAACCAGCCATCCAGAGGCCATTCTTCGGGCCTCTGGAGATGATTTAGCTGAAGAACCACAACATCCATCGCCCCTCTCCCAACAGAGAGGCGATGCAGAGATAAGAGCCACATCGCCTCATGGCTCGACACTACCACCCACACACCCAGAAGCATGTATTGCTTCTGACATTGCTGCACCCCAAGATCGTTTAGAGTGATCTCCCATTCGTGCACAAAACCCCCCTTCAATACTTGATCTAACGAAGGAGAAACACATCTACTTCTCTTACCCGGCCTCTGAAGCCGAGGAAGAAGAAGAAGTTGTCACAACATCAGGAGATAGCTCCTCACTTGAGGGCTATCAAGGACATGACAGAAGTCCTTCAAGGCCTATATTTTCACAAGGCATTGAAGGCGCCTCTGGAGCAGAGGCTCAACCTGCAGCATCCGTTGTTGCAGGGGTTACCCCCATGGCTGATCTGGTCACAAAGGCAAAGTTCCAAGCCTTTGTTGACTCAGTTCAGCGGTCCTTGGAAGACCTAAAACACATCATCCAAGGGATTGTTGACAACCCACCATCCATCGATACCACTACCCTTCAATAATCCCTTGCCACCCTTCAACAAACCCTTGCCACCCTTGCAACCCAAACCCGAGATAATACAACATGTCTCTAATTGCTGCAATAAACCGTCACCCAACACCACAACACCACCTCCTCCCTTGCCACCCAAAGAAACCAACTCCTCATTCACTCCATCGCCACCTTTACGGCCCAGGCAACTGCGACCGATGAGACCCTAGCCACCATCACCACCCAAATAAACACCATCTTCAAAACCCTCAATGCCCTACCAGCCACCATAATCTCCCAAATCCCTCAACCAACCCCACCCCAAACAACTTCATCAATCGATGAAATCCTAACCTCCCTCACCAATCAAATGACCACCATACAAACCACACTGAACCAATTCCCAGCCACCATACTAGCCAACATACCTCAACCTTCACCACCTCCACCTCCCTCTGCAGGCCCATCCTTCGATGAAGTCTTCTCCTCTTTTACTACAGAGGTGAGACATCTCATAAACAACCTTCCTATTCCTCCATCCACATCCATAACCACCTTCGTGCCACCACAAGCTTCATCATCAAACACGGAGTATGCCACCAGAGCCGATCTCAGGGCTCTATCCAAGGCACTTATCTCCTCTTTCAACGAGATAAGTGCCAAGTTCATTCATCGAGTGTCTCAACCGACCAAGGATCTCACCCAGAGCCTTGCTGACCAACAAAGACGTACCACCTCTCTCCTTCACACGATGGAGGAGAGCCGAAGACAACAAGCCCTGTAGGCATATCTTGCGACCTTCAGGAATGAGACAAAGAAGAAGAGGAGCAGAGTTTCATGCTCTAGTAGCCGCCCGCACAAAAAGCCATGACATGAGGATCCAGACCCCGATGATCAAGGTCTTGGACCTCATGAGGGGGAGAACCAGGTTGCGGCTGCTTAACCGATGGAATCCGCTGCACCATCACCACCACCCCAAACACGACAACAATCTCCACCATCAACCCAAGCAAGGGAACCAGAGGCTCAGCCCTCTGAAGATGTACATAATGTATATGTTCCCCTTGCTACTACACCTGAACCCATCGTGTTGAGTTCCTCAACCAATGAAAATCCATCAACCCCGCCAACAGACATTATCCCACCTTTCACTACCTCACCAACACCAAGCCTACCATTAACCCCATCACCAAAACCTCGCACTAAAGAACCTTTCATCACCCTACCTAATGAACCCGAACAAATAAACATTCAACCTTCACCTCAACTACCTTAGAGCCAAACACAACCCGATGAACTGTAACACCCCCAATCCTTACATTGCATATAACACATATTTCATATATAATATACATGTTTTCCCCCACATAGGTCCTTGATACAAGAGTCTATAATGTAAAATACACAACCCAAAAATTTCAAAAGTACATGCTCTTATATCCTAGCATCTATGCTTCCAAAACAGCTAAGCACATAGGGAAGTAATTCACATAATGCTCTTTCCCTTATTATCTTTACCTGCACACATAATTTTGAAAACACGAAAT
>NC_037540.1:30066366-30069825 GCF_001531365.2 Cynara cardunculus var. scolymus | reverse complement strand
GAAGATCACCAAAACGTTTATTTCAAATCATTCATCTTATGAAACAAAACTAAAAACATACTGCTTCGGTCCATCAGGCCTGTGGTTCCAAACCACACTTGGAATATATTTCAACATCCAGGACCAGAGCCCCTCTGGTCTTTCTTCCAGAGCTTCTGGTTCCTCGACCAGAACCTCTGGTTGCACTGACCAGAGCTTCTTGTTCAACGTGAAAGCCAACCAGAGTCTCTCTGGTCTGTTTTTCATAAAAAGATTCTAATTATTAAATTCTTTTCTTAAAACAACTAAAAATATGATTTTGACATGAAAGCTCTTATCAATAGATACAAAACCTCTGATCCAATTAATACATTTAGTAAAAACTTGCTCATCCTCCAAATCAATAACCAGAATCCTCTGGTCCAATAATGAGGACCAACCAGAGCCCCTCTGGTTCCTTACAAGAAACAACCAGAGCCCCTCTGATTCCTCATAAAAATGACCATTCTATTCCAAAACACTTTTAACCAATACCAATGGCCATAGGGCAAGTTTTCCCCTTCTCAATAACATCAATACTATTATTTTTAATAAGAACAATATCTTTGAGTTCTCAAATCACAAAGAAGTAACGACTCAAATCTATTGTTATCTTAAAAGACATAATAGTAAGAGCTATAATATTCACACACAATTGCCACCCTTATATCCAAAGGTACACCTCTTCTTGATATGCCACCCTTATTCCCACAGACACCTCTCCTTGATATGCCATCCTTATTCCAAAAGACATCTCTTCTTGATATGCCACCCTTATTTCTTCTTCAAAATCTATGAATTAGTTCGGATGAAGGACCGCAGTCACAACCATCTTATCGAATCCTGTTAGGATTGAGAAATCAGTATTAATTGTATTCGTCTTGAAAGTTTATAAATAGTTTATATTTGTAAAAGTCAGCGTGTTTGACTTTTAATTAGAAGTTTGACTTTGATATTGTTAGTAGGTTTGACCATATAAATAGTGATAGTCTTTGTAATTAGTTGTAAGGAGAAGAGCATTATTGAAAAAATTCATACGTAATAGAGAGGTTTGACTGAGCTTAGAGTTGTTGACTTTTCCTCTCAAGTGTTCTTGAAGTTCTTAATGCAATATCAAGATTCTGCCATGATTATTGTGAAGAAATGAAGATTGATCAGTGAAATTGACTCACAATTGGTATCAGAGCTGGAATGCAAGAAATCAGATAGAGAAATCGAAGAGATAAGTGAATTTTTTTTATTTTTGATCCGATTTTTTCATAAAAATCTTGTGTTTTGTGTTAAAAATATGATCAAAATGCTCGGAATCGTGTTGTGAATCTTTGTTATTCACAAACTTTTATGATTTGATCAATTTTTATCAAGATTTGATCGGTTTTTGAGTTTTAAATTTTTTTCGTGTTCTTGATTTTTTTTTAAATGTCAGTGTTTTTGATCCAATTTTTTTTTAAAATTTTTTTTGTTTTTATGTTTTTGTTAGTTTTGATCTGTTTTTGAATTTTTTTTAGGTTGATTGTTTTTGTTAAACCGTCCAATTTTTTTTTCAAAAGCCCAAGTTTTTTTAAGCCCATTATGTTGAACGGATTAAGAGTCCGGTTGGTTTATCTTTAAATCAATTTACAGAGTATAGGTTGAGCGGTGTTCATCTACACCGCACAAAGCTTAACCGGATTCAAGGTAAACCGCTCACGTCTTCACCGGATTTCTGAGCGGATTAGCATAAAGCTTAACCGGATTCGATTAACACTTAAGCGGACTATTGATCGGTTTACTAAATCGCTCAGGTACACTGCCTCCTTCAATTTCTTGTTTGATCGACTATYGATTCTGGATTTCATCCGGATTCTAAATTGGCCAATCTGTTAATCGATTGTMAATTTCGAAACTTGACCGGAGAGTWGAGCGGATAAGTGTTCGGTTTATTAAACCGCTCAATCCAAGTCGGACTTCTAAATCGCTCAAGGTCGCTCAACCTAAATCAAGCCTGACCGGATTGTAAATCGCTGAATGTTTGATCGCACACCTCTCTGTTTTAGACCTAATTGTTACTTTACTGTCCGTTTAAGTTGTTTGAGATTTAACCTTGTCTAAATTGCTTAAATCATCAATCAGACTCCACCTAAATCGCTGACTTGTTTGTTTTAGTTGTTGATTGTAAAAGCATATCATTGTGTTAGATTGTGTTGATTGTAAAAGCATCTTGTCATGTCAATCAGGTGGCTGTTGATCTTGATACAATATTTGTTTCAATCTTAATTGTTTGACTTGAACTTGGTCAATGTTGATTGCTACCTGGTTCTAAGTAAATCATAGCCTTACCATTCTGTTTTGTGTTTGAGTTGTTGTTGTTGATATTTGCTGAAGTTTTGACAGGAAAGCTACTCTAGATACCATTTCTTAATTTTTGTTGTTGATGTTTGTTGTTGATATGTGCATCACGTAGAGTTCCACTGTTGCACTCCAGTTGTTCTTATCAGGTTCTGTTTCTGAGTGTGGACACTTGGATGATTCAGCTATTGTTCTATTTCTGTTTTGATTTGAAGATTACACAATTCCAAAACAGCAGCCAGTGTGCAGGTTGTTTGAGTTTGAGTTTGAGTCTGTAACAGCATCTGTTTCACAGTTAAACAGCAACACAGCAGCAGGTTCATACACAAGTCTTGACAGCAGATTTGGAATTGAAGCAACAAGAACAACATCAACTGTTTTGAGCTATTTTAGTGTAGTAAATGTGTTGTGTTGGTAACAACAGTGTGTAGCAGTTCAAACAGAAGCTAACACTAACAGGTTTGTGGTTTTGGTTTAAGAGAAGATAGAAGCTGCTCAAACAGAAGAAGACTAACAGCAGGGCTGTGCTGTGCWGTGTTTARACAGCAACAAGAAACAGCAGCAGCAACAAGTTGTTGTGATCTTGACAGCAGCAGGTGCGGATCCAAGTGTTGAATGAGCTAAACAGAAGCAAGTCTTGAAAGCAGGCTTGACAGCAGCTCAAGTTTTYGTAACAGCAGCTTGGTTCTTACTGTTTTACAGTATAATTGGTTGATTTGAGTTGAAACARCAAGTTATATTGTTGACTGTGATGCAGATTTTGTTATTTTGACAGCAAGTCTTAAACAGCAGGTTCATACACAACAGCAGCAAGGGTCTGTTTTGTGTTGTGTTTGATGTGTTTGACAGCAGGTTATTTTGTTGAATGAGTGATTCCATTGCTGTTTGCTAGATTTAAGGTGACAAGTGACAGATTCTTTTGTCAAACAACAGGCATTCCTACCCATTGTAGTGGAAGCTATTTGTTTTTAAGGTAACAGCAGGTAAAACAGGTAACAGCAGGTTGTGTTTGGACATCAAGTTTTGTATTTGTTATCTGTGTTGTGTTTGACAGCATGTTGTGCTTACTGTTTTAATCAAAATTTTGTATTTCTTGTTTGCTGTATGGTGTAA
>NC_037540.1:30051808-30066266 GCF_001531365.2 Cynara cardunculus var. scolymus | reverse complement strand
GACAAGACAACAACAATCGTGCTAAGCAAGCTTCCTTTGATCGCTGAATGCTGGAATGACCTGAAGGTCTCATCATCATTCGCTGAAGCTAGAGCAGTCCACACATATGTAGAAAGGTTCGTAATCACTGAATACCGCTTCAGATCACGTACTCGCCAGTCTCTAATCTTAAGTTTTAGTCTTCAACATTCGCTGAAGGTTCTTTGGTGTGAGTGTTGTCTTCTTGAAGTATTGTGTCTCTGAGATTTACAAAGCAAGTTCTTCAGCGATCACTGAACATACTCAGTGTCTGATCTCTAGAACTGAAAATACAGAAACAAAATTACATCGATAGATAAAAGGGATTATCATCAAATCACTGAGAGAGAGGATCAACATATATATATATATATATGTGTGTGTGTGTGTGTGTACACATATATATTGTCATGTTCAAGTGAGCCATAATTTTAAGAATAGGAAAAATAATCTCATCTATTAGTTTAAAATTTATGTTTTTAAGTTTTTTTTCACTAATTAAGATAATTATGAAAAAATCAATATATCTTAATTTATTTTCTATTTTTCTATAATATATTTTAGATATTAATAATCGTTTAATTTATCCAATATTTCCACTTGAAATCTTTGACGATTTTACAATCTACAAGTCGAATTAAATCTTATTTGCTTAAATCTCGTATATTAACATGAACAACGATGTTTTCATTGTTTCATATGTGAACATTTAAATTCTAACATGGATTCACATTTGAATCTTAAATCATAAATTGTATATGAATCAATAAGCCGAGATTCTGAATCAGTTTAAGATTCATATGTTAACATGTGGATCATAACATAGATTCACATGTGAATCTTAGTCATAATTTGTCTTTCAATCAATTTACAATTTATAAGCGAGATTATAAATCAGTTTAAGATTCATATGTGTATCTTAAATATATATATATATATATATATATGGATCTTAAACTAAAGATAATGAAATTATCGTTTTTTTAATGATTTATTTAAATAAAATATTGACTATATTCTAGATAATTAATTTAAACAAAAATAAGTAATTTAATTTGTATTTAAAAAAGAAAATGGGTAATTTTTATTGAAAAAGGAGTGAATTAGTAATTTAATGATTGACTCGCTCATGAATGTGTTCATAATGAAGGAACTATTGTTCACAATAAAGAAACTATTGTTCACAAGCTGTTCATATTGTGTTCATATGTACACTAGCTCCATATCTCAATTGGCTCGCTCTTGAATGTGTTCATAATGAAGGAACTACTGTTCACAAGTATTCATATTGTGTTCATATGTACATTAGATGCATATCTCAACATCGGCTTGCTCCTGAATTTGTTCATAATGAGGGAACTATTGTTCACAGGCTGTTCATATTGTGTTCATACCTGTTTTTTTATTTATTTTCTTTCGTGTAACAGTTATTCTTATTATGTTCATATATGCTATGCAGTGAAGTTCATATATATGTCAATTTTTGTTCATATTGGATACAATGATTCATATATATATATATATATATATATATGTGTGTGTGTGTGTGTGTTCATATGGTTCTTACATTAACAAAAATAATGAGATTTTTTGATTTTGTAACTCTCAATTAATGATATGAGAGTTACATAAAAAAGAAAATTACATAAATACACTTTTCCACTTAGTTCACTTATGTTTGTGAAATTGTAAATTTAAAAAATTAAATTTTTAATATGATAAATSACAACCGTTTATTGTAAGAATCAATGGCCAAGATTGATTAATAAAGTTAACACAATAAATTTAGTTAACATTTGAACTAACCCATATATATATATATATATATATATAGAGAGAGAGAGAGAGAGAGAGAGAGAGAGTTGGTTATTATACAACTCTTGACATTTGTCCAACTAATACAACCCAATCTCAATCGTCCATTTCATTTGATTAATATGTGATTTCATAGAAGTTTTGATTGTTTCCTAATATAAAGTATTGATTATAATTAATGAACCACATTCATCTTTCATAAATATTCAAATTATAATAAATGAACTCTTATCATTTGCATAAATATTTCAATTTATTGGGTTACATTGGTTATACAAATGCAACAGGTTGTATTTGAAACAAACTCTCTCTATATATATGACCATAATTAAATGAGAATCACAAAAAGTTAGAAAGCGAGAATCAAAATAATTTTTTTTACATGATTGTTTTCCATCAAAATGTATGATTTAAGGTATTATTTCACAAATGTTTGTATTCAAATAGTGAGAAATTACACATAAAATTTTGTTCTGGTTAACAAAGTGAAACGAAAAATAAATGTAAAAGAGTTTTACATGGATTCTCATCGTTTCCCTAAATATTTCAATTAATTGGGTTGTATTGATTGTACAAATGAAGATGATTGCATTTGAAATATACCTTATATATATAAGTATTATATCTATATTACCTTATTAATCAAATTTGATAAATGTTTTAAAATCTTAAAAAAAGTAAAAAATCTAAAACACAAAGTACTTGTTTTTAAAGCTCAATTACTTATAGGTTTTTATATCTAAAACACAAGATTGATCTCCCCAAGATGACTTTTAAGCTCTAAAACAAAAAAGTACTTGTCTTTTCCAATTACTTTTAAGCTTTCCCTCCTCAAATTGAGCCAATTCAAGCTTACAAGATGACGATTCATCCCTCCTCTACTCAAATCAATATATTAATCCACCGCTCCTCTACTTGAATAAATCCAGAGCTTCCATCGTCATCTTCTTCAACCTTCAATCCAGTGCTTCCATCGTTCAATCCATCTTCCTTTAACCTTCAATCCATCTTCCAGGTAGTTACTTCAATCCATCTATCATTTTCAAGTTTAAGGTCAAGTTTAGGGTTCTGTTTACACAAATCGTTTTGTGTTCTCAAGTTTAGGGTTCTGTTTACACTAATCCATCTCGAAATCTGACCCACTCACTGTGTTCTCGAATCGTTTTGCAGGTTCTCGAATATTTTTCAGTAACGGTCACTTGTATCCCACTTCAAATATGAAAATTTTGGTTTGTTTGCTTTCTATTGATTGGCTTTTGGAATCGATTTCGGTTTGTTTGTGTTTAGAATTGATTTGGTTTAATTATTTGGTTTGTTTGCTTTATATAAACTGCTACTGAAATCAATTCACCATCCGTTTTTCTAGGTCAAAGTGACACCATATTTAATTGATTCCCTAGCATTTTCTTATGGAGATACAGAAAACATGAGCTTCTCTTTTATCTCCATTGCCAATCTTTGTTCTTGATTATTTCGTAGCTCAAAATCTCTAAACGCAATAATTATTGAACCTCTAGCATGTGCTTTGCCATTTATTCTTTCTCTAACTCTTTTTGCCATGTTGAATGTTGCAGGTAGCGGTTAAGAAGGATAATACAACTCTTTATGTCTTCATACAAATCCAAATTGCGAGGTAACTACGATCCAAGAATCAAATCTGTTTATCTCTATAAACTACATTTTCCTGTTTTACCATCAGGTCATAATGATCTACTTGATGAGTTTAAATGTTCTTATATGCATTAAATATTCATTTTCTTTTTTTTTAATTTTGCTGTAACTTTATGATGTTCTATTCTTTCAAGAATAAATATGCTTGGATATAGATATGTAACTAAATCAAACTTTTGATGCTTGAATATGGGGGATAACACATGCTTTTTCAATAATGTAATCATAAGCGAATTTTACACCGACGTCGAAGAAATTCTCTTCATTTATGGCCTGTCTACCTTTTGATGTTGAGCTATGCTTAGTCAGTCTTAGGGGCCGTTTATCAAACATTACCGGTAAAATTTAACACTATCATTTATTCACTAGATAATATTTTTGTCCAACAAAACAGTATCTTATGCAACAATTTACTGGGTAAGCGCTTACCGTGGTAAGAGTCGTTGTCCTCGCTTACCGGTTAAGATTCTTGGTCTTTGTCTCGTTCTTACCGGTTAAGATTTTGATCATTACCATATTCATTCGGTAAAATTACATTTGGTAAACCGCCCAATTCTTATCTGAGCTCCTAGCTTCATCCTGTTTTCAACTATTTGAGCTCAATGTGGAATCTGTTGCAAAAAGGCGATGGCTTTGTATCAATGGGTATAGATGGAACTGCTGTTTTAATCGATGGCCTGTTTGGGAGGATGGGACTCTTGAAGAATTGGGTATGGAGTCAAAATCTAGGGTTTCAATCGTATACACTTTGGACCATAATTTATTTAAAAATCCAATTTTGAGCATTTGAGCAGCCACCATCTAACCTATGCTGCTTCAAATGGGTGTGAAATCAATTTGGATGAAAACAATCAGTGGGGACAGAATTGGTGCTGTAAGAATGGATTTTGCAATTCAAGCTTCGATCTCCTGGTTGCTGACGATGTTTTTTGGTGCCCTAATTTCAATTGAGGGGTGGACCGATTTCTTGACTTGTTGATATACGAACTTCGATTGCCATCATCCCCAATCATGTCGATTTCATATATCGATTGCCATCATCTCCAATCAAGTTCTGTTTCGATTTCATCTACCCTGATGCGCTCTACTGTATATCGCCCTACTCGTTCCTTTTCATGGATGAACAATGATTTGGATTGGGCTATTCTTTTTTGGGCTTACAGATTTGTGTGGAATGGGATGACTTCTTTGGGTTTTCAACTTTGGGCTGATAATCGGCTTTGGATTTGCTAATTGGATTGATGAAAATAATGGCTAATGCTGATGGATTGGATTTGGACTTAATGTTGATGGACTGATTACTTGGACTGTATACAATCTCGTCCCTGGGCCTTGTGATGGACTGGTAATTGCTGCATTTAAATGATATCAACTGCTGGGCCTGATCATTTGTGTTGGACTCCATGTTTTTTGGACATTTTGGGTTTTTCTGGTTATTTTTCATGGTCTATATGTTTGGACTTTGGGTTCTCTTTTTTTGGATTGATGTCATTAACATTTGTAAGGATGCGTATGCCCATTTAATTTTTGTAATCTTTTATTTTATTTAATAAAATTTTCCGGGGGTTTCGTTCCCCTTTTCCAAGAGAAAAAAAACGGCCCCTTAGTTTGTTATGGGTTTTGGTCAGTTGGCCCGTTGGTGGTTTGGTAGATGGTGGTAAGCTTTTACTTTGGTTCATATTTTTGTAGATTGTTGTTCCTGTTATACTTGTATACTTACTATTGGATTGTTATTGTTTCTATAATCAAGTTTGGTTTAGAGGTTGGTCTTGTATTAGTAAAAAAATGGGCTTCAACAGATGCCAAGTTTAGATTTTGTTGCAATAGATTGTTCATTTTATTTGGAGCTACGAGAATGATTTCAATTTCATGGTGATCTTAATTTGGTGGCTTTAATTCTAGTTTGGAGACTCTTCCACTGCCTTGGTTTTCAATCGTTTTGATATATGGATGTTGCTTTTGGTTATAACCAATATGATTTTTCCCAATTTTTGCAATTTGTTTCTTTGTACCAGTTTGCTTTGTTTCCACTTTGGCTTCCCACAACCAAGTTAATAACAACAATGATCAGAAGGGTCGATTGTCCAAAAATAGATGATGAGAAATGACAACATTTCATTAAGTACCTTGTTAGATAGCAATTGACCAAAGTCATTTCTGCATTCCAATCTGATTTCATTCTTTGTTCTCCCTTCTTGTGTTTTGATTTCATGTATTACATACATACCTAATCTATTTTGTGTTCATCACTATTTTCTATTCTCATGTTCCCACCAGGTGTTTGATACACTGTGTTTGAAAAGGACTATCACTTCAAAGAAGGACTTACGATTTCACTTTCCAGGTAATATCGATTCATCTCTTCTTTTTTCATTTGATCATCTTAAGATCTTTTCTTTTCCTTCACTTTGTTCCGTTTCCTATAGCAAACAAATAGAGTATATTGTATTTGATTCATATTAACCATTTACATTTTGCCAAATACATAGTTTCTAATTTAGATACCCGCTTCGCAAGAAACACGGTATCATTGTCATTCTCCTGGGGTGAACGAACAAGGTACAATCATGTAAAGCATATGATGATTGGGTATATATTCATAGTTAGATGCCTGCATTGTGCTTTCACACTTCTTCATTGCACAATTGTTCAAGTCCTCATTGAGATAGGTTCTCCTTCTGTCCCTCCATGGCTCCATCTCAGCCGCAAAATAAGAAATCTTGATTGTGGTTTTAAGGGTTTTACTTGTTGATGATTATTGATGCGATTCCTGTTTTAATTTATGTTTCTACGATAAAACTTTTTTAGGTTTCCAAGGGTTATTGGGTTCTAATCTACTCATTGGATGTGTTCGACGATACGCGTCTCTAGGTCATCAAGGATTTGATTCTGCTAATGAGTAATGGGTTCGAATTCAGGGTTCTTTACTTTCTTTCAAACATTAACGTGTCGTATTCCGTCTTCCATCTTCAAATTACTTGTTAGATACATAATGGATGTTTGAGCAGACTTCACTGGAGTTTTGAGGCCCAATTACATCGACCTAAAATTCTTTGGATAGGTTGGTTATTGTAAGTTTATTTACACATGCTACAATATTAAAATGTTTCACCTTTTTATTCGTTGTTTATGTTGGCAGGGTTTTTATTTTATGTTATCTCAATTAACCTTCCGGATGGATGTTGTTAGAAATGAAATTGATGGTGTTTTAATCAATTGATTATGATCACATTATATCATGTGTTTGCTAATGTGTTGTGTAACAATGTGAATCTATAACTATCGGGGATTGGATTTTAATAATAAAGAAGAGAATATTTTGATTTTGATCACTTACATCGTGTGTTTGCTAATGTGTATGTAACAATGTGAATATAGAACTACTGGAAATTGCATTTCAAGAACAAATGTTTATTTATTGTTTTTTTATCGTAATCGATATGCCCGCTTACATCTTTCTAAAATTTCATATCCAGCTGTATTGTGCGTGTAAACAGTGTCGTCTTATCTTGACTGATTGGTTGTGTAAGTATTGGTTGTGCATCGCATGAGAATTAAGATCGAATGACAAAATGAACTATTTAAACATCAAATTATAAATCGACCCAAGTTGACAAACCAATGAAACAATTCATATATTATTCGATAAACGTTCATATTATTCGATAAACGTTGAGTTTGAAATTAAATTTTAGTACAACTTTACAAAGGAATTATATGTATATACTTATCCCAATAACTGTTTCCAACCCATAAACATTAATAGACGATCTTATATTGGTGGTGGGTGTTTTAAAGTTTGGATAACTAATTGACTTGAGATGAGTTTTATTGATGGACATGCGGGCTATAAAAGGTTTTTTTGTCAAAATATGTCTATGTTCGTTCAAAATAACATATGTTCATATTCAAACTGAAAGGAAAAACGTTTTCCATTTGACTTGGTCTTGCTATGACAATCATGAGGATTGAAATGTGTAAATCGTCAACCAATATTCTCGCTTACATTTATATACGACTTATGCCCCGTTGCATTGCACGGATACACAACTAGTTATGAAACTAATATGGGTTGAATAATATCTTAAATCCTAACCTTTAATGAAATAATAATGTAAAACAATACTTTTATATGAATTCCTTTTAAGTTAGTATTTTTTATGGTGGTCATATAATTTGAACATTGTCTATATATTCAATAGTATAATATAACGTGCGTGGCCAAATAGATTGGGACATCTTAACACACTCTCCAATCAATCTTTGTGGTTTGCATGATTGATTGAACTAATGAAATTAAAATAACAGTGTTTGTTGAATATTTAAATATGTACTCGTGGAATTAAATATCGTTGCATGCGTTTAGTTATTTAATTGTTTTTAGCATTTATTCATAATATATATTTTCTCTTTATAATTGGTTTGTTATTTATTAATGACTTTAATAATTTATTCACTTAACTATCTAAAATTGTTTGTTTTAATACTTAATTTTAAGTAGTAATTCAAAAATGTTGCATTTGATAAGTAATCATGTATTCGACATGTATGAAAAGAATCCGACTTTCTTATCAACTGAATCATTTGTATCAATTAAACAACTTCTTAATTATGTATACATATTGGCATATTGCTTAGTATTGTTGATTCCAGATCTCTCAATAACACTAATAATCTAGTTAAGAATAACCAAATTATAGTGATTTAACGAAGAAAGTTATGAACACTCAAGAAGAAATTAAGAACACTTAAGAACAGTCTTGAGCTTCAAAGGTTTCACTCTTATTATAAGAAGAACGTAAAGTTATTCAAGGCTTCTGTTTACATTAGGCCTAATCACTTATTTATACTAATCAACTAATAAGAAGATAACTATCTAATGAAACATTTTAGCTAATCTTCTATTAATAGATAACGTTTATCTGTTCTATGGATAAACTTTAGTATTAGAGATAAACTAGAAATCTAGCTGTCGACATATCATCTCCAGCTGTCATTCATGGTGTGATAAATCATCCTTATCTTTAGATCTTCATTGTATGCTTCTGGATGATTTTCTGGAGAATTCTCTAAGTATCGATGACCATAGGATCGATGAGGATGCTCTTTCCATCGCATCCCAGGTCGTCCATCGGTCCTCTGATTGTACTCCAGACTTAGCCGTTTCTGCCTTGATGTCTTCATCGGTTTTCTGGTTCTTCATCACTTATTGTTTTTCATTACTTTTTACATTATGAATTGTGGGGTTTAACAATCTCCCCCTAAGTAATGAAACAACAAACATATACTAATCTAGAGACACTTGAGATGAACAGAGACTAATCTAATAGAAAGACATCAATTTCCAAATTTTCATTTGATGATGAAATTCTTACAAGACTGGAATCAAAATACATCAAGGCAAAAAAAAATTTAACTCATCACGAGCTACCTGAATATATTTCTCTGAAGAGTAGGAGCAGTCTTCGATATGCGATGACTGTCGATATCTCGTGAATGAGTCGACTCCCTTCTTCTCTTGGCACATAGTGTCTGCCTAGTCTCTCTCGAATGACTTTCTGAAACCATTCAAGTGTGTTCGTTGAATACTTGAAGGCCTCAGTCAGTCTAAAGAACTTTTTAACCCCGAACTCATTTTTGTAAACAAGTCCAAGTTCGGGTTGAGTCAGAACTGAGGAAGATCTTGTCTCCTGCAGGCCTTGGAAGTCTTCGTTTGGAGGGGTGCAGGAGAGCCTTTCAATGCCTAGCCGAAGAGCTATTTCAAAATCGCTCTTGGCTCTGTGGTTCACCAGGGTTTCCATCATCTTTACCACCGCTCAGTTTGCCATTCCAAATATGAGGCTGTGATCTTGCCTCTGAGTCGTATATGCATATAATTCAATCAAGTCATATGGGTTGAGGTTGATGAGGTTGTTCTCGTTGAATACGTAAACTTGCCCATGCGCTCTCTCCATAGTGAACTCGATGTATCGGATGGCTCGGTTGGCAAAAGTCCTTATTTTCAAATCAATGACCCTCCTTATCCCATCATTCGAAAAGACAGCGTGGGATGCTTGAGTGGTCTGTCTAATGAATCTATGGTGTAGGAGGTTCATGGACTCAGGTGATAAGATTGGAGGGTTGGTGGACAAACTGTCATCGCGGTCTTGGTATAGAAATTGATGAATATTTTCTAGCAGAATAGGTTCCCTGGGTGGCAAATCAGGACGTCTCCGCATTGACTCCATGCTTTGTATGATCTCGTCTACCAAGCTCTGCGGAGGTTGCCTCGATGAAGAGGGAGTATCCGCATGCACCATTGATGGTTGGGTTGAGGTTTGTGGTTGGGTAGTGGGTTGTGTTTTGGTTGTGGGTTGTGTTTCGGTTGTGGGTTGTGTAGGGAGAATGGTTTCTTGTGTTGGCTCAGGTTCATTGGTTTGGGTTGGTTGGGGTTCATCGGGTTCGGCTTGGATGGTTTCTGTTGCATGGGATTCGGTTGGGGTTTGTGGTTGTTGGGGTGATGAAGATTGGTTTGTCATTGGTTCTGGTTGAGTGGAAAGGATGAAGAGTTGAGTGGTGCGAGGTGTTGGTGAAGGGGTTAAGGGTAGGTTTGATGTGGGTGTTGAAGGTTGGTTACTTTGTGTTGGTGGGGTTGTAGGTTCTTCATCGGTTGAAGATCTCAACACGATGGGCTCTTGGGTTGCAGCGAAGGGAACATGTACTTGACGCACATCTTCAGAGGGTAGAGCCTCTGGTTCCCTTGCTTAGGTTTGTTCTGTTGGAGGTGGTGGTTGTGTTTGTGGTGATGGTGAAGATGATGGTGCAGCGGATTCGGTGTGATATGCAGCCGCCACCTCTGTCTCCCCTCACGAGGTCCAAGACCTTGATCATCGGGGTCTTGGTCTTCGTGTCTTGGTCACTTGTGTGGGCGACTGCTTGAGCAAGAGGCTCTGGACCTCTTCTTCTTCTGTTCCTTCCTGAAGGTAGCAAGGTATGCCTTCAGGGAGGTCTACCTTTGACTCGCCTCCATTGTTTGGAGGAGGGAAGTAGTGCGCCGTTGTTCATCGGCCAGGTTCTGGGAGAGAACCATTGTTGGACAGGTGGCCCGATGAACAAATTTGGCAATGATCTCGTTAAAAGATGAGACCAGCGCCTTTGACAGAGCTCACAAGTCAGCTCTTGTGGAGAACTCTGTTGTGGATGATGAGGCTGGTGGTGGCATGGAGGTGGTAGTGGATGTAGATGGGGGGGATGGAGAGGTTAGTGATAAGGTTTCTCACCTCT
Organism: Cynara cardunculus var. scolymus; assembly: GCF_001531365.2. Taxonomy (NCBI): domain Eukaryota; kingdom Viridiplantae; phylum Streptophyta; class Magnoliopsida; order Asterales; family Asteraceae; genus Cynara; species Cynara cardunculus. The sequence continues at coordinate 30,055,499 of NC_037540.1, read as the reverse complement.
ATAGTGAAAGAGGAGAAGGCTCTATCAAAGAATGGGCCTGCAGAGGGAGGTGATGGTTGATGAGTGGGTTGGGGAATTTGGGCTAGGATAGCTGCAGGGAGTTGGGTGAGGGTGTCTTGGATGGAGGCCATTTGTTGGGTAAGGGTGGCTAGGGTATTATCGATAGAGGTGGTGGATTGATGTGGGGTTTGGTGGGGGATTTGGGAGGCGATGGTTGTAGGTAGAGAGTGAAGGTTTCGAAGGATGGTTTGGAGTTGGGTGATAATGTAGGTAAGGTTCTCATCAGCCTCAGTTGCCTGGGCCGTGAGGGTTGCGATAGATTGGATGTTGAGTTGGTTTCGTTGGGTGGCTAGGGAGGAAGTGGTGTTGTGGTGTTGGGTTATGGTTTGTTGGAGCATTTGTAAGCGAGTGGTATTGGCTTGGGTTTGGGTTTCTATTTGAGTGAAGTGGTGTTGGAGGATTGCAAGGGATTGCTGGAGGTCTGAGGTATCGATGGAGGGTTGGTTGTCCACAATCCCTTGTATGATGAGTTTAAGGTCATCCAAGGACCGCGTCACTGAATCGACAAAGGCTTGGAACTCTGCCTTTGTGACCAGATCTGTGAGTGGGGCAACCCCTGCAGCAACAGATGCTGCAGGTTGTACCTCTGCTCCTGAGGCGCCTTATTGGCCTTGTAAGAATGTTGGCCTCGAAGGATTTCCATCACGTCTTTGATAGCCCTCAAGAGAGGAGCTATCTCGTGATGTTGCGACATCCTCTTCCTCTTTCTCGGCTTCAAAGGCCGGGTAAGTGAAGCGAATGTGTGTCCTCTTCGGTAGATCAAATATCGAAGGGGGTCGTATACGAATGGAAGATCGCTCTCAACGATCTATGGGTTTAATATCAGAAGCAACACATGCTTCTGTGTGTGTGGTGGGATGTTGCGAGCCCTAAGGCGAAGGGGCTCTTATCTCTTCATCACCTCTCTATTGAGAGAGGGGTGATGGAAAATGTGGTTCCTCGGCTTGTTCATCTCCAGAGGCCCGAAGGATGGCCTCTGGATGGCTGGCTGGGGTAGGGATTGGACTGGGTCGTCCTTGTTCAATACCCCGTTGACTTTGATCGCCAGGGGTAGAGGTGATGGTTGCCCTTTGGGTAGTGGATTGTGGAAGTGTATAACTAGGGGCGGGGGAGGCACGTTGAGTAGCATCATCATCATCATTGTCATCATCCGATGATGATGGCTCATGTGCGCCCTCGTTGGATTCATGGGACAGCTCTAATTGCTCCGGGGTAGCTGCCCTCGGTTCATGGGGCAGCATGGAGCGTTCATAGTTCTGGCGTATCTCAGATGTCGATGGTATGACATTGAGCATAGCCCTGGGAAGGAGACGGTTGATGGTGTAACCCTCTTTTGAGATGGTTGGGCGATGACCATGCATTTTGTGGATGGGCGTGAATGGCTCCGTGGCTGGTAGACCATGTTTCCTCATTACGTCCCCGATGAAGAGTGCGAGGAAGCGAGGAAAGAGAACCACAGGGAGAGGCTTACCAGCGGCTTGGAGTTTTGACTTCTTGACCAATGCCAAAAGTATTTCGTTGTAGATGAGGAAGGCGTAGTCAAGGTTCAGATTGAAGAACAGCCCGTACATGATTGTCATGATGTTTGTATTCCCTTGGTCTAATGAGCCCAACTTGCATGTAAGGGATCTGTTCAAAATGGAGAAAAACAGATTCCACAAAGGTGGAAGGCATTGTCGTTTGAAATTTGAGACGTCGCGTAGGTCACGGTTGTAACCTAGCATCTTCACGAACCGGAGAATGTCTTCTGTGGTTGGTGGTTCGTCAAACTGTGCGATTCCAAGTTCCTTTCGTGTGGGAATGCACAATATCCGGGAAACCTTAGCCCGCGATATTTTGAGGGAACAAATCATATCGTTAGGGGCGTCCATGTCCCCCATTATACCGTGGCTTTCTTCATCAAACTCACAAGTTTGCCAATATTGTTGAACGTACTTTAGGGGTACGACTTTATCAGTAAGAGTGAGAGCAGGGAGAAGAATGCTGTGTTTGAAGAACTCAATAATAATGGCAAAACGATCGTCAAACAAAGTGGTTTTAAGTTCTATAGTGTGATTGTTTGGCCGCATTGGGAGGAAGACGATAACACGGCTGTCGGCTCCGATAGACTGTATTATGTTATCATTATTGTTTGATTCATGAGATGCGGAGGATGCCATTGTTGTAGGTTTGAGAAGGGAGCAGGTTTGTATTTCGTTAGAGTTTAGTTGCAGGTTTATGGAAGCGTAACAGGAAAATAGAGGAAGAAAAAAAAGGTATATATAGGCGGGAATTTGGGGAGGGGTTAGGGTGGGGGGAAGGGGAAAGGAAACGTTTCTTGATTATTAAAATATAATAATCATGAAAAGTTTTGGCGGTTTGGTTTGTGACGATTTGATTTGAAGAACGTGAGCCGTCTTGATAGTACGTGCATTTAATATAGTAGGACACGTGTCAAGACGGGGTAAGGAAGGGGAAAAAGTTAAAAGGGTATGTGGGGAACAGGTTGTTGAAGGTGTCAGGCGCGTGGTTATGATGACGTTAGAAATTATTTGAATAAAAATTATTCAAAATACTAACGTGATGAATACGTAACCCAAAAATAATTTGAATTTAAAAATCCCATCTTATTGTAAAATTAATACTAATTACGAAGTTTTGGTCTTCTAAAAACTGATGATGTATAGTTTTTAGTCACAAAAGCTGCAATTTTGTATAATCTTGAAAAAATGAGTTTCAATGAAGATGAGTTTTTGTATGAAAATTATTGTCATGGAACCAGAGGAGCTCTGGTTGGTCATGATCCAGTTGGGGAGAAACCAGAGGAGGTCTGGTTTAGCATTTATTACGTTCGTTGATGTAATGTTGGATTGTATGTTTTAGAAGCCTTGGATTTCAAACCAAAGGTTCTAGATTAACACTGGGAATCCATTATGTAGAACCAGAAGAGTTCTGGTTAAATACATATGTAGCATTTAGATGACCAGAGGCTCTGAATTTCTTGAATCAGAGACTCTGGATGAAAAATGCATAAAAAAAATAAAATGTGAAAATGAGTATTTTGCTCCCCTTCAAACGATGCATGAGAATTGATTTTGAAGTTTACAAAAACTCCTCCTTAAACAAAAAAAATGGAGAACATGGGGACAGAGGCTCTGGTGTATACATCCAGAGGCTCTAGTTGTGAAATATGTAATGGAGGAGAAAAGATGAATGAGAAATGATAGAGGTGGCTAGAGGCTCTGTTTTATACAACCAGAGGCTCTTGTTTTGAAGAGAAAAATAATGAATGATGTATGGCTAAGCAATGCATGTGAATCTTTGAGACCAGGGGAGCGCTGGTGCCAAAGATTTCGAATCCAGAGGCTCTGGTCTTTGGAACCAGAGGCTCTGGTCTTTGGAACCAGAGGCTTTGGTTGTGAAGGCAAGAGAATGTTATGAAAGTAGAGTGAGTATTCTACATGGAATGGGAAGAGGGAAATTCTTTGGGACCAAAGGAGCTCTGGTTACAAAGAGTATGAATCCAGAGACTATGGTCTATAGAACCAGAGGCTCTGGTTGGTAAGAAAATACTTGGTAAAAATTACTAAGTATTTGCTTTGGACCAGAGGAGTTCTGGTTTCAAAGGCGATGGAGATTGTTTGCCAAAATC
>NC_037540.1:30049909-30050873 GCF_001531365.2 Cynara cardunculus var. scolymus | reverse complement strand
CCAAGGAAGAAGCTTAGTTCTCCCATCATACTCATCTCAAATTTACTTTTCATCAACTCTGAGAATTTTTCGTTGTTTTGCATTTGTAGAACCAAATATGATGTCGTCCACATATATTTGAACAAGTAAGATGTCACCTTTTATGCTTTTTGAGAAAGAGGGTTGTATCGATTGTACCTTTTTCGAAACCGTTGTTGATGAGAAAGGTAGATAGAGTTTCATACCAGGCCCTGGGTGCTTGCTTCAGCCCATAGAGGGCTTTATCCAGAAAATAGACATAGTCTGGATGTTTTGGATCTTCGAAACCAGAAGGTTGCTGCACATAGACTTCTTCTTGAACTTTGCCATTGAGGAAGGCAGACTTGACATCCATCTGATTGACCTTAAAGCCTTTGTGAGCGGCGTAGGCTAGGAACATTCTGATGGCTTCAAGTCTTGCAACGGGAGCGAATGTTTCATCATAATCAATCCCTTCTTCCTGGCGGTAGCCTTTGGCAACGAGCCTGGCTTTGTTCCTTATTACAATACCATCTTCGTCCTTCTTGTTTCAGAAAACCCATTTGGTTCCTATGGTCATCTTCCCTTTGGGTAGTGGCATAAGGGACCATACTTTGTTTCTTTCAAACTGGAGTAATTCTTCTTTCATTGCGTCTATCCAGTTTGGGTCTTGTAAGGCTTCTAAAATCTTCTTTGGTTCTATCATGCTCAGAAAGTTGGCGAAGAGGCATTCATTTGCTGTGGAAGATCTCGTCTTGACACCAGAAGTTGGATCATCAATTATTTGGTGGTGTGGGTGATCTTTTGTCCACTTGGTGCTTGATTGAGGTTCTGGAGCAACAGGATGCAGCTCATCATCGACTGATGGAACGGCTTGCTCCCCCTCGACGAGATCATCTCCAGAGTTAGATTCTGGATCTTGATCGTGATCTGAAGACACTGAAGAAGTAGATGGTGAAGTAACATG
>NC_037540.1:30047554-30049039 GCF_001531365.2 Cynara cardunculus var. scolymus | reverse complement strand
GAGCTCATAAGGTGTCTTCTGGTGTCTCTTGTTTATGATTGATCGATTTTGGGTGAAGCATGCAGTTGAAATAGCTTCAGCCCAGAATGTGATGGGTAACTCCGATAAAGCAAGCATGGTCCTTGTTGCTTCTACTAAGGTTTGATTCCTTCGTTCTACTACTCCATTTTGTTGTGGAGTTCTCGCGGATGAAAAGTTTTGTGTGATGCCTTCACTGAAGAGATAGTATTCAATTTTAGCATTTTTAAATTCAGTTCCATTGTCGCTTCTAACCTTCACTAGTTTTTGTTGTAGAAGGACTTGAAGCCTTTTCATCACTCCAATGAGTAGGTCTGGAATGTCTGATTTATGCTTTACAAATTCAACCCAAGTGTATCGGGAGTATTCGTCAACCAATACTAGCATATATTTCTTTCTAGAGAGACTTTGGGTTGAAATAGGCCCACAGAGGTCTATGTGAATCATATCCAAGGGCTTGGTGCAGGAGGTTTCTGATTTGGTTTTATGTGAGGCCCGTTTGAGCTTTCCCATCTCACATGAGGAGCAAAGATGATCTTTTTCAAATTCTAGATTCGGAATTCCCTTGACCAACTTCTGTGTGGCTATTTTCCTAAGTGCATCAAAGTTAAGATGGGAGAATTTTTGATGCCATAGCCAATTTTCATCACTCTTACGAGACACAAGACAAAGGGTGTCTTGTCCCATAGAGGACTCAAAGTCTAGAAGATATAGATTTCCTTCTCTCTTTGCTTTGATGATTGTGTTACCGGGCGTTGTTTCTATGATGCAGAAACCTTTGCAAAATCTGACTTCAAGACCCTTGTCGCAGAACTGACTTATGCTTAAGAGATTGTGCTTTAATCCTTCGATATAAGCCACTTTGCTGATGGAGATATTGCCTTTGATGAGAGTGCCATATCCCTTGATGATACTCTTGCTGTTGTCTCCAAAAGTCACAAAGCCTCCAGATTTTTCGATGAAGGAGGACAACTGACTTTTATCACCAGTCATGTGCCTGGAGCAACCTGAGTCCATGTACCATGGTTGCACATGCTGGTCCTGCAAGACAAATTAAGGGGATTTAGGTACCCATTTCATAATGGGTCCTCGTTTGTTAGTAGGGGATGTCGCACTCTTTTTGTTGCCCTTAGCCTTTGCAGACTTGGGTTTATTTGCATTTCCCTTGCCCTTGGGTTTAGGCTTTTTTACGTTTTCATTGGGTCCTACTTTGTATCGATAAACGTGTTGTATAAAGGGACAGTGATGTGTCAGCATGTGATTCCTCAGGTTTTGTAAAAGAGTTAAACATTGACACGAATGATGCTATGAGTTTGTTTGTCTAACATTCTTTTTATTCGATGAAAACAAAGAAGTAAATCTAGGTGTAAATCTTGTCCTAGCATCGGTTGTTTTTACAAACTTCCTATCTAGTTCAGATTTTTTATTTGAAGAAGGCTTTGACTTTACTTCTTTTCCCTTGAGGAA
>NC_037540.1:29999633-30046839 GCF_001531365.2 Cynara cardunculus var. scolymus | reverse complement strand
TTTTGACCGTTTAGTTTTTCAAAAACTTCTTGGGCATCTTTATACTTTTTCATCAGAAGTTCATTGGTTTGAAGCTTCTGGTGAAGAATTTCCTGCTCTCTTTGAAAGAAATCTTTAAGAGCGACTGAATTTAGTCTCTCTGCCTCAGATTCCTTTAAGGCCTTAGTTTTCTTTTCTAGGTCCTTAGTTATTCGCTTGTTTAATTCTAGAAGTTTATCTTCTTCTGATTTCTTAAGGGTACTAATGCGAGTCTTTTCCTTTGCTAGTTCAGCCTTTTCTTCGGTTAGAAGGTCAGTCTCTCTTTTGTAGAAACTTGCTTCTTTTTCCGCTTCTATTCTTTCTGATTTTTCAAAACTTAATTTTTCTTTTAATTTCAAGAAATCTTCTGAAAGTTTGATCACTCTTAACTCTAGTTCAGATGGAACAGAGTTGGTTTCATTTGAGGAAGACTTGCATACCTGGTCATCAGAGTTAGATACGGATTCTGCATTGGACGTGGCCATTAGACAGATGAGCGCTTTGTCTTCATCGTCTGATGAAGAATCAGACACCCAATTTTCTTTTTCGGCCATCAAGCTTCGCTCTCTAGAATTATACTTGTATTTATTTTTATAGTAGTCAGCATCCTTAATCAATCGTCCTTTGCATTCTTTTGAAAAATGACCAAGGTTTCCGCACCTGAAGCATCAGAGGTCATTTTTCCTTCCATCCTTGTCCTCTTTTCTCTCGTCTCTCCTTTCTTCTCTTCTCTCTTCCTGTTCTTCTCTTCCATCTCTTCTATCGTCCCTCTGATGAAATTTGGATGGTTTCCTTTCATAGGATGACTGGTATCTTTCTTTCTTGAACTCTTTTCGCTCATATGGTTTTCTAATGAATTTCTTCTGGAACTGCTTTATGATCAAGGCTAAAGATTTGGCAAAAGCTCTAATTTCGTCATCTGATTCAGAAGTTTCTTCTTCAGATTCCGTTTCTACTACTAATGCTTTCTTGCCTTTCTTTTTGTTTTCTTTGGTAGAGGTCCTTGATTTTTCCATTTCATCGGCAGCTAGAGCAAGAGGTCCACCGATGGATACCTTTTTCTTCATAATGTCACTCTTTTGTGCTGCAAGTGTTCCATACAAGTCATGAAGAGACCAGCCGTCTAGGTCCTAGTTTGCTTGAAGGGACATAGATAGCTGAGTCCATTCATCGCCTAGACTTTTTAGGAATAAAACGTTGTTTTCTTCCTTGGTTATGATAATATCGTTTCGACGACATTGATTGATCAATGTGTTGAAGCGATCATATGTTTTATGTATTGGTTCATCAGGGAGGGCCTTGAAATTTGTATATTCGTTGAGACATTGTGCTCTATGATTTTTCTTTGTCTTTGCTCCTCCTTCCACTTGGCTTGCCAGTTCATCCCATAGTTCCTTGGCTGTGGAACATGCGTCGAGGGATTGGAAGATTTCATTTGGTAGGGCCATGATTATCAACCTTTTGGCCTTTTTGTCAGTTTCTACTCTTTCCTTGCCATCTTCATCCCAATTCTTTTCATCTTTAGGCATGTAGTAGGAAAGAATTTCAACCGTGGTGTTTGTTCTTGGAACTCTTGGAACAAGAGTTTGTGAAATGTAAGGGCCCTCCATTATAGATCGCAGAAGGTTCCTGTCCATTCCTTCCAAGAAATTCACCATTCTGATCTTCCATTGTGGATATTCTTCTCGTTGAAGAGTTGGAGGCTTGGTGAGGGAGCCAACATTATAAGCAGAATTCCAGTTGGCCATGAGAATTTAGAAGAGAAGGATTTGTGTTCTTGACGAAAAAGAAGGTCAAAATTTGAGAGATTTTTGAATGATCGTTTTGATTGGAAAATCAATCAATCGGCTCTGATACCAATTGTTGATCCCATATCTCTCAATAACACTAATAATCTAGTTAAGAATAACCAAATTATAGTGATTTAACGAAGAAAGTTATGAACACTCAAGAAGAAATTAAGAACACTTAAGAACAGTCTTGAGCTTCAAAGGTTTCACTCTTATTATAAGAAGAACGTAAAGTTATTCAAGCTTCTTTTTACATTAGGTCTAATCACCTATTTATACTAATCAGCTAATAAGAAGATAACTATCTAATGAGACATTTTAGCTAATCTTCTATTAACAGATAACGTTTATCTGTTCTATGGATAAACTTTAGTATTAGAGATAAACTAGAAATCTAGCTGTCGACATGTCATCTCCAGCTGTCATTCATGTTGTGATAAATCATCCTTAACTTTAGATCTTCAATGTATGCTTCTGGATGATTTTCTGGAGAATTCTCTAAGTATCGATGACCAGAGGATCGATGAGGATGCTCTTTCCATCGCATCCCAGGTCGTCTGTCGGTCCTCTGGTTGTACTCCAGACTTAGCCGTTTCTGCCTTGATGTCTTCGTCGGTCTTCTGGTTCTTCATCACTTATTGTTTTTCATTACTTTTTACATTATGAATTGTGGGGTTTAACAAGAATATAAGACATCGTTATCTGAACATATAATGTTGGGTTCAAGACTTTGCCATTAAAGTTGTATTCAAGCTTGTATTCTCTATTTTAATTTGTATTGTAATTTCCTAGTATAAATAGGTTTCTCTTGTAAGTTTTTGTGTATGAATTTAGAAAGCAAATATCATTTGTAATCAACCGGCACCTTGAAGTTCAATAATAAAAGCTTTGGAAACTCTCTTCGTGTTCTATCAATCTGCCATTGTTATCTTGAATTGTTTTACAATTGATTAATCTTTATGGGGATTAATGCTGGAACCTAGATTCTCTTAATTATCAGAAAACACAGTTTAGAAGAATATGAATGGAATGAAAACAGTGTGCTGAAATGATCAAATGAAATATTCAACAAACATAAGAACACCAAGTAACTTTGAATACGTCAGATGCTTTTTATTAGATGAGAAGAAAATAATAACTCTCTCAATCTAAATAGTATTCTCACAAGAATTGACTATAATCTAAGTCGGCTCTCTCAGGTAATTGTAACCTGAGGAGGATGCCTCCTTATATACGCTTAAGTCAAACAGACTATGCTAAAACCGTGGCTTGGAACTCTGAGCGTTGATTCCATATCTTTATCGTTGACGACCCTTGAAAATGGAGCGGACTAAGTCAAACCGCCTTGATTCTGTTTGAAGCTTGCGAGAATATCTAAACTAAGCACGCTTTCCATGGAGTTAGAAGACCAGAGGCTCTGCATTTACTATACAGAAGCTCTGTGTCTGGAGTGTAGCTCTGTATCAAGCGCTTAAGCTTTTTGACGCTTAAGGCTTGATCATCCATGAAATAGAGCAGGGGCTCTGTATGTGAGATGCTTGGCTATTTGAGTAAGAGCTCTGACTCTTGATCTCTTCTGCATGAGAGCTCTTAGTCCATACAGCTTCTAAAGACTAAGTCCTACGGACTAGAGTAAAAGGCTTCTTACGTACACTTTCACAAGATAGGGTCTAACAATCTCCCCCTAAGTGTAATTAAGACAAACTCTTACTTGAATGGAAAACACAAGCCTAATCAAAGCCAAAGGTTGAAAGTAACCTCTGTTTTACATTTTCTATCTAAAGTTTACAATACGAAGAAAAGAAATTACAATACTTGAATTCTAAAAACAAAAGATAGAAATTGCTCACAAGGAGAAGGCCTAGATGTGTTGAAGCTTATTAAACCTCCTAAGAAGCTCACGAAACTCCAACAAATTGTTGATAGATCTGATTATTATATTCGACCTTTCCTTTGCACCAGGGGTGTTATCTCTACTTCTGAGTACATGGTTCTTGATGTAGCGCAAAGTAGAGTTTGAGTATTTCAGGCGCTGGTTTTCACGATTTTTTCCTTCCTTGCTCGTTTCGAAAGACCACCCCTACCTCTGGTTCCACCAGCATGGTCCATGAGAGAATGCTCTTGATGTTTTCTAGATCTTCATTAGGCACAATGACGTTTAGCAGATCTATTCTCATATCCAGAGCCAATTAGAAGTCAAAATTGCATCTGAAGTCTAGGAGGTCCGTCATCATCTGCCTGATTGTTGAGTTGGCAAGAGCATACGTCATCCCCTTATCTCTCTTGTTTTCAGTGTAGAAGTACAAAGACAAAAGGTCCCATGGATTCAGTTTTATGAGATCGCAAGCTGTGAAAGAGCTAATCTGTCCATGGGTCCTTTCAACCGTATATTCATGGAATATGATCTGGTTATGCGCGAAGGTTCTTCTTCTGATGTCGAGGATTTGTTTGATGCCATCAAACTGAGTGAACTGCTGAGACAGGTTGTGTGTAGCGTTGTAAGAACCTCTGTCTAATGTGCTCTTGAGCCGTTGGATGAAGATTGATCTTGATGACAGGTGTCTCATTCTTCAGGCTATAGAGAAATTGGTAGACTTCTTCCCTGTCTGCAGTCTCCTTGATTGTCTTATCACGGGGTGTAAGCCTCATCATCGCATCCATATGATCCCTGATCTCTTGTACTCGATCAACGAGTCATTTGGAGCTCTGAGGCCTGCTGCTGGTGCCTGCCTCTGGCTTACGAGCTCTGATGGGGACATCCTGCCTCATAGCAGGTGTGACAACTCTAGTCCCTTGAACAGGGACCTTGGCTCTATGCGTGTTCCGGTGTGGTGGTGGTGGAGCAATGGTCACTTCTTCAAGTGGGATAGCCATTGGAATAGGCACCACCTCTGGTTCTTGGAACCTAAGAAGCTCTGGATCAATGGCGTCGACTACCACCACTTCTTCTTCTTCATTTCTCCTTGCAGATGGAGCAGCAGTCTCCATGCCATACTCTGCGGAGGATGAAAGGGGCTCTGATTCAGATGAAGAGGTGTACACAGTGAGGAGTTGGATCACGTCCTATTCACCTTTCTTTTGCTCTTCTGGCTCTGTTGTAGATGCATCAGACATCTTTCCTTTCCTTTTTTTCTCTGCATGTGCCTGCGCAGCCTTTGATCTATGACTTGGTGGCGCTTGCACTTGTTGGCGAGGAGCAGAGGCAGAGGGGCTGCCTTTGGAATGAAACTTTTGGTGGCTGCTGGCTGGTTCTCCCCTTCTTGACGGCTTTGAGGGCCAGACAGGTCTGGGTCCTCATCGTCGTCAAGCCTCCTCTTTTTGAGGCCTCGACACATGCAGTCGGTGGCTCCATCTTCCTCTTTGGTCTCTATACGTCCGTTAGAGGCATGGCCTTGTTCTTCGCATCAAAGAGCTCAACAATCTCTGATGCAGCCGTTGTGGCCTTTAGGATCTCCATGTCTATGTGGTATTGAAAAACTGCCAATGAATTGCACACCTCGGCTGCTGCCTGCTTGGTTGTGCTATTGAAGCCAGAAGTGAAGTGGGCCACGTTTTATAAGATACGGTCACCCAAAGCATTCATTGCTGACTGGGTGACATGGTCAACCGGCACATTCAGAGGAATGAGCACTTGAGCGTCTTGAGATGAAGTAGTAGCTCCATCCATCTGAATGAGTGAAAGGACCCTTTGCAGGGTGTCTGCATTACTTGCCGTCAATTCCTGGAGGCGATCGAGGTGAGAGGCATTTGTCAAAGACTTAGTCCTCAATACTACTAAGGATGATCAAACCTCATCCAAAGCAGATGCAGAAGGAGATGACTCTGCACGGGCCATGTTGAGTTTAACTCATCCAAGGAGCAAAGCACAGAGGTGGCAAAATACTGGAACTTGTCCTTTGTGACATATGCTTTTGTGGTAACCTCTGGCTCAACACATGGGCCAGATTGAGTCCTTGTTCCTAGGACACCTTTTGTCTCGACTTGTGGAATGTTGGTCGAGGAAGGATTTCCGGCGGATCCTTGTGTCTCTCTTGGGGGAGAGGACACTACCGCTATTCTGTCGTGAAGAGTTCCCTCAGCAGGTTCAGAACCTGCCAAAGGACCCTCCATGAGTGGACTAGGAGACTGGTCGAGAGTCTCTAATCTTGTGCACCTGTTCCTTGCTCTGAACAAGGTGGGGAAATAACTAGTGCAGAGGAAACAAATTCCTCTAGATAGAAAAGTGGCATGGTATGGGGAGACATACCACTTATATTTTCAAAGGTTTTACCCTTTTGAGAGGGTGATCCTTGGAGTGTGGCTTCCTTTTGGCTGTTGTGGCCAGAGGCAGATGCGACCTCTGGCTGGTTTGGCTGGCTTGGGATCGAGGTGTGCACCTATTGTTCAATGGTCTCTGTGTCTCGACCACAAGAGTCAGAAGATGTGGTAGCACTGGGAGTTGGGCTAGGAAAGTATATGTGCCTATTCACAGTCCTAGGCTGCTCTGGCTCTTCCTTAGGCAGAGCAGCTACTCCACCTTCTCCCTCATCATCCTCTTCATTCTCTTTAAACTAGACAGCTACGCCAACATCATCATCAAGGGCGTCTTCTCCGTCATTTGTTGCATTAGACCCAACAACATCATCATCAAGAGCGTCTTCCCCGTCATTTGTTGCATTAGACCCAACAACATCTTGACGCTCTTGTTCTTCTTCATCTTCAAAACTTGAGAAGAGCCCCAAGTCTCGTTTGGCTTCTTTTCTTCTGATTCTTTCTTCTTCCTCCATTCTGGCAATTTCTTCTTTTCTCTCTCTTTCTACTATCTCATCCTCTGTTTTCCTCATCTTTTCTCTTTTTTCTCTCTTCTTCTTTGCCTCCACCTTCTTTCTCTTTTTCTCCCTCTCCCTCTCCTGCCTTACTCCCTCATCCTCTGCCTGAGGCCTTTGTGACTCCTCTGTTTTCTCACCCTCTTGTTTCAACCCTATGCGTGCCGGGGTTCGAGGCACTGGTTCTAGTGCCTTAGATACACGTTTGTATCCCTTCCTTATCTCCCTCGTCTGCTAGTAGATTTATTGGGATTGGCCTCTCTGTAGCATACCCTTCCTTGTTCACGGTAGGCTCGTACGTTGAAAACACATTAACCTTGTGCACAGGAAGATTGGCCACATCAAGATTGTGCTCGTTGATGCTAGGTCTTAGAAGAAGACCCAAAAAACGAGGAAACAGAAGCACTGGCAAGTCCTTTCCCCTTGCGGCCTCCTGGCACTTCTTGGCGACTGCGGCCTTAAACTCCGTGTACAAGATCAAGGAGTAATCCAAGGATAGATCAAAAAAGATCTCGTACATGATCAACAGGATGTTGGTTGAACACATATCGGGACTCCCAATTTTCCCTATCAATGAACGATTGACTAATGTGAACATGGCATTCCACATTGGTGGTAGGTATTGTCTTCGATATTGTGAGGGGTACTGGATCGCCTTGTTGTACCCCAACAGCTTTAGGAAGTCCACTAGCTCATCCCCAGATGGGAGAGGGGCATACTCGCTCAAACCAAGGTCAATCTTGGTTGGAATTTGAAGAACACGCGAGAAGAATGACCTGGAAATTCTTACAGTGATGTACTCCTTGGAGGATGGTATGTAGAATTCTCCAACAATCCCGCGTTGGGATTCTGTAACGGCACGGGTTTGCTAAAACTCCTGAATGAAGCATTCAGGGACAAGGTCGTCGGCGTTTGTAAGGGCAGGGTTTAAGAAGTGATGTTGAAGAATATCAACAATGGGGCGAACCTTGGGGTCCAAACTGTTCAAGGTGAGATGAAGGGCATGATTATTTGGCTTCAGTGGAAAAGGAACAACGTTTTGGCTGGTTTCTTCCACTGTTTTGAGGGTTGTGGTTTGAGTTTTGGGAGTTGGCAGAGTTTGAAGAAGACATTTTTGCAGGTTTGATTGAAAGAGATGATGGTTTTGAAAGATTAGGGATTTGAAGAATTGGTTCTTGATTCTTCGATTAAATATTTGGAGAAGGGTTTTGAAAAAACTTACTTGGAAAGAAATCTTGGTTGATTCAACCACAGATTGAAGTTACAGTAAGCTTGACGTTCGTCAATGGCGGTTGTGCTTTGAGAGCTTGAAGACAATAGAATATCTGGAGAACTTTTGAAGGTGTAAAAGATAATTTAGGGGAAAATAACTTGTTTAAATAGTAAAAACTTTATAGGCACTCTAGTGTAATGCGCCTCCAAAGCGTCAAAAACTAAAGCGGTTAATTCACCTGCATGTGGGGAGATGCCACGTGGCCTGACAAGCAGTAAATGGCGCCTCCCATATTTGAAAAATTAAAGATACAGGCGGTGACGCTTTTCTAAATGACAACTTATTTAAAATATTAAAATAAAGAACTGTACGCCTTCCATTAAAAATAATATATCTTTGAGATTCTTAAAGAAACAGATGAAAGTCCATCCTCTGGGTTATAAAACAAGAAGAACCAACCTGAGACAAAAGCTCTGTATTTGAATACAAAGTTGTTGTATGCTAAGGTTGTTCATCTGGATTTAAAAAAGGAACCAGAGTAGAGTAGAGTGAAAGATTACATACCTTAGGAACTCATACAGAGACTCATGGTTGGACTATGCATACTCTCTGTCTAATAAACATGTCATGTTTAGAGAAAGAAGCTCTGTATAGTACATACAGAGCCTCTGCCCTATAATCATGAAGGTTTTAGAGACAAAAGCTCTGTATAGTACGTACAAAGGCTCTGAATGATGCATTATCTGATGCTCCCCCTCGTCTTTAGCTTCGCTTAACTTTCTCCCCCTTGAACTATGCTTGGATCATAAAGCATAAGAAATGCACAAGCATGGTGAACAAGGTATAGAGGCTCTGTATGTACTATACAGAGGCTCTATATGACAAGAGGATATAGAGACCTAAGTAAGAGGCTCTGCATGTACTATGCAGAGGCTCTGTCTCATGGACAAAAACTTAAATAAAAAGAGGAAACAAAAATATGCTCAAGAGGGGATGCAGAAGCTCTGTATAGCACATATAGAGGCTCTGTCTTAGTTGATGAAGATTGAGCATATCCAACTTGCTGACTAAAAAATTGAATCTCTTTTTCATCAAGAGCTTTAGTAAAAATGTCAGCAAGTTGTTGATCTGTACTTATGAAAAACATTTCAATCATACCTTTCTCTACATGGTCTTTGATGAAATGATAGCGTACAACGATGTGCTTTGTTTTGGAGTGCTGCATGGGATTCGTTGTGATCGCAATTGCGCTTTCAAAATCACACATAATTGGAATCTTGTCAAACTCAACGCCGTAGTCTTTCAGTTGACTCTTCATCCAAATTACTTGGGAACAACAGCATGCTGCGGCTACATACTCTGCCTCAGTAGTCGAGGTAGATACGAAGTTCTGCTTCTTGGATGTCCAGCTAATGAGCTTGTCACCAAGCAATTGACAACTCCCTGATGTACTCTTTCGATCAAGTTTGCATCCTGCATGATCAGAGTCTGTATATGCGATAAAATCAAAGCCAAAATACTTAGGATACTAGAGACCCAAAAATTCAGTCCCTTTTAGGTATCAAAAGATTCTTTTTACAGTAGATAGATGAGTTTCCTTAGGATTTGCTTGATATCTAGCACAAAGACACGTAGCAAACATGATATTTGGTCGACTAGCCGTGAGATACAGCAGTGATCCAATCATTCCACGGTAAGTCTTGACATCCACCGGTTTTTCAGATGGATCTGCGTCAAGCTTAGTTCCCGTTACGATTGGTGTTCTCATTATTCAAGAGTTGTGGAGTTGGTATTTCTTTAATATGTCAGAGACATATTTATCTTGGCTAATAAATATACCATCTTCTCTCTCTGTTTTACTTGCAAGCTGAGGAAGAATGTTAATTCTCCCATCATGCTCATTTCAAACTCGCTCTTCATCAAGGCAGAGAACTTATCACAGTGCCTCTGGTTCGTTGAACCAAAAATAATGTTGTCCACATAAATCTGGACTAGGAGCATCTCACCTTTATGCCTTTTAATAAACAAAGTGGTATCGATTTTACCTTTTTCAAAACATTCGATAACAGAAAAGACGAAAGACGTTCATACCAGGCTCGTGGAGCTTGTTTAAGTCCATACAGAGCTTTGTCCAAGAAATAGACATACTCTGGATGTGTGGAGCTTTCAAACCCCGAAGGTTGTTGAACGTAGACCTCCTCCTTTAACTTACCATTCGAAAAGGCTGACTTGACGTCCATTTGATAGACTCGGAATCCTTTATGTGCAGAGAAGGCTAAAAATAAGCGTATAGCTTCTAGCCTTGCAACTGGTGCAAGGTCTCGTCATAGTCTATGCTTTCTTCTTAGCAATAACCTTTTGCTACAAGCCTGACTTTGTTCCTTACAACTACGCCATCCTCATCTTTCTTATTCCTTAAAACCCATTTACAGCTAATAGCAATTTTATCCCTAGGTAAGGGAACAAGATTCCATACCTTGTTTCTTTCAAATTGTTGGAGCTCTTCTTGCATGGCATCAACCCAACTTGGGTCTTGWAGGGCTTCATGAACTTTCTTAGGTTCTACCATGCTTAGAAAGTTTACGAATAAACATTCATTTGTAGTGGCAGCTCTTGTCTTCACACCATTGAATTGTGTTGTTTGATTGTTTGAACTATATGCGAATCTTGTTTTGAAACTTAATCGAATCATTCAATTTCCTAAACAATTTCAGTTTGAGTATTAATTTTGAATTTTTAGTAGTTCGTATTCTTGAAAACTTCATGAACTATTCTTGCCGATTTTGTTAAATTGGTCATTTTTGATCCGGTTTTGATTAAAATTAGCATTGAAATCTTGTTTGTTGTTAGTTTTCGAATCTTTCTGTGCAAATCTCTTTTGAATTGTTGTTAATTTGAGCATTTTGAGTTGAAATATGGAATTTTGACCAAGTGTGATTTTCATCGCCAGATAAACAAATTCATCAAGCGATAAGAACTTTCATCGTCTGTTGAATTTTCATTGTCATCCGATTTACTACCTTCATCACATACATTTGGGTGATTTCGATTCATCGCCTATTTTGATACCTTTATTTTTTATCGATATAATCTTGCTAATCGTTCAATTTGTGAGCAATAAGCCTCTTGACTGATCAAAGACTTGTCCAATTAAGTGTGAATCCGGATAAATCTTTTCCAATAAAGCAAGTTACATGTGAACACTTGTCCGATAAAGAAGTATCCGATAAGTGTGTTGACTGATATCTTTTGGTGATTGATAAAGAGTATCCAATTAAGGGTTGTGCGTTAAAGTCTTGGGCGATAAGATTTGGGCGATGAGAAATTTTGGGCGATAAGATAAGGATAGTGTTGACCGATATCTTTGGGTTTGTTTGTGACTTGTCCGATAAAGGTTTTTTTTGGTGATTTTTTTCTAAGTCTTGAACTGTAAAAAGATCAAAAGATTTAAACAATTTGTTGTGTGTAAAATGGCATTTATGATAGAAATAGAGAATAAGAATTTGAAAGAAAGAATTTTTGAATTGGAAAAGAAATTAAAAAAGGAGCAAGATAAGTATGTTGAGATCTTTTATGAAAACCATTCTAATCTTTGCTGGGCCAAATATATGGTTAAGAAAGTTGAGCAAGAAAGAGAGCAAAAGAAGTATTTACAAGAACAAATAGATGAATATTGTTCTAGAGGTTTTTCATCTGAACTTAAAGAAAGAAATGTTGAGCTGATAAAGAATAATTATGAACTTAGTTCAAAGGTATTTGAAGATGAGAAAGAATTGATTTCTGAAAGAAGAGTGTTTGTGAAGGAAAAGAAGAAAATTATTGAATTGGAAAATCTGTTAAAGTCCGAAAGGCTGAATTCTGACAAAAAATGGACTTGAGAAGGAAAAGGAAAGGTTTGTTGAAGCAGAAAAGAAATTTAATGTTGAAAAGAAGATATTTGACTGTAAGATCAAGGTTCTTGAGTTGAATAATACAAAACTATCAGAGAAAATTTCTGAATTTGAACAGATAATCATCTTGGATTAATCGATTTGGCTTTGATACCACTTGTTATAAGCCCAGATCTGACAGTAGAACGATTTACACTAGAAGTTTGTAAGAGAAAGTAAACAAGAAGATTAAACAGAGAAACAGCAGCTGCTTTTCTTTTATTGAAATAGAAATTTACAAACTCTCAAGAAACCCTAATCGTCTCTCATATGATTTTGAATCTATCTATTACAAAGAGAATTCTCTAGATGCTCTTGTGTGTTCTTTTTCTCTATCTGAAACACTCTATTTATAGGCAGTAACCCACGAAACCTGGATAAGATTGACGCTATCCAGAACAGGAATAGCCTTATCCAGAATAAGGAATCTGAAGGTAGTCGTCTAAAATATAACAGAGGATGGCACAGTCAGAGTCTCTCTTGTTAAAAACAACAGAGGCTCTGTGAGCACTCACAGAAGCTCTGGTCTTCACAGAGGGGCTCTGGTCCAAGGGACTTGGAGTCCAAGAACTCTGGTCCTTACAGAGCCTTGCAGAGGCTCTGGTCTCCACAGAAGCTCTGTAGTCTCTAAAAGAAGCTCTGGTCTTCCGTGACTCTTTAGCACAGAGGATGGTCTTTTAGACTTTAGACGTTTTGGCACAGAAACTTCTTCAGTTCATCTTCTAGGCCCCGATTGCTTAATAAAACTTTTTCAAGGTTATCATTAGCTTCAGAATAAAGCTAACACCAAGTTTGATAATGAGAAGAAAGAATATGTGAAAGAGTATGAAAATAAATGTTTGGAAATGTCAAAGAGCAATGGTGCTAAGCAGAAGGTTTTAGATGAAGAAAGAAAAGCCTTTGCAACTAAGAAAAAGAATATTGCGAAGAAGAATGCAACTATTGCCAAGGAGCTGATTGAGAAAAAAAATGGCTAGACATTGCTTCAGAAGGGAATTTTTGAGAAAGAAAGGAAAGAACTTGAAGAAGAAAGAAAAGATTTTGATAAGATAAGATCAGATCTGGATGGTAAGATTTCTGAAACCTCAAATAAATTATCTAATTTAAAAACAGATCTTGTGACTACTAAATATGAGGTATGAGTTTAAAATGAAATATGCTTTAGTTACTGAAGAAAGAGATCAGTTGCTAAAGAAAATAAAAGATTTTTCTTAAATGAGTACTTCAAGCTCAACTGATTCTCATTCTAAGTGTAAAACCTGTTGGAATGACAGTTCTAGTGTCAAATCCAACAGTTGTTCAAGTAGTTCTAAATCAACTGTTTCAAAGAACAAATCTCATAATTCAAATCAGTTCTACAAAGATTATGTGATTGAATTAGTAATCATTTTCAAAAAGTGAAAAAGGTTTGGATAAAGAAATCTGAATCCGAAGGTATGTCTTTTCAAAACTCTGTTGATTTTATAAGAAGTCATTTGTTTCAAAGACTGTATTACCTTGCATTGTTAAGTCTACTAACCAGTTAATTAGTCTTAGCAAGAAAAGAATTTGTTGTTCAACATGTGAAATGAATGACTTCATTAACAAGAAAAAAGCCAACAAATCGTATGGAAACAGCTGGAATGGCAATACCAAATATGACAACAGCTGGTATGGAAAATGTTGGTATGAGCACAACATGTATGATAACAATTAGTATGATAATTATTGCATATCTGAATTACCTATGAAAAGATCTAAAAATAAATTATCTGATAAGAACAGATGGTATGGCACATATAATATTCCCAAGACTAGTGCTAACAAAATAAGACCCATGTCTGTATGGGTACCCAAATCTGTTTAATTTGTTTTGCAGTTTTGTTATGTGTTGTGTTGATCTCAGATATTCAATCACATGATAGACTGATGCATGTTTTGAAGGGGAGTGTATGAAATACCATAATAGTTTTTGAACACACAGTTCAGGACTTTGTCTTCAATACAACTTCTAAACAACTCAGTTCAGAACCTGGGCTTATATATTTCAAGGGAGCATAATGTTTTATATTGTATACTGTCTTTTATACTGTATTGAGTGGAATATTGTATTCAAAGGGAAATATATGAAGTTTAAGTGATCTATACTCAAGGGGGAGTATTTGGAAGTTTTTTAAATGATCATTTTACTAAGGGAAGTAAAATTCTTATATTTGATTTGTGATTTTAAGTTTGTATTTTAACTGATATATTTTTATAGGAATTTTTGAAGATGAAGTGTTGACCGATGAAGACTTGTACGGATACAGGCTTGTCCATAAAGACCCTATCTGGACAAAGTGTTGTGCGGTGAAGGCCCAATCCGGACATAGTTGTGTCCGATGAAGAGGTTATTCGGACACTTCTTTGTGCGATGTGGTGGTTTATTGAAGTCTTCTGCGATGATCATGGTCTCCGGATAGTGCTTTGGGTGATGAGTTTCTTATTCGCCCAAGGCATCTTGTTTTAAATTCATTTGTTTTTATTGAACGATGAGTTTAGTTTATCATTTAAAGCTTGGTCGATGAGCCTGTTTATCGACCAAAGTGTTGGTCGATAAACCTCCTTCATCATTCAAAACTTTGAGCGATAACCTTATTCATCGTACAATGTTTTGTCCGATGAATTCTTATTATCGGATGAAGCATCATCTGGTGAGGAATTTCAATCGTTTTCCAATCCGTATGACTTGGTTTTGTCCAATCATTCTTTGCCACATCGTTTCATTTTTTACCCTATATAAAGGGAGACCAATTTCTTTTTCACTTTTACTACATCTCATTCTTACATTCTCATTCTTCATCATCTACACATTCATCAGACGATCTTCTATATACTTTCATTTACTGATTTCTTTCATCGACCAAGATTCTTCACTGCACAAATTTATAGAATATTTGTTATTCTATAATAACATTTATAGATACGCTTTTTAAAAGCTATCAGTGATTGAATGAAAGTCCTGGTGAGATGAAAATAAAAAAGTCTCATATATGAAGTATATTCTTTGTACTGAATATTTGTTATATTCACAGGGAAATCTTAAAAAAAAGATTGAAAACAGGTTCATAAGCTGAATTTGGTCTTTTTTCCCCTCACCTTCATAATTTGAAAAGATTATATGAGCAAATTTGAAAAGATGTGCTTAACTTTTTATGAATTGACGACATTCCTATAAGTATCATTCATTTCAGAGTATGATGATAATGCTCCTTATTTTCATCATAAGGAGGAGTTTATATTGAAAATGAATGAAGATTTCTACGTCATTTCTGAAGATCGGGGAAGATGTTCAATGTTTGTTGGAGTTGATAAATAAATGTTGATAATTGCTGAAGATTATTGCGCTGCAAAGTTCAAGGGAGAGTGAATGTGAAGATTATTTCTTAAAAAAGTTTACTGTTTCTTAAAGATGGAGATTATTCAAATGTTAAATCCTTATCAGATTAAGGGGGGATAAAATTTCCTGGTGCTGATCAAAGGGAGAGATTGTTTGAAGATTGTTTTTGTGCTAAGAACTTATTTGCGGGAGATTGTTAAAGCGTTAACTTCAAATCTTTAAGAATTAAAGTTTTCTGAAGATGTTGTTTTGGACGTGAATCCAAAGGGGGAGATTATTGGAACAAAAATATTGTATTCAAGTCTCTGTGTTTAAACTGTTTTAAGAGCTTTGTAGTTGTTAGTTTTTTACTTTCTTCTTTAGAAGGATAGTTAACCTTTCATGTCTTAGTAATAGGTATAAATAATTAGTTGTATGTTTTGTTAGTTAGCAGTTAAAAATATTCATACGCAAATTGAGAGAAATTGTATGTGATCAAGAACTAGTACAAAACTGTTAATGAATAAAAGCTTACCGAGTCATTGAAATCATTCTATGCTCTTGATCTTTGATTGAATTGTTGCTAGACTTGATAATCTGGGACCACATAAAGGATCATCATCAAATCACTGAGAGCGTATGGATCAACATAACTTCTATTCCCTTTCTGAACTAGAAAAGGTTAAAGTTTTTGATTCTTTATCTGTTGATCTGTATAATGCTAGAACTGCTAAAAAGAAAGTTGACCTTCAACTTTAAAGTCTAACCGTTGGTCCCAGACGGATCTACAAGAGTTTAAAGGTAACATTTTGTAGAAGGGGGCGGATGAATATAAACACAATATTTTTCACTTTTTAAAATACTTTATTGATAAAGAAGATCAATACAAAATATACAGATTGTTTATGAAATAAAATAAGATACAAAACTTACCTAAACAATATAACAAACACACAAGATACAGAAAACAAGAAAGAAAAGACTTGCTAATAGAAGAAAAATAACTTCGCTAAAGGAAGAGCTTAGCTGATGTTCTTCACTTGAAGTAAATATAACTTCGCAAGGTTAAAAAGTTTGTGCTTGTGAGGGTGTCTCTTCTTGGGTATTTGAGATCTTGAAGACTATCTGAGAAGAAGGGACTTCTCAACAATTTATACCCATTGCTTTAAATGCAAGTCAGACAGTACAAGGCACGTGGCAAGTTTCTAGAGGTGAGCTTCTCCTTTGGCCGTATATAAACAGTGGTCTTTCACAAAGTAGGTAAGCACGCTTGGAAACAATAGGGTGACTCCTATTGAGTGAGTTACTTTAAAAAGTATGGGCTAGTCCTTTGTGTGTAGAAGGATAAGACAAAAACTAATCTTGATCAACAAGATTCATTTTATCACTGACACTAGAATAACTCTAAGGTTTTTTTAGTGTATGTTGAATCTTGAGCCTACTTCACACATTTGTAGACAAGCTTGTTATCACTGAATCTGCATCATGTCACGAACTGCTTGTCTTTATCTTCATCTTTATCTTTGTTATCACTGAAGGATCTTGTGGTGTGAGTTTTTTCTTCTTGAAGAATAATTGTCTCTTGAGAGTTACAATACTTGTTCAACGATCACTAAACAGACTCGGTGATGATCGCTGAAAATGAACAAAGAGATCTAAGTACTTTTCGTAAGATAAAAGGATCATCACCAAATTATTGAGATAGAGGATCAATAATCTCCCCCTATTTGAAGAATACTTGTCTCTTGAGAGTTACAATACTTGTTCAATGATCACAGAACAGACTCAGTGATGATCGCTGAAATTGCACAAAGTGAACTAAGTACTTTTCGTTAGATAAAAGGATCATCATCAAATAACTAATAGAGAGGATAAATAATATCCCCTTATTTGATGATGACAAAGCAAGATAAATAAAATTGCTTAGATGTTACAGTAAGGAAAAGTTACTCGTAAAATACATGTCCTTTTAACCTGTTTTGGAATCTTTTTCAGTGACAGAGTTTATTATGAAAATTTACTTTAATTGTACGACATTACAAGGAAAGAATAAATTTACATAACATAAATAACTCAATACTTAGAGCATATTCACTGACAAAAAAGGTGTCAGAGAATGTAAGAAATAAATAGAACTCATAAGTACATGTCGAATTTACTCTTTTCAGGGTCTTTTTCAGTGAACCAATTATTGAAATATCATTTATGACACAATATTACAAATGATTAAATTGGTTTTGGTAGCCATAATACATAAAAGATATACAAGGTTTTACAAGATTGAAAGGTTTTCTTATCTAGATTGTCGAAGTTGATGTAGTCAGGGACATCTTCTCCTTGAATATTTCTTCTGAGTATTTCCTTTCGAATCTTGTGGTTCATCATCTCTTCATAGAGATCTTCATTCAACCAAGTTCAAAGATATTCTAAGTGATCTATCGGGCAAAGATACAGCTCAGACACTCGCTAAAACCTGTATTGACCATTATAGTCAATAAACGTAAGTCCATATTCAGGTTTCACATGCACTGTATTGAGAATAAAGGATCCTTTTCAGGCAGTACCTGATTCAGCATTGAGATCTCTGGCTTCTTCCTGTTCTTGAAGAGCTCATCCACTGAAAATTTTATTTCATGTTCATTTCTATGGGACGAGCCTTCTCCATGAGCAAAAAGGTTTCTTCTTCGAGAGGACTTTTGTGGAAGAGGAGGAACCTCAACGAACTTCGACACTTTGTTGAATAGTTCATTTAGAACTTCTTCAATGTAAGCCTTATGCTTAGATTTGGACTTTTGAATTGCCTGTCGAATCTTGAGCCATATAGGTGATTCAGATTCCGACTTAACGAAAATTTCTTGAACAGTAGGAATAAAAAAAAGTCCAGACCCTCTTTCATTAAAATTGTACAAAGATTTAGGGGCCTTTTCAAAACATAAGACTCAATAAATCCTAAACTAATTTGAGGATTGTAAAATGTTGATTCCTTGGGTTTATGCGTTAAAATTTTCAGAATATGCTCAGATTGACCTCTTTTGTAATTAATCTCTTCCAACTGATTGATCTTTGAGTACAAATCATAACTTTCTTTATACATTAAATCAATTTTTAAATGGGTATTGACTCTCTCAGCCTCTGATTCATTCAAACTCTTTTTTAGAGAAATAATTTGACTTTTAACTCAGATTTAAGTTGTTCCTTTTCCTTTCTTAGCTTTTCTTTTTCTTTTTTAAGATCTTCAAAAAAAACTTTATAACTTGCACTCTCAGTTTGAAAATGTGCATTGAAATCCTCTCACTTTTCAATCTTTCTACCAAAATTTTGAATTCTTTGTTCATGTATCTAACCTCTTTAATTAGCTCATATTCTAATCTGTTGCTTAACATCTTCACATAGTTGATTTGAAAAGGATCGTTTAGAAAATAATCTTCAACTAACATATAGAATTTTTTGAAACTTGAACAAATTCACAATCTGTTTGCTTATAGCTCAACAAGTCACTAAGGTTATCGGGCAAATATATGTTTATCGCTCACCAATGAATTATCTTAAAGTGTAATTTCAGAGAAATGTGTTATCATTCTCATTGAAAAGCAATAGGGGTATTTATACAGCTTAGAGACCTAACTAGAATCCCATAATTTAAGAGATTTGATGACATACAAGGAAACTTACCAAACTATACAAATATCTACCAAATATGTTATAAAAGGAAAAATAATCCCAAGAAATCAGGGATTATATTCATTGTACCAGTTCCACACTCTCCCTCAAGTTGGCGCATATATATCATACATGCCCAACTTATCTATAAGACTATCGAATTCCGGTCTAAATAGTCCTTTGGTTAAGATATCTGTTCTTTGCTCTTTGGAAGGGATGAATGCAATGCAGATAGTCCCATTGTCCAACCTTTCCCTTATGAAATGTCGGTCCACTTCAATGTGTTTTGTCCTGTCATGTTGGACTGGATTTTGTGAGATACTAATGGATGTTTTATTTTCACAAAACAACTTCATAGGTGGCTTAACCTTTAAACGTAAATCAGCAAAGACCCTTTTGATCCAAATTATTTCACATATGCCATCTGCTATTGGTCTGAATTCAGCTTCTACACTGCTTCTGGATACAACACTTTATTTCTTGCTTCTCCACGTGACAAGATTTCCCCATACATAAGTACAATATCCCGATGTAGATCTTCTGCTCATGTTTAGGTCTGCCCAACTTGCATAAGTGAATGCTCCAATGGTTCGGTTGTCTCCTTTTTTAAAGAGTAATCCTTTGCCTGGACAACTCTTTTAATATCTAAGAATTCTGTGGACAGCTTCTTCATGTTCTTCATAAGGACAATGCATAAATTGGCTCACCATGCTAACTGCAAAAGCAATGTCAGGTCGTGTATGTGATAAGTAAATCAACCTTCCACCCAACCGTTTGGTATTGATGAGTATCAACCTGCTTCCATTAGTAATTCCATCCAACCTTTTGTTGGGGTCAATTGGAGTATCTATCTGTCGGTATGCACTCATTCCAGTATCTTGTAAAAGATCCAGAACATATATCCTTTATGACATTACAATGCTCTTACTTGACCTTGCAACTTCCATACCTAGAAAGTATTTCATTTCTCCAAGGTCTTTTACTTAACTCTTTAGCAAGTTGATCCTTCATTCTTTCCATCTCCTCATGATCATTACCTGTGACAAGTATGTCATCTACATAAACTATTAAGGTTGTAATTTTACCTTTTGAGGAAAATCGAGTGAATAGAGTATGATCAGATTGAGCCTATTTGTATCTGTGACTTTTGACTACTTGAGTGAAACGTGCAAACCATGCTCTTGGGGATTGCTTGAGCCTATACAAACCTTTCTTTAATTTGCACACTTTTGTGCCAAAGTTACTTCCAAACCCAAGTGGTGACAACATATAAACTTCTTCTTCTAGTTTTCCATTCAAGAAGGCATTTTTCACATCAAATTGCCTAATTGGCCAATCAAAATTTGCTGCTATTGAAAGTAGAATCCTTTTGGTATTTAACTTTGCAACTGGAGCAAATGTTTCTGTATAATCAATGCCATAGGTTTGTGTGAAACCTTTGGCTACTAGCCTTGCTTTATATCTTTCAAGGGCTCCATCAGCCTTAAATTTTGGAGTAAATACCCACTTACAACCAAATGTGGGAGTACCTTTTGGAAGATCTTCAACACTCCACGTCTGATTCTTCTCAAGAGCACTAAATTCTTCTAGAACAACCTTTTTCCCCTCTGGCTTTCAAGGGCTTCCTGTATAGTGTTAGGAATTTGAACTTTGGACACATTTGAAGTGAAAGCAGAGTATTTTGGTGAGAGTTTTGAGCAAGACATGTAATTGGACATAAGATATTTAACACATGTACGTTTTTCTTTTCTTAAGGATATTGGAACATTCAGGTCACATGACTTAAGATGGTTCCTTCCTCGGTTCAGAATCAAGAGCTGAGATTGTGTTGAACTCTTTATTTGGAGGGAATCTTCGCTCATACACTTTTTTGAACTGTTTTTTTTTCTCACTACAATCCTCTTGAGTAACAAGTCACCAAGGTTATCGAGCAAAGATATGGTTATCGCTCACCAATGAATTATCTTAAAGTGTAATTTCAGAGAAAATGTTATTATTCTCATTGAAAAGCAATAGGGGTATTTATACAGCTTAGAGACCTAACTAGAATCCCATAATTTAAGGGATTTGATAACATACAAGGAAACTNTTATTCTCATTGAAAAGCAATAGGGGTATTTATACAGCTTAGAGACCTAACTAGAATCCCATAATTTAAGGGATTTGATAACATACAAGGAAACTTACCAAACTATACACCAAATATGTTATAAAAGGAAAAATAATCCAAGAAATCAGGGATTATATTCATTGTATCAATTCCACACAAAGCTAATGTTATCGTTCACAAAGGCATCAAAGATTATTGGACAACACTTAATCTGATCACACTGGTTATTGCTCACCAAAAGTTATCGTTCAGGTTTAGGCGATGAGATCTAAGTCTTGAGGGATGAAGACTTGTTATCACCTACGCTTTGGGCGATGAAAATTAAGCACTTAGCCAAACTTTTAATGATAACAACCAAACTACACAATAAGTAATGAGCAGTCTTGAGCGATGAAAACTGTTATATGGTCTGTTAGACCCTAACCTGTGAAAGTGTAAGTAAGAAGTCTCTTACTCTAGTCAATAGGATTTAGTCTATTGAAGCGGTCTGGACTAAGAGTTCTCATGTAGAAGATCAAGAACCAGAGCTCTTACTCAAGAATGAAGGTTCCATTCATACAAAGCCCGCGCTCTATCCCCATGGACGATCAAGCCTTATGCGCCAAAAATCATAAGCGCTTGACACAAAGCTACAACTCCAAGACCCAGAGCCTCTGCATATGTCGAACCTCTGCATAGTACATGCAGAGCTTCTGTATGTTACAAGCAGAGCTTCTGGTCACTCTCTCCGTGGAACGCGCGTGCTAGCCCAGACATTCTCGCAAGCATCAAACTGTTTTGAGGTGGCTTGACCTAGTCTGCTCCGCTTTTCAAGGGATGGATAAGGATGCAGACTCGTCAGCTCAGTATTTCAAGCCTATTTTATAGCATAGTTGTTAGATCTAGAAGTATATGAGTAGGCTTCCTCCTCAGGTTTAAATAACCTGAGAGTGCCAACTTATACTATACCTAATTATAGTAAGAATACGATTTTTGATTGTTCTTTACATTCATCAATAAAAGCATTCAACATATTCAAGTCTTTTCATTGTTCTTATATATACTTTGAATATTTCGATTAATCATTCGTGGTACACTATTGTTTTCATTCCTATTATTTATAAACTATGTTTTCTGCAAATTAAGAGTATCTGGGTTCCAACATGGTCGATGAAAACACTTAAGTAATTTAAGCACTTGGGCGATAAAATTTCAACTTTAGTGAATGTGAACATTCAATGTAAGATTCAATGGGTGATGAGGATATGTTTATCGCTCGATGAACATTCAATGGGTGATGAGCATAACTTCGAACATGATCTTCAAGAAATCCACCAAAAACATCTAAAAATCCCAAAATGATTGAAATTTCTTGCACAAATTTGTGTGAAAACCACACAGAAACATTTTTAAAACAACCAATTTCACCAAAAACGGATCAAAGTCACCCAATTTGATCAAAACAGATTATGAATAGAAACAGAAAGTTAGAACAAGAAAAATTCAAGAATTCAACTTCAAATTCGAATCAAAACCAATCCAGATTAATCTTTTTGCTCTGATACCAGATGTAGATCCCAAAATTCAAGTCTGTTAACAGCTCTAAGCCTAACCGCTTATTCCAGTAAACTATCTGCTAAAAGCGATGAGGATTGAGGTCTATAACATGTAATTCAACAGAAGATCAAGAACATAGATTGATTCAAGTATGTCGGCATGTATATTAATATTCAAAGATGATACAGGGTGTTCTTGATGATGTTCTCGCACTCTCACGTATCAATCTCTCAACTAGTAATTGTTTTCTCTTACTGTGCTCTTAAAATTCTACGTACACACCAACTAACAAAAAAAACCTATTTATACCAACGTATACAAAGAACAAACTAAACTACAAAGCATGTTAAAACACTTTAAGCACAAAGACTTGAATACAATATTTTAGACCCAACAGATCCACAGTCAACGTATCTAATGCAGATAGGCTATCATAGCTAGAAGTAGAGTCATTCAGATTACTTACCTGAGTAGAGGTTGATGGAGAGGGATCATTGAAGGATGATGTCTCAGATGGTTCATCCTTGATATCCTTGATCATAAGACAAAAATAAGTCGTATCTTCTTCATCTGAGAATGATTTGTTATATGAATCAACCCAGTCATGTTCTTCATTGATATGTCGTTTGCCTTTTCGTTACAGATTCTTCATCTTTTTATACTTCTACTTTAGTTTAAGATATTTGTCATATTTAGGCCTTCATATTAGACACAAAGAGTGTCCCACATGGATTCTGAGGTTCTAAACTTCATAACGGAGTGATAAATCTCTTCAGGAAGAGACATAGCTATTATAGATCTAGATTTAGTATCTAAAGTCATTTTCTTTTTGTCTTTGTAACTCTATTGATGAGGAAGTTTCAGAATCTGCCTTTAAGAAATGGCGGCAGTCGTAGCAGTTGTAGGAACTGATGGAGATATTGCAAATAAACATAAGATCCATTTTAAATATAGCATGGAATTTCAGGATCCATACCTTCCAAGAAAAGAGACATCTGATTCTTCTAAAGACTGAAGTTGTCTTTGATGAACCGGGGAGGTTTGATTACGGAGCCATTGTGGTGAAAGTTGGTGTTTGTGTTTTGCAATGCCATTAGAATGGTAAATAAATTATCTTAAAGAAAGAAGAGATAATAAAACACTGCTATAATGCCACTTGTTAGTCCCAAACAGATCTACAAGAGTTTAAAGGTAACAGTTTGTAGGGGGGATGAATACAAACACATAGAAGTTTTCACTTTTTAAAATTCTTTATTGATAAAGAAGATCAATACATAATTTACATACTATTTGCAGAATAATATAAGATACATAACTTATCTAAAACAATCTAAGAAATACATAAGATACAAAAAGCAAGAAAATAAAGACTTGCTAAAAGAAGAAACAAAAACTTCGCTAAAGGAAAAGCTTAGTTGGTGTTATTCACTTGAAGTAAAGATAACTTCGAAAGGTTTAGAAGTATGTGCTTGTGACGAAGTCTCTTCTTGGGTATAAATTTATCTTCAAGATATATACTTGGCTTCTGAGAAGGAAGAGTTTCTCAGCTATTTAAATCCATTGCATTAAATACAAGTCAGACAGTACAAGGCACGTGGCAAGCTTCTAGAAGTGAAATTGTCTTTTGTCTTCAGATATACAAGCTTTTGCCATATATAAACATTAGTCTTTCACAAAGTAGGTAAGCACTTTTGGAGACAACAGAGTGATTCCGTATGAGTGCTTTACTTTGAGAGGTATGGGTTTGTCCTTTATGTGTAGAAGGATAAGACAAAAAAACTAATCTTGATCAACAAAATTCATTTGATCGCTGATATTGGAATAACACTAAGGTTTCTTCAGTGTATGTTGAATCTTGAGTAGATTTCACACATTTGTAGACAGGCTTGTTATCACTGAAACCACATCAGATCACGAACTGCTTGTTTCTATTTTCAGCTTTATATTCGATATCATTGAAGGTTCTTATTTTGTGAGTTTTGTCTTCTTCAATAATATTTGTCTCTTGAAAGATACAATACTTGTTCAGCAATGACTGAATAGACTTGATGATCAACGAAACTGAATAAAGAGAAAGTATTTTTCGTAAGATAGAAGGATCATCATCAAATCACTGAGAGAGAGGATCAACATATTCGCATTTTAATAAGCCTCACTATTCAATGCAGTTTGCGGTTTTGAGTTATCAGACCACGACACAAAACCGCACTGCAACGTAAATTTTACATATATTTTAATTTTATGACACACACATATATACACACACATACATACATATGGGGGCTAATCATTTTAGGAAAGTTTATGCATAATCATTCTCTCTCTTCTATCTTCATATTAACTTACACACATACAGTTAAATATGCACACAAGTTGAACACATTGTAAACAAAATGTAAATAGTCTTAAGAAAACTTTTTACCAGAGTGTTCACATAATATTCACAAGTATTATGTTTAGATATGATTTTAATTATTTAATTATTTTTCATAATATGTTCATAAGTAATATTAGATCTGTAGATTTAAAGTGTGTTCACAATATGTTCATAAAGTATGGTAGTATTTTTTTTTTAAGTATTCACAATATGTCTATCCTGTGTACATATTCATTTATGTGTGTACATTATATCTTATGGAGAGATTAGAGAGAACAAAAGAGAGATAGGAGAAAAGACAGGAGAGAGGAGAAAAAATGAGAGTTTTTTAGTTTATATTAGATTTTATTTTTCAATTATTTTTTTGTGGTTTAAATTTCGTCATAGAGATTTAATAAAGTAGAAAGGTTTTAAGAAAAAATATCCCACTATATAGATACATATAATAGTAACTGAACCAATGCGGTGCGGCTTGTGGTCTGAAAAAATGTTCAAACATCATATGCACTACGATTTACAGTTTTGTCTCAAATCGTACCAAATAGAACCACAAACACCGATACTAGCGACCAAGGACAAATATCATAACGAAATACAAAACACAACGAAGAAAGTTTGTAATTTCTAAATGTTAAGGATGAAATCAGAGTTTCCACGAACTTCAATGATTGTTATTGTAATTTATTCTTAATTAAATCCAATTAGGTAAACATTGACCTTTTTGCAAAAAGGAATCAGGAGTTTGGTGAAAATAAAATTGCGAGTTGAGGCATACCTTTCAAATTAAACCCCATTTGGTGGACAACGTTTTATATATGGTCTCCTAAATATATATATTTTTATTTTATTGGATGTAATCAACTATAATTATTTTGTATCAAAGATATTTATTCAATTTAAATTTTATATATCATCGATTCGGATCATTTTAATTTAATTATCGTCAAAAGATTGTATTTTTATGACTTTTAAATACAAGTACGATTGTATTTTTCTTTACAATATATGAGATGTTTTGGACAATGTTATTTGATTTCTTAAAAAATATTACTTGGCAGTGTTTTCGTATTTCATATTTTCTTTTAAAAACACGTAAAAGAAAAAAATTATGATTAATGTGTCGGTTTCTCCCGATAATGCTCAGGGACATTTTCGGGGGAGGGCATGCTGGACGTACGTCCAGGACCTGTAAGAAATATAAGCCCAAATTTTTTCGATATATACTATAGTATAGTAGTTCAACAATATTAGTAAATAAAAGAGAGATAAGTTTTTTTAGTTTCTAATATGACCAAAAAAACAATTTAACGTTATCTTAAGTCTGAAACATGTTTAATTAATTACATTGAAGAAGAAAATATGTGAAAAGATAAATGGTGTTTCATTTATAGTATTCTTTATTGTTTTCTCTAGAAAAAGTATCTAATATTAAAATTTAAAACTAATTTGCCTAGAAAACATTGATATATTCTCCATCATTTGTCTAACACCAACTTTTTTGATTTCCCTCCACATGAATTCTATTTTTGTATTAGAATATAGTAGATTTCTTGTTATTAACTAAGAAAAGTCCTACATTTTGAAAGAAAAAACAACCACATGAGACGATCCAACTTACATTTATATTTAGAATTTGAAAATTACTTTTGTTTTTCCGTACATTATTGACTACTTATTACCTAATATTGAGTGTGTGAATTTTACGTCTCTCATATCTTTAAAATAAGAATAAGATCTCAGATATAACCAAAATGGACTTTTGATTCTAAGATTGATGGTTTATAGAAAAATTGTTTTAACCTAAAAAATTTCAAATTTGTTATGAAAACATTAACATGATACGACATTGAAACATAAATGATTTATATAAAATGCTACTCTTAATAGTGAGCATGGTAAACTCAAATGATGTTAATCTATATATACTAAAGATATATCATAGTATATGTTTGGTTGTGAAACGGATTTACGATGTTATATAAGAATGGTATGGTAGATAATATTAATTTAGAAGTAATCGAGGAATACTCGGAAAAAAAAACGTTCTATATGAATCATTTGTACTTTTTAAATTCAATGTCATTTTTTATCATAAAAAATAGATTATAAAATAAATTTGTACTTATCGAGGGCGCATTTTCATATCTTGCCCATAACTTATAAACTATTAGGAACGGGCATGTACATCCTCCTCAGACTTTAACTAGTGGCGACAACCCAAGTGGTTATCAAGCGAAAGGAACTCTTTATTTCTAGGCTAGACAAAAAGTAAGCATACATTTTATCTTCTCATCCCCTACTCCGAGTCCCTTGGTTTTAGTTCAACTATCAATATTTGGGAGGCACGACGAAGTCAAACTGGACCAATAGGGAAATCCCAATTCATTGGGCCTTTTGATACAATTAAATAGAAAGCCCCAAGGGCGCCATAACTGTTTTAGAGAGCACATTAAGCGGCAAGTGTGTGTCCATAAACATATGTTATATGGATTAATAGGATACGGGAAATGTGCCTGCCATCATGCCACACCATTTAAAACAATGGTTTACATTGGTTTGAAAGATCAAATATACATACTACTAGGCGTGAGAGTTTCACCACCAAAAGTTTTTCGACGTCTTTCCCAACGATAATGGAAGTTTTTGGGTAGGTTTCACAAAAATTTCCTACACTACGATGATCCATCAGGAATCTATAACATTGCCAACATATTGTCAATGGTGTTGAGAGAATAGGTCAGCAATGATCTGTTCAAACCTAGCTGAGATATGCCTGATTTTTAGAAGTTTAGCTTTGAATAATTCAGTCTTGCATCGTGGGCCTATTTTTATGCAGATTGCTTAGGATTCTCATTTTCAGTTTTTTATTCCTTGCATGTAATCGTTGCTCTATTTAAAGAGCCAAATATCCTGAATAAAACTAGATAAGTTTCCTCAGGATCTCAGAGAGTAAAGTACTAATCTTATCATTTGGTATCAGAGCCCCATTGTAAGGGGCCTGTTTGAGTGAGGAAAATAGAACTTGTTAAAGGAAAAGAGAGGAAGAAAAATGGTCCAATGGCTGCAGAAAACAACAGTGGAAAAAGATTTGTGGTATCAGCCATATCCAAATCTGAAGGGCATTATGATCATTGGGCTAAGCTGACTGAGAACTTTATTCGGTCGAGAGAGTATTGGGATCTTATAGAAACCGGGATCAACAAGCCTGAAGAAGGAAGAGTGCCTATGGAAGAACAACAAAAGGTGATAAATAAGCAGATTTTGTAGGACCTGAAGTTGAAGAAATTTTTGTATCAGCCCATTGACAGTTATATTATATATACCATCCTCAATACGGATATAAGTAAATAGATTTGGGATAGCATGAAACAACAGTTCCAGGGTCAACCAGAGTGAAACGAGCTCAACTACAAGATCTGACATTTAACATGAAGGAAGGGAAGTCGGTTAACACCTATTTTGCAAGAACCCTTGCAATAGCCAAAAAGATGAAGGAGTGCGGAGAAGATGTTCAAGAAAAACTAATCACAAAGAAGATTCTAAAGTCAATGATTTCCAAATTCAACTATGTGGTGTGTTCAATTGAAGAATCAAATAATTTGGATACACTTACTTTGGATGAGTTGCAGAGCAGTCTCTTAGTCCATGAACAGAGGATGATTGTCAATGTTGAGGAAGAACAAGTCTTGAAGGTGACAAGAGAAGAAAGAGGTACAGGGATAGCCATGGGAACCAGAGGTCGAGGAAGCTTCAAAGGTGGACGAGGTGGTGGAAGATTCTCTAATGGCAGAGCTTTGATTGAGTGTTACAAATGCCAGAAGTTAGGACATTATTAGAGTGAATGTCCTAGTTGGAAGAATATGAATTGCACTGAGTTTGATGAAACAGAAAAGCTTTTACTTATGGCCTTCGCTGAAAAGGAAGAAAAGGAAGTTATGCAGGAGAAAGAGGTATGCCAAAGCCTTGTTAAGTTAAGAATTAAGAAGGGTTTTTTTTTATAGAGAGAGAGTCAGGGGCGATCTATATTACTTACCACAGCTCTATTCCCGACTTGAAATCCATAACGGACTTTAAGAGAGGATGAACATTCCCGTTCTATAGGTAGCACTGCCCCTATTAGAGAAGGGTGAGGGCCCACTTCCGTACTTCTGATCTGCTAGCACTGTGAATTACCTTAGACCTACGCATCAGGAACGAGATGGAGCACCTATTCTACTAGTCGTCTGCTCTCTCAAGGTTGTCCTTATCTAGGTACAAAAAGGACATTACGGTGTATCTCCAAAATTTATTGTTTTTAGACTTTGGTTATTCGAACCACATAACAGGTAATAGGAGGTGGTTCATCAATCTTGAAAATTAGTTTAAGAACTCTGTAAAGTTAGGGAATGGCACAAGGTTACAGGTGCAAAGGAAAGATATATATAGCTTGTGATTGCATGTAGAATCCACATCATCACTAAGGTATATTACGTACCAGAGCTGACCACGAACCTACTCTGGGCAGTTAGAAGAGAAATGGTTGGTATTGCTAATCAAGGATGGAAGATGTAGGATTTACCATAAAGACTGTGGACTCATAATGAACCTACCCATTTCATCGAACAAAAGGTTTATCATGCATGCTGAAAATTCACTAGTTGAGTGTCTATAGACTACAACCGAAGATGTTTCAATCCTTTGGCATAAACGGTTTGGTCACTTGAACCAAAACGATTTACATTTACTATCTAAGAATCATATGGTGAATGGGATGCCTACAATCAAATAATTGAGGAACGTATATGGGATGTGTGCAAAGAGAAAGCAACATAGAGAACCAATCAGGAAAGCCACCAATTAGAGAGGGACAGAAAAACTTCAGCTCGTGCATACAGACTTGTGTGGACCAATCATACCTTGCACCACAAATGGCAAGAGGTACATACTAATGTTTATTGATGATTTAAGCAGTAAACAATGGATTTATTTTCTTTGTGAGAAAAATGAAATGTTTGGAGTATTCAAGAACTTCAATACCTTGTGTCGAGAATGAAGCTGAAAAGCATATAAGTTGTCTCAGAAGTGACCGAGGTGGCGAGTTCAACTCTAAAGACTTTAATGAATATTGTGCTTCCAATGAAATCAAAAGACAAAATAACCGTAGCTTATGCTCCCTAACAAAATGGAGTAGCAGTGAGAAAAAATCGCACAATTATGAATACGGTTCACTATTTGCTGGGGGAGAAGAGACTGCCAAAAGAATTCTGGGGTGAAGCAGCCAGATGGACATCACATATTCTTCAGAAGAGTCCTATATTAGCCATAAAAGGTAGGACTCCACATGAAAGATGGAGTGATATGAAGCCTAATGTTGAGTATTTTAAAGTGTTCAGATGCCTCCAAACCAAAAAAGAGTAAAGGTGGATGAAAAGAGCCACACGTGCATATTTCTTGGTATAAATGAGAGGTCCAAGGCATACAAGATGTATGACCCGCTTGAACAGAAGAACTATAGTAAGCAGAGACATTGGTCTTTGATGAGGATCACGATTGGGATTAGGGAAGGAGTTTAGAAAGGAGCCATTTATTGATGATAGAAGAGGAAGAAGAAAGTGACGACACAAGGCAATCCAATGATGATGTCAATCTTGAACCATAAAACTCCAGCCCTCCAGAAAGCAGAAGCAGGAAGGACCTGCAACCCAAATGAAGAACATCAAACTCAAAGAGAAAGAAGACGTGTTGCACCCAAACATCTTCAAGACTATGTTAGTAAAGAAGGGTTTTTTGATGATGAAGTTGAGCAATAATTCTCTTTTCATGTGTCTCAAGAGGATCCTATATGTTTTTCTGAGGTTGTTAGAGAAAAACGATGGCAAAAAGCAATCAATGTCAAGATAGAAGCAATAGTGAAAACAGGACCTGGGAACTAGTCATCCTACCTCCTAGAATAAAGAAGATAGGAGTTAAATGGATCTATAAGACTAAAATGAATGAAAGAGGAGAGGTTGACAAACACAAAGCCAGGTTAGTGGTTAAGGATTATGCACAAAAATACGATGTCGACTATGATAAAGTATCCGCACCTGTGGCTAGGTGGGATACAATAGGAATGATACTAGCACTGGCTGCACAAAAGGGTTGCAGTGTCTTTCAATTACTTCTTGCATAAAATTTTGAGAGAGACTGTTTATATAGATCAGCCTAAGGGTTATGTTCAACGAGGTGAAGAAGATAAAGTCTACAAGTTGAGCAAGGCATTATATGGATTGAAGTAGGCACCGAGGGCTTGGTATAGCAAAATCGAAGAACATTTTCTCAAGGAAGGTTTACTTAAAAGTATCCACGAGCATATGTTGTTCTTCAAACATGAACCTAAAGGTCAGTTTCTTGTAGTAAGTTTATACGTAGATGACTTGATTTTCACAGGGAATGACTCTACTTTATATGACAGATTCAAAGCCTCCAAGAATTGAGTTTTTGACATGACAGATTTGGGAAGGCTGCACAATTTCTTGGGAGTTGAAGTCAAGCAAACAGAAAGGTGGATATTCATATATGCTAAACTAAGTATGCCCTTTGAATTGATAGCAATATTTGGGATGGAGAATTGCAACCCAGTCAACAATCCTATTATACCTGGAACAAAGTTAGCTAAAGAAGAAGAAGGAGCACGAGTTGATCCATCAATGTACAAGCAATTGATAGCTAGCCTGATGTAGCTAATAAATTTGAGTCCAGATGTGATGTTTGTGGTTTCTTTCTTAAGCTTCTAGTCCAAGGGAAGCTCACCTAATGGCTGTTAACTGGGTGCTAAGATACCTCAAAGGTACATTGACATTTGGATTGTTCTAAAAGAAAGGGAATAATGAGGATTTAAAGGCTTATACAGATAGTGATTTTGTTGGATATGCCGATCCTGCCAAAAGTACATCTGGGTATGTTTTTATGATGAGCAATGCAGCAGTAGCTTGGAGCTCGAAAAAGTAGCCCATTATGACTTTGTCAACAACAGAGGCCGAGTACGTTGCAGTCTCTACTTGTGCTTTCTAAAGTATTTGGATGAATCAGATACTAGAGAGTCTCAATCAAGGTCAAACCAAAGGCACAATAATCTATTATGACAATAGCTCTTCAATTAAACTTTCCAAGAATCATGTGTTCCACAGGAGGACAAAAGACATCAAGGTTAGATTTCATTTTCTTCGTGAATTGGTTAAGGAAGGAGAGATTGAGCTAGTTTACTATAGAACAATGAATCAGATTGTTGACATCATGACAAAGCCACTAAAGCAGGAAGCTTTCTTCAAAATATGAAGAAAGCTTGGAGTTCAAGTCAATTAAAAAGCAACTGAGCTGTCAACTACGAGCTCAGTTTGGTGAAGGATGTTGAGAGAATAAGTCCAGTGACCTGTTCAAACCTAGATGAGATATGCCTGATTTTTAGGAGTTTAGCTTTAAAAAATCCAGTCTTGCATCATGGGCCTATTGTTATGTAGATTGCTTAGGATTCTCATTTTCAGTTTTTTTATTCCTTGCATGTAATCGTTGCTCTAGTTAAAAAGCCAAGTATATTGAATAAAATTAGATAAGTTTCTTCAGTATCTCAGAGAGTAAAGTACTAATCTTATCAAATGGATGTTGAAAATAGTAAAGAAAATCCAAAATAAGCTTTATTAATCCTTTAGGATCATCGAAGGTTACCGACAGATTTTGAGAAAACATAAAAATCAGAAGTAAACTTCATTCATCCTTTGGTAAGCCCTAAGTGATCAGGTAAAGTATATATGCCGAAGGATTTTGAGAAAAAATATGAATAAAAAAAACTTTATTAATCCTTCGGTAATCTTCCAGTGAATAGCGAAGGATTGATGATGGATACTATACTAGACAAGAATAACTTGTATTCACCTTTTGATAATTTGTCGGTTTATACATATGTTAATGGCTCAAAAAAACATTTAAAGGAACTTGTCTCTAATGGGGTGTTAATCGGTTCACATAGCTTATTTCCACACTTGCTATATTGAGTTGTTTTCAAGTAATGTGTCTTAATAGATTCATTTTGGTTGGTAATAGGGTTTTAAATGATACGTTTCGGTGAAATATGTTAATCGATTTACCGCTTTGGTGAATCTAAGTTGTCTTTGATTCGTTGCTAAAAGTGCATGTCCTTTGGCAATTCGTCGGGAATCTGTACTAATACGTCGTTGAAAGCCTTTTATAATGTCGTGATACTTATATCATCGTATATCTGTATCAAATTACAAATTTTTGTTTAATTTCGGAAAAATTAATCTAATATAAATAATTAGTAACTTTTTGTGAAACTGTTTTCATATCTACCTATTATCTTTTATTAACCATTTACATCATTTAATTTGATATAAAATATACAAAAATAACATAATATAAAATGTGTGCTTAATAAATCATTTCATTTTTAACTATCTAATTTAAAAGCATATATAACAATACATTTCTCCTTATATCTCTATACACACATAATTTTAAGAACGTTAGACTAGGGTTGGGTGTTTGGTTCATGGAATTTGGTGGAATTGGAATGTCCAAATCTTTGACCAAATTCCAAATCCCATGTTTGGTTCACATAATAGATGTGAACAAATCCTTCCAATTCCAACCAATTCCTTAATTCATTGATTTCACAATTCCACCGCATATACCACGGATTTCAAATTCCAATCCGACAAATTCCTTAGCCCTCATCCATTCATCGATGTTGTATCTCGATTTTCTCTCTTCTGCTATGCTCGATCTCCTTTGCTCGATCTCATCTAAAACTAAGAATGACAACGGGCGAGGTTCGGGTCGGTTATTGGTATCCCCATCCCAGAAACCGATAACTAAACCATCCCCATGACCACCCTGATCCCCGTCGGGGATCTTATCGGGTCCCGCGGTTTCCCCGATCCCCATTGGGAAACTCGTTAAGGTAAAAATCCTTTTTTTCTCGTTCACCGTTGGTTGTAACCGAACCCGAAACAGATCTAAAATTCCCCGTTAAAATCCCCGAATTTAATATATATGTATATATATATATATATATGTATATAAATTAAAATAAATATTTATACACATATCACTCCGGGCCGGGCCGATGATCACCGTCCCCACCCCCGTCCCCGTTAAAATCCCCAAATTTGTCCCCGACCCCGCCCCGTCCAAATAAGATGTCCCTGAACCCAGACCAAAAGTTTCGGTTTCAGTTTTTTGCCTGTAATTTTCTCGTTGAATTCCATGAACGAAACAAAAAAATTTCAATTCGGTTAAGAATTTCATTCCAATTCCATCCAACCAAACGCAATCAAAAGACATGGTCAAATTCCATTCCATTCCCTCAAAGTCAAATTCATTTGATGAATTCCAATTCTATTGAATTCCATTCTACGAACCAAACGCCCCCTTAGAGTATGAAACGTAAAAATAATTTACGTTCTTGGATACATATTAAGATGAGATGCATCGAGATGAGATGCATCGAGATGAGATGCACCGCAATGAAGAAGATCAATACCGTATCAAACGCATTTATGAGTGGGTTTGAGATTAAAGCTGATAAAGGGTCTAGATCCCTTCTTACACTTCTCAACTTAACTCTCCCTCTCACACGATCATTCACCCGTTAGAATAGTAGTTTAGTAGAAAGGTGAAAAGACTGCTAATTTTTTTGATGAGTTGATTTAATGATCTAGCGGCTAAAAGAATGAGGACCTTCAACTATCTTCAATTGATAGCCGGAAAAATCACGAATCTTCAACTACATTTATCTTCATCTTTATCTTCCCTTTCAGTCAACTTCTTGAAATTTTACATATCTTCAATCACATTTACATGTATGAATTTGTTAAAGAGCATAATCAAATGAGAGCCACAAAAAGGTTGAGAACCATCCAAACCATTGACCATGTGTCCTTAAAAACTGTGAAACAATACATGAAAATATATAGTGTTGTTTCACAATATAAAACATAAGAAAAGCAAACTATAGATATTAAAAATAATCACTTTGTGAAACTGCATAGAAAAATTGATTATCATGGTTCTCAATCTTTTTATGGTTCTCATTTCATTTGTTCTAGAGAGAGAGAGAGAGTCGGGTTCATACGAGAATGATACCAATTTGAGAAAAATAAAAGAATAGCCAAATCACATGTTATTTACAGTAACATCACGTACAAAATCACATGTGATTGACGCAACCTTGCCAAGTGACCTTTCTTCACATATCTGCTTGCCTAGAGTAAATCTGATTGAACTATGATACATGATGATTCTTTAGTTGTTTTAAACTAGAGGGGTTATGGAAATGCTAGTTTATCGACCTGATGAACTTCTTCATAAGTAGATAATTATCAAGTTAAGTGCTTCAGTTCTTCATAGCACCTCTGAACCTTACATTGCATCTCTGGTTTGTCTTCAGCACTTAGAATCTTCTCAGCTCCGTCTTCCATCGAGTCTCCAGATTTCCATATTGTACATTTTTCATTACTTTTACAAATAGGAATTATGGGGTCTAACAATCTCCCCCTAAGTAATGAAAAATAAAAAATAGCTATCTATGAAAGATAAGCGAATAGAATCTATGTACAATAGGCTAAGCTAAGAGAAACATCCTTTTTGTCAAAAGTTTTCATTTTCATTGAAGTGGATTGTTTCATACAATACGGAAATAAGTAGAAAGATATAGAAAAATTACATCTCATTTAGGGTCTCCATTGAAGATTCTCCAAAAACACATGATCAGTCTTCTATATTTTATGATTGTGGAGATCCCATGAATTACCTCTTGTCCCTCTCTTTTTGGCAAATAGTCTCTGCCCAATCTCTCTTGGTTGACTTTCTGAATCCATTCAAATGTATCGGTTGAATACTTAAAGGCCTCAATGAATCGGAAAATTTTCTTGGTACCGAAATCATTCTTGAAGACTAAGCCCAGTTCTGGTTGAGTCAAGACAGAGGCAGAGCGCTTCTCCTGCAGTCCAGAAAAGTCTTATTTTGGATCCGTGCAAGAAAGTATTTCAATGCCAAGTTCCAGTGCGATCTGAAAATCATTCTTCGCTCTGTACTTCATCAAAGTTCCCATTGTCTCTATGGTCGCTCTCTATGCCATCCCGTACCTTATCCCATGGTCCTGTCGTTGAGTCGTATGGCCATACAAGTCTATCAAGTCCCATTGATTGAGATTGATTAGATCATTGTCACTTAAGACGCAGATCATTCCATGAGCATGCTCCATGTTATACTCGATGTATTTGATGGCCTTGTTGGCAAAGGTCTAAAGCTTGATATCATGAACTGCCTTTCTCCCTTCATTCAAGAAGACGACATGTGGTGGTTGGGTGAGTTGCCTTACGAACCTGTGTCTGATTAAGTCCATGGACTCTTGAGATAGGTTTGGGGGATTTAAGACAATGTGCTCATGGAAGAGGTATTGATGGATATTCTCCATCATGATGGGTTCCTTGGGTGGCATCTCTGGACGTCTCCTTAGCGTTTCCATCTAAGTGATGACTTCTTGTACTCTATTGATAGATGGAGGCTTCCATGAGGAGGGAACATCTACAAGCATTGTTGGTTTTATAGGTTGGGTAAGAGGTGGTTCTGGTTGGGTAGGTTCTGTATGAGTGGTTTCTGGTTGAGTGATGACAGGTTCTGGTTGGATGGTTTTTGGTTGTATTGGTAATGAAGGTGGTGAAGGTGGAGTGAATGGAATTTGAGAAGCTGGTTGTGTGGGTGTTGGTGTGGTTGAGGATTGTGTTTTGGGAGGTGATGAAGAGATCACTAATATTGGTGAGGATTCATCGATTAATGGTGATGGATTAGTTGGTGAAGGATCGGATGAGGGAAGTGGTACTTCGGCTATGGGTATAGCCTTTGTTATTGGGGTTACAATGCTTGCAGCTAGATTGTTGGTAGATGCTGCAAAAATAATAGTTAGAAAATTAAGTATATTTACATTATCTACATCTTTAGAGGGCTGAGCCACTGGTTCCCTCGCTTCAGGTCCAACAGTTTGTTGAGAAGATGGAGCTTGTGCTGGTGGAAGAGGTGTTGTACCTCACAGCTAGTAGACCAGACATCATGTTTGCTACATGTCTCTGTGCTCCATTTCAAGCAAACCCGAAAGAATCTCATCTTTCTGCTGTGAAAAGGATATTTAGATACCTTAAAGGAATTCAATTTATGGGTCTCTGGTATCTAAAGTATTCTGGTTTTGATCTTATTGCGTACACAGATTCTGATCATGCAGGATGTAAACTTGATCAAAAGAGTACATCAGGGAGCTGCCAATTACTAGGAGACAAGCTCATTAGTTGGACCTCAAAGAAGCAGAACTGCGTCTCTACTTCCACAGCTGAAATAGAGTATGTAGTTGCAGCCAGTTGCTGTCCCAAGTGATATGGATGAAAACTCAACTGAAAGACTATGGCGTTGAGTTTGAGAAGATTCCAATTCTATGTGACTCAGAAAGTGCTATCGCAATCACAGCCAATCTTGTGCAACATTAAAAAACAAAGCACATCGATGTTCGCTATCATTTCATCAAGGACCATGTAGAGAAATGTACGATTGAAATGTTTTTTGTTAGTACATATTTACAACTTGCTGACATTTTTACAAAAGCTCTTGATGAAAAGAGATTTAACTTTTTGGTTAGCAAGTTGGGTATGCTAAATCTTTCCAACTAAGCTAGAGCCTCTGCATCCCTTTTGCATACTTATGTTTTTGTTGCGTTTATTGTATTGATCCATGAGAAAGAGCCTCTGCATAGTACATGCAGAGCCTCTTACTTAAGTCAGTTTGTCTTATGATACAGAGCCTCTGTATAGTACATACAGAACCCCTGTACCTTGTACGTCATGCTTGTGCAATACTTATCATATATGATCCAAGCATAGTTCAAGGGGGAGCAGATAAGCTAAGCTCAAGTCGAGGGGGAGCGAAATATCACGTCACACAGAGCCTCTGTATGTACTATACAGAGCCTCTTTTCAAAACTTTTATGATTATAGGACAGAGCCTCTGTATGTACTATATAGAGCCTCTGCCTCTAAACATAGCAAGTTTTCTAAATAGAGGACTTGGATAGTCCAACCATGAGTCTCAGTATGAGATCCTAAGGTATGTTATTTTTCTCTTATGTAATACCCTGGTTTCTTATTCAAAATCTCTAAAGCGATTTAAATACAACAACTTTGTACTCCCATACAGAGCTTCTGTCTAATGATTGTTATTTTACACAAACCAGAGTATATACATTTGTTAAATTTGTTTTGAATATTATTTTAAGAAAGCGTACAGTTCTTATTTTTAAAATATTTTTATATAGCTATCATTTAACTAAGCGTCACCGCCTGTATGCTTAATTTTTCAAACCTGGGAGGCACCACTTGCAGCTGGCAATCTACGTGGCAATCCCCCACAGGTTGTAAGAAAAACCGCTTCAGTTTTTTTTGACGTTTGGGGCGCATTCATTCAAGTGCTTATTTCTTTTCTTATTTAAAAAATTTATTTTCCCCCAAATTTCATTTTACGCTTACAAAGAATTATAAGAGAACTCGTCGTCTTCAACGCTCCAACCGCCATTGTTTCTCCTTCAAGATTTCAAACCAGTTTTTGGAACTCCAATCAGTGATGGAATCTTCATCTCGTTTGTCAAGTAAGTCACACAAACCCTTTCCTCAACCTATTTTAAGAATCAAGAACCGATTCTTGAAAACCCTAGTTTTTCCAAAACCCTTCTTTTTCACCGAAAACCTGCAACAATGTCGTCTTCCGAATCTTGAAACTCACAAACCCACACCACTACCTTGAAAACTGTTGAGGAAACCAGTCAAAACTTGGTTTCTCTTCCAATCAAGCCAAATAACCATGCTCTTCACCTTTCTCTCGAAAACTTTGACCAAAAATACCACCCAGTTATAGACATCCTTCAATACCACTTTCTGAACCCCGCATTGACAAAAACCGATGACCTTGTACCTGAAAGGTATATCCAAGAATTTTGGCAATCTTGCGCCATCACTGACTCCCAAAGTGGGATCGTTGGAGACTTTTA
Organism: Cynara cardunculus var. scolymus; assembly: GCF_001531365.2. Taxonomy (NCBI): domain Eukaryota; kingdom Viridiplantae; phylum Streptophyta; class Magnoliopsida; order Asterales; family Asteraceae; genus Cynara; species Cynara cardunculus. The sequence continues at coordinate 30,008,002 of NC_037540.1, read as the reverse complement.
TGTCTCGTCTTCAAAGGAGTTCTCCACTGTTCGTATATTCAGGTCCCTGTTTTCCCGCGTTCTTTAAATCCCTACAAAAACGGACCTAGGGCTTAATGAGTATGCCCCTCTCCCATCTGGGGATGAAATCGTTGCTTTCCTGAAATTCTTGGGGTACAACAAATCTATCCAGTACCCATCTCAATACCGTCGCCAATATCTTCCTCCAATGTGGAACACACTGTTCATATTGGTCAACAGATCACTGACAGGGAAGATAGGGAGCTTAGACATGTGCTCCACGAACATCCTTCAAATTTTGTAGGACATCTTTTTTTATCTATCCCTGGATTACTCCTTGATACTTTACACAGAGTTCAAGGCTGTCGTGGCCAAGAAATGTCAAAAGGTGGCCAAAGGAAAGGAATTACCATCTCTGCTATTTCCTCGCTTCTTGGGTCTTCTCCTAAGGCCTGTTCTTGACAACAACAACATCGACGTGGCTCGACTACCGGTGCACAAAGTGAACGTGCTCACCCACTACAAGCCAACCGTCAACAAAGAGGGAAACACATTAGAAAGGCCCATCACAAAGAAGCTCTTCGCATATATGAAAATGAGGGAGATAAGGAGAGGGTACAGACGTGCACGCGAGGCACTAGAACCAGTGCCTCGAACCCCGACATGCATAGGAATAGCTGAAGACGAAGAGAGAACATAGGACACTTTAAGGTCTCAGGCAGAGAAGGAGGAGGTAAGGATGGAGAAAAAGAGAGAGAGAAATAAAGAAAGAAAGAGGAAGCAAAGAAAAAGAGAGTGGAGAGAGAGAGAGGGAGAAAGAGGAAGATCATGCAAAGCAAGCCAGACTGGCAAAACTTGCTCGTGTATGTGAGACGAAGAGCGAGTAGAGAGAGATCGACAGGCGAAGATTGCTCGCCTAAGGGAAGAGGCCAGACTCAGAGCAGAGGAAGAAGCTAATGGAGACTTGGAACAATCCTCTAGCTCTAACCAAGAGGATGACCTTGAGCACTTCGATGATGCTGCTAGGTCTTATACTTCAAGTGAGGAGAGTGAGGAGGAAGAAGAAGAAAGTTAGGAGAGTGAAGAGGAAGAAGAAAAAGGAGAAGAGGGAGAAGGCGCAGCAGCTGCTCTGCCTCAGGGCAAGCCAGAGCAGCCTAGGGTAAATAGGCACATGCATTTCAACACCCCAACTCCCAGTGCAAACAAATCATCTGACTCCGGTGGTCGAGACATGGAGGTCATTGAAATAGAGGTGCACACCTCGAACCTTTACCAGCCAAACCAACCAAAGGTCGCATCTGCCTCTGGTTATGAAAGCCAAAGGGAAGCCACATCTCAGGGAACACCCTCTCAAAAGGGTGCCACCTTTTAACGAATAAGTGATATGTCTCCCCATATCATGTCACTTTCCCACACAAAGGAATTCGTTTCCTCTGCACGTGTAGATTCCCCACCTTGTTCAGAGCAAGGATTAGGTGCACAAGACATGGAGGTTCTCGACCAACCTTCTTCTCCACTCATGGAGAGTCCTCTGGCTGGCTCTGAACCTTCCTTGGAACAAGGACTGAATCTGGCCCATGTATTGAGCCAGAGGTTAAACAAATAGCCTACGTCACAAGGGAAGAGTTCAATCCCTTGCCACCTCTTTGTTGTGCTCCTTGGAAGACCTAAAACTCATCATGGCTCCTGCAGAGCCGTCACCTTCTGCATCTGCTCTGGATGAGATACAAGCATCCTTGGCAGTATTGAGGGCTGAATCTTTGATGAATGCCTCTTGTCTTGATACCCTACAGGAATTGATGGCGCGAAATGCAGAGACCTTGCAAAGGGGTCATAGCATCCATGCAGAGGGATGAAGCGTCCACTTCTCACAATGCCCAGTCAATGATCCCTCTCAACGTACCTATCGATTATGTCACTCGGGGCGCAATAAGTGCTCTAGGTGACGGACTTCTATAGAAGGTGGCAACTTTTACTTTCGAGTTCAATAGCAAAGCCACAGAAGCAACAGAGTCAATAAAGCGTTCTCTGGCAGGCTTCAACTACCGCTCTGATTTTCAGATTCGACGAGTTAGAGACGCAGTACAAAATCTCCTCAAACTGTATGAGGCAAAACTCAAGTCCATGCCTCAAGCAGAGGAGTAGAGACCAAAATGATGAATGGACGCGACTCCGTGTGCAGAGGCATCCAAAAAAAGAAGACTTGACGATGATGAGAACCCAGACCTGTCTGGTCCTCAAAATCGTCAAGAGGGGGACAAGCATTCAACAGCCACTCCAAGTGTTACACATACGGCTGCCCTCTCTACACCAACTACCTCTGCCCCACACCAAATAGCGCAAGACTCTTCAAGGCAGAGGGCACCAAGTCAACAAGCGCAAGAGCAAACAGAAGCGCTTCGTAAAAGAGCCGGCTGAACAACAAAAGAAGAAAGACGTAATTGATCTTCTCTCAGTCTACAACACGTCTGATTCAGAACCGGCTCTGTCTTCCTCAACAGAATACGCCATGGACACCGCTGCTCTAACAAGCGAAACAAAAGAAGAGGTGGTAGCAGTGAATGTGGCCGATCCTACACTCTTGGCCATTTTTGTTGTTGTTCCTCTAGAAGGCGTCATGATTGTTGCTCCTCCACCACAACAGAATACACACAGAGCAAGGGTCCCTGCTCAATAGACCAGAATAGTCACTCCAGCTATGAGACAGAGGGTCCCTATCAAACCAACCAGAGCAGAAGAAGAAGGCGCAAACAACAAGCCAAAAAAAAGCATCCCTCTGATCGGGTCCAAAGGATCAAGGAAAGCATGGACGCAATGTTTACGCCAACACCCCTTGACAAGCCAATAAAGGAGAAAGCAGACAACCAGGACATCTACCAATTTCTTTACAACCTACGAGAAGAGACACTGGTCCAAAAGATCAGTCTTCATCCAATGGTCCAAGAGAATATCAGGCAGAGGTTCCTAAATTGCTACACATAGCCTATCTCTGCAATCCACTTCGTCGATGGAATCAAGCAAGTCATCGATGTCAAGAAGCGTACCTTCGCGTACAACCAGATCATTTTCCATGAGTATACGGTGGAGAGGTCTCGTGGACAGATCTACAGGTTCACAGATTGTGACCTTATAAATATGAATCTGTGTGATCTTCTATCTCTGTATTACTTCACAGACCACAAGAAGGATAAGGGGCTTAAATATGTTGTGGCCAACTCTGCTGTACGACAAATGATGACAGACCAACTCGACTTCATATGCTAGTTTGTTTTTCAACTAGCTCTGGATCTGGGAGTGAATCAATTGACTGTCGCTGCACCAAATGAAGATCTGCAGGGCATCAATAACATCCCCTCTTGGACTGTATTGGTGGAACAAGAAGGGGGAGTGATATTTTGAAATGCAGAACAAAAGAAGATTTTTTTTCGAGATAACCAGAACTACAAGTATTCAAACTCTACTTTGTGCTACATCAGAGATAAATTTTTCAGGAGCAGATACAACTCCCCAAGAGCAAAAGGAGCGAGCAAAAATTATCTTAAGGTCAATTCGCAACATGCTAGATTTTTGTGAACTTCTTAGGAAGTTCATCAGACTTCAAAACATTTAGACCTTATCTTTTGTAAGTTTTTTCTATCTTTAAGTCAATGTAATTTCTATTCAATCGTGTTGTACTTCATTAGATAGTGAATTTAAAATAGAGGTTCCTTTTAACCTCTAGCTTCGTTTAGACTTTCTGTTTTGTAATTCAAGTAAGAGCCTACCTTATATACACTTAGGGAGAGATTGTTAGACTCCAACTTGTGAAAGTATAAGTAAAAAGTCTCTTACTCTAGTCAATAGGACTTAGTCTAGTGAAACAGTATGGACTAAGAGCTCTCATGCAGAAGTTCAAGAACCAGAGCTCTTAATCAAGAGTGAAGGTTCCATTCATATAGAGCCCACGCTCTATTCCCGTGGACAATCAATCCTTATGCGCAAAAAGCATAAGCGCTTGAAACAAAGCTACAACTCCGAGACCCAGGGCCTCTGCATAGTACATGCAGAGCCTCTGAATATACAGAACCTCTGCATAGTACATGCAGAGCTTTTGGTCACTCTCTCCATGGAATGCGCATGCTAGCCTGGACATTCTCGCAAGTGTCTAACTGTTTTGAGGCGGCTTGACCAAGTCTGCTCTGTTTTTCAAGGGAAGTCAAAGATGAGGATGCAGACTTGCCAACTCAGAGTTTCAAGCCTATTTTATAGCATAGTTGTTAGACCAAGGCGTATATAAGGAGGCTTCCTCCTCGGGTTCAAAAGATCTGAGAGAGCTGACTTATAATATACCTAATTTTTGTGAGATTACGATTTTGATTGTTCTTCACATTCATCATAAAAGCATTCGACATATTCAAGTTTCTTCGTTGTTCTTATTTATACTTTGAATATTTTGTATAATCATTTGTGGTACACTATTTGTTTTCATTCTTATTATTCATAAACTGTGTTTCTACAAATTAAGAATATATGGGTTCCAACAGTAGCCCTTGGCGAACATCCTGGCTTTGTTCGGATAACTATGTCATCTTCGTCTTTCTTATTTCTGAAGAACCATTTGGTCCCAATTATGGTTTTGCCTTTGGGGAGAGGCATGAGGGACCAAACTTTGTTTCTCTCAAATTAGAGCAACTCTTCTTGCATAGCATCTATCCAGTTTAGATCTTGTAAGGCTTCAGAGATTTTCATTGGTTCAATCATGCTTAAGAAGTTTGCGAAGAGGCATTCATTTGTTGTGGCAGATCTTGTTTTAACACCAGATGATGGATCACCTATAATTTGGTGATGAGGATGGTCTTTTGTCCACTTGGTACTTAATTGAGGTTCTTGAGCAACAGGATGCAGTTCTTCATTGACAGAATTGGTAGATGGAACTGCTTGTTCCCTCTCAAAAAGATCTTCTCCAGATTCTTGTTCTGGTTCTGGAGTCATAGAAGAAGTAGATAGTGAAGTAACAGGAGATTCAGAAAGACATATACCTTCAGTGTTGGAGATCTCATGTAGTACATCAGCTCTGGGAGTTAGTTTTGCATTGGTCACCGTTCCAAAGACTACATCTTCTTCAAACAAGTCTTCAAACAGTTGAGCCAGTTCTGATTCTCTTGGTTTGTAGAGCGATGAATCAGAGGCTCCTTGTGTTAGCCCGAGTTCTGAATTGTATTTTTCAGAAGTCTTTTGTGATGCGTCATCAAAGGACACATTAATTCTTTCTATGACAATTTTGGTCCTCTTGATGAAAACTCTATAGGCATTTGCGGTTAGAGAATACCCCAGGAATATGCCCTCATTGGCTTTCTTGTCAAATTTTCCAAGATGATCTTTATCGTTGAGTACATAACATTTGCACCCAAAGACATGGAAATATTTTACATTCAGACGCCTTCGATTGATGAGTTCATAGGGGGTCTTCTGATGCCTCTTGTTGATGATTGATCTGTTCTGGGTGAAGCATGCAGTTAAGATAGTTTCAGCCCAGAAGGAAAGTGGTAGTGTTGATGAAGCAAGCATCGTCCTTGCTGTCTACGAAGGTTCTGTTCCGTCTTTCAAAGACTCCATTTTGTTGTGGAGTTCTTTCCACTGAAAAGTTTTGAGAAATGCCTTCATTGATGAGATATTCATCAATTCTGGCATTCTTGAACTTTGTTCCATTGTCGCTTCTAAGTTTGATGATTTTTCTTTGTAGGAGGACTTGGAGCTTTTTCATTACTGTGATAAGGAGTTCTCGAACTTCTGATTTTTTCTTGACAACATCAACCCATGTGTATCTTGAAAATTCATCAACAAGTACAACGATGTACTTCTTTCCATAGAGGCTTTGTATTAAGATAGGCCCGCAGAGATCGACACGAAGCATATCCAATGGTTTGGAGCAAGAGGTTTCTGATTTGGACTTATGAGAAGCCTGCTTTAATTTTCCCATCTCACGTGCCGAGCAAAGATGGTATTTTTCAAAATTTAGATTAGGTATACCTTTGACTAACTTCTGTTTGGCTAATTTCATTGAAACTTCAAAATTTAGATGTGAATTTTTTTTTATGCCATAACCAATTTTCCTCACTCCTATAGGAAACGAGACACAAAGTGTCTTGACCCACAGAAGATTGAAAGTCTAGAAGATAGAGGTTGCCTTCTCTTTTGGCTTTGATGATGGTTTGTCCAGGTTTTATTTCAATGATGCAAAGACCTTTGTGAAATCTTACTTCCAAACCTTTGTCACAAAATTGGCTTATGCTTAAAAGATTGTGTTTTAAGCCTTCAACATAAGCCACTTTTGTTATGGATATGTTTCCTTTGATGAGAGTGTCGTATCCCTTGATTGTACTTTTGTCGTTGTCTCCAAAAGTTACAGATCCTCTGGATTTTTCGATGAAGGAGGAATGTTGACTTTTATCACCAGTTATGTGCCTGGAGCAACCTGAGTCCATGTACCATGGTTGCACACGCTGGTCCTGCAAAACAAATTTAGCTTTCTTAGGTACTCATTTCATAATGGGTCCTCTCTTGTTAGCTTGGGGTTTGGCACCCACATTTTCATCAGCCTTCTTTGTTTTAGGTTGTTTTTCTTTTCCCTTAGCCTTTGTAGGCTTGGGCTTCTTTTTCATTTTCTTCTTCAGAGTTTTAACATTTTCATATCTATATATATGCTCAGAGAAGATGCATCGATGGTCTAACATATGATCTCTTCGCGTTTATAAAAGAGTTAAGCACTGACAACTTTGAGTATTTGAATTAGAGTGTTTAACTTACCTTTTATTTGAAAATTTAGAAGTAGATGAATAATTAAAGTGTTTTTTTCCTAGCATTGATTGTTTTTACAAACTTCCTAACTAGCACATAATTTTTATTTGCAGGCTCGGACTTTACTTCCTGCTTGAGGGGACTATTGACCTTCTTCCTTTAGTTGAATGAGAAAAAATATGAACGTTAGAGTTTTCTGAAGCATATCACATTTGTTTCTGTTCAGGAGTGAACTTTATGAATTTAGAGAGAGGGGTCTTGCCTTGTTGAGTTTCCTTGGCAGGTTTGACTTTACTGAAATTTTCTTTTTCTATTTCTAAAGAAGTCTTAGCTTTTATGCACATATCTGTGAAATCAGGATTCATTGGGATTTTTGAAACTTGCGTTTTCTTATCCACAATTACTTTTGGTTTTTCACAGATTATTTCTTCTTCTTTAGAATTAACATCAAGAAAGTCTCTTGAAGATTTCTCAAAATCTAAGCCTTCTAATTTGTTTTTAGCAGAGACGGGTTCTTAAACTGAGGGTTCAAAACAATCCTTTGGGAGATCCATTGCTTCTGATTTCATAGATGAATTTTCCAAGGCAATTGAGTCATTCATCGATCCTCCAAATGGCTTTGGTTCCTTACTTAGATGTTCTGGTCCATCAGTAGCACTTTCTGATGTACTTGTGAAATCAATGACCAAAGGCTCTGGTTTAGCTATAAAGTTTCCATCGTCCTCTAGTTTGGAAGGAGTTAAAACTTTATCCTCTACATCAGGATTTTTACTAGTGTCGCACTCATAAACCACATTTTCAAATTCTTGTCTTGAAAATATGGTTTTCCCATTTACTTTGGCTCTTTTGAAAGAGACTTTTGATTTAGGAGTAAAGTCAGGTTTTTGAACATATCCTAGTTTAAAAGTGGAATCAAGAGTGGATTTCTTGTTTTCAATGAAAGAATCAAGATCATTGAATCTTATTCTTTGAGAATAAGTTTGACCATTAAGTTTCTCATAAACATTTTTAAGCATCTTATATTTCTTCATAAGAAGTTCACTGGTTTGAAGCTTCTGAAGAAGAATCTCTCTTTCCTTTTGAAAGAAATCTTTTAGGGCTACTGAGTTTAGTCTTTCTTCCTCGGATTCTTTTAGAGCTGTTACTGTAGGATCGATTAACTCAGTTTCTTGGTATTAATTACTTACTTGGAWGATCTGTTTGACAGTGATGATGTAGCGGAAAAGATAAGAATCAACCAAAGTAGAAATCAATAAGAACACAGTGATGAAGATTGATGAACACAAGAGAGAGCTTCAAATGATTTTCAATAGAATGAAAATGTTAACAATTACAATACTGAAGCAYRCTGAARTACAAGGGTCTACGCTGCTATTTATACAAGCAAGTAACCGTTTTCTGACATGACCTAAAGTAAATTAATCTAAGTCGTTCGATCAAAACAGATTACAGACAAGAACACGTGATAAACCTAAGTAAAACAGCTAAAGAAGATCTACGCAGAAGACATGCTGTAGACCCTCTGTGAGACATCGTAGAGGCTCTGCTGGATATAACTTGAAAGCACATTGACGTAGAGGATATCTTCCAGA
>NC_037540.1:29997526-29998853 GCF_001531365.2 Cynara cardunculus var. scolymus | reverse complement strand
TGGACCTCCTCTCCATGTAGATGTTGAGAATCTTGTGCATATAGATTACATCAAACACGCAGAGGTTGTCAAGATCAGCATCCGTGAACGTGTAGAAGTTGCCATCTTCTCTCTTTACAACATACTGTGTGTAGAGCACGGTCTTCTTTAACAAGGTCCTTGGTGAGATTGTCACCAAAGAAGTGATCATGTGCCGTGAGAAGATCTGCTCACGAGGCCTTGTTAATTTGGTGAAATGAAATTTTACTGCGGCAGAGGGGATCCCTGTAAGTTCTGGATCATATGGGGGCTTTGTGTCTACCGCAGAGTACTTCCACACCAGAACTTCTTCCAAAGATGTAACAGGCACTGTTTTGACTTCAGGTATTGGAATCCTGTTCATGGACTCAAGTATTTCAGATACCCTATCTGCTGTGGAAGCCTCTGGCATCTTGAACTCTTCTTCTTCCAAAATTGGCCTCTGGGTCGATCCCTCTGCAAGGATTGGTTTGACAGATCCTTGCAGAGCATCAAACGTACCCGTGGACGTTTCTTGGACTTGTGGGAATAAGGAAGACGTGGCTTCTCCTTCTCTGTGGTGCATTGGAATTCTGTCCTTCTTCGCTAGAGCCTCTGCTAGAGATAATTTCAATACTTTGAGGAGCTCAGGGTCATCGGCATACTCCTTTTCATCAATTTCCTTGGGGGTCTATGTGCTTGATGACGACCCCTTCTGTGGTTCCTCTACAGCCTTGCCTTTTCCTTTGCCACTAGGCTCTGGAGCCTTTCCCTTGCCTTTTGAGAACAGGTCGGTTGTAGATTCCACTATTTTGACACCCTTGGCAGGAACTCTGGCAGAAGTCTTCTTTGCCTTTGCTTCTGAAGCTTTCTTTTCCTCCTTCTTCTCCCCCTCATGACGATCATCATCACCTTCATGATCGTCATGGCTTTGTATGGCGTCTGCCTTGCATGTAGTCAGGGGAGCCTTCTCCAATCTCTGCAAGATTTTGATGGCTGCCTTCTTCATCTTTTTGATGGCCTCATCTGCAAGTTCGGAGGCATGATTGATGTCTATCTCTGTTGCCCACTTTAATTTTGAGACGCTTCTGTATATCTCGCTTCTGAAGAGGTCACCCTCTTTCACGAGTTGTCTTGTGGATTCTGTGATCGCCTTGTTGGAGGCTCGGGCCTCTGTAAGAAGTTGAGCGATGTTCTTGGTCACAACATCCCCTAGGGATTCCACCATAGCATCTAGCTCTTTGCGAGTTGCCAGATGATTGATGTTGGCCCTTGAGGTCTTGGTGTCAAGGCCGTAGGTAACCGCAGAGGAGAACATCTGCTTGATTTC
>NC_037540.1:29993993-29997426 GCF_001531365.2 Cynara cardunculus var. scolymus | reverse complement strand
ATGAGAATACTTTCCATCGCATCATCCATCGGTCCGCTGGTTGAACTTCGTCCATCGGTCCAATGGTTGGTGTTTCCATCGATGCTCTGGATAGTCTGTCCATCGATCCAGACTTAGTCGATTCTGCCTTGATATCTCCATTGGTCTTYTGGTTCTTCATCACTTATTGTTTTTCATTACTTTTTACATTTTTCATTATGGGTTCTAACAATGTCTTTGCACATATACCATCCATGCATTAGAATATCATACATGTTAATCACATATTCACGTATTAAACATATGAGGTTACCTTGACTCAGGTTTGTAGAAAACCCGGTTATAACATTCTCTCCCCCTTAAAAGAATTTCGTCCCAGAATTCACTCAAAAATCCAAGGTTATCGGGTGTAGTTTCGGCTTTATGTTTGGTCGTGTGAAAAGATCAACCCTGCGCCCCACCCGTTTCTCCTCTACCCAAACTTGGTCTTCCTTGACCCAATGTTATATTGCTCCCCATAGTTAACTGTGGAGTTATCAATTGTGGCCAATTCGGTCTGAGGTGATCTGGAGAATTATAATTAAAACACCTCCTTATCGTTGGGTAAATTATTTGATAAATGACCTGTATTGCCACATTTATAGCATTTCCTTGGCTCAATCTTGCACTCTCCCTGATGAACTTGATGGCATCGAGGACAAGTCCTTTCATTGAATCTCTGTATGGTCCTGTTTTCATGCTTTATTGATTTTGGTCGTCTATATTCTTCTGATGGACCTTCCCATTTTCTCTTTTCCATCACTTTTCCTTCTTCTTGTCTGTTATTATTTCTTTCTGTCACCTCTGCCGCGTCAACAGTTAATGACAATGTAGCCGGATTCATGGCTATAACGAACTCTCGGATTGATGGCTTCAATCCCCAAATATACGTTTCTACTTTCCTTGATTCAGAGGAAATGTAGTGTTCTGCGAACCTTGAATATTCGATGAATTTTTCTGTATATTCCCTCACTGTTTTGTTTTCTTGTTCTAGCTTTAGAAAATCCACCTCCATTTGCCTAATAGCAGCCTTTGGGCAAAACTTCTCTTTTCACCGATTGGAAAACTCTGGCCATGTCATAGTCTGTATGATGTCTGTTTTAGCCAATGATTCTACTTCCCACCAAAATAATGCATTAGATTTCAAAACAGATACTGCAAAACCTGACTTTATTCGATTCTACACATCGAATGGTGTGGAATACGGATTCAATTTGGTTGATCCAACACATAGCTTTAATTGGATCTCTTTCTCCCGAAAAGGTTGGTGGTTTGCACGTCAGAAACATCTTTATATCTTCTTCCTTATTATTGACAACTGGAACCGATGGATTAACATCTATTCTGCCTATTTCTACTCCGGCAGGATTCCTCAAGATGAAAGCCAAGGTTTCCCTTAGCTTTCCCATTTCTTCGGCTAACATGCTTCTAGTCACGTATTCTGGATGAGACATTTGTTCTTGGTTCATATTTTCAGAATGGGATTCTACTTAATCTGCATCAATTTCTGGTTGACTCATTCTGCCTTTGGTCTGTCCTCTGCCTATGCCTCTGCCTCTGCCTCTGCCTCTGCCTCTGCCTCTGCCTCTACCTCTACCTCTGCCTTCAGAGGTACCAATAGGAGCAACAGGGGATCCTTCTTCATATATAGGATTGGGGCGGGTGATCCTTTCTGACCTTCATGATCTACTAGTCATCTATAGACAACAAAGTTAATACACATGTTTACACATTCCCAAATATAATAAAGTGTCCAAGTTCAGTTATGTACTTGTAGATTTAAAATTACATTGGCCAGATGAAATCGGGAAATACCTTACACATTGATCTCTTTTACTTATCATATTTATTCCAAAGGTGCTAACTATGTCTAGAACCCTAATATGCAATGAAACAGTTTAAGTCTAGGCATCACGCATGTGAATACCTAAATCTCTTAAACTCATGTTCTTATACCATCTTTTGTAACACCCCCCCATCTCACATTGCATTTATAACACATATTTAATACATATAATACATGTTAAGCCCACAAAGGTCCATAGTCCAAGAGACTATGCAATAAAATGTACACCTCAAAAATTCAAAATACATGCTCTTGTATAATATCCATCCTCCAAAACTCATTTAGATATGATCTTCATTATTCTAAGCACATAGGGAAGTAATCATAGAATATTCTTTCCCAATTATCATTACCTGCACACATATTTGAGAATACAAAATGAGGGTTAGACATAATGTCTAGTGAGGTTCCCTTTTTTTATGTAATGCAGGGTGAGAATCACCAAATCACTTAAACCATTTCACATAAAGAGGAATAAAATCACATTCTGTTTGAGTCCATCGGACCTCTGGTTCTAAAGAACACACTTAGAACATATTTTGTTTGAGTCCATCGGACCTCTGGTTCTAAAGACCACATTTAGAAAATATTTAAACTTATATGAGGACTAGAGCCCCTCTGGATCCTCTACAAGAGCTTTTGGTTCCTCAACCAGAGCCTCTGGTTGTACTAACCAGAGTCTCTTGCTCAGGTAATTTCTCATAATATTCCTTGACTAACTTTGTAAGTAATAAAATAGCCATTTCCATAACTAAAAATGATTAAAAACAGTTCATGCATAATTAGAGCTTCTGGTTGTACTAACCAGAGCTTCTCGTTCAAAAGACAAGACCAACCCGAGCCTCTGGTTCAACGTGTAAGCCAACCAGAGCCCCTTTGGTCTGTTTTTCATAAAAATATTCTAAGTATAAAAATCTTTGAATTATCTTTTAAAATGTAAATTTGACACAGAGCTCGTTTCTTACGAATACAGAGCCTCTGGTTTAACTAAATTTTTGTAAAAGACTTGTAAAATTTTCAAACCATCATCCAGAACCCTCTGGTTCTATATTGAGGTCCAACCAGAGCCCCTCTGGTTTCTTACAAGGAACAACCAGAGCCCCTCTGGTTTCTTACAAGGAACAACCAGAGCCCCTCTGATTCCTCATAAAATGAACATTCTGTTACAAAACACTTTTAACCAAAACCAATGGCCATAGGCCAAGTTTTTCCATTCTCAATAACATCAATACTATCATTTGTAATAAGAACAACATCTTTGAGTTCTCAAATCACAAAGAAGTAAGGACTCAAATCTATTGTAATATTAAAAGACATTGTAACGCCCCAACCCACACATTGCATGTAATACATATTTCATACAAGGAAATACAAAATATCATTCCATTCGGGTCCCTTAGTACAAGAATCTAACATGACCAATTACAAGGTCCAAAATTTCGAAATACATTTCTTGTACTAATTAATCAAAACAGATCTTCAAGCAGAAGCGCATAAAGGAAAATATTACACCTTCCCCTTCCCCTTACTGTCCGAACCTCCTGCAACACATAGTTAAAATCACAAAAC
>NC_037540.1:29989697-29993713 GCF_001531365.2 Cynara cardunculus var. scolymus | reverse complement strand
TCTCCTTGATATGTCACCCTTATTTCCTCATCAAAATATTTTCACAGAATAATTTCAAATAAACCGCAGCCATTGAAGTTATTATCAATACAAAAATATTTCTTTCAAAACTCCCTTTTTATGATAAAATAAAATTTCTCATTGAAAACACAACATTACATCAAATCCGGTCAACTTTGACTTAGCCGGACTTAAAATCCGGTCAACTATCTGGACAACACAGCCTAAGCTTTGTCCAATTTAACACTTGAACAAATTTCAACTTTGTCCGGATAACAAATCCGGTCAATACCCCACATAAAGCTTGAACGATTTATCACTTGGAATATAAACCATCTTTGTCCGGATAACATGTCCGGTCAATACCCCGCTCATTACTTAGCCGATTTAAAATAATTCGGCCACTATTTGGTCGTATTCTTACTTCTCAGTTTAAAAAGATAACTTTTCTTACCAATCATAACCCGATCAACACTTAACCGATTTAAGACAATCCAGACAATATATCGATTAACCTTTGTCCGATTGAAAATAGTCCGGACAACACATCGTCCATCCTTTGTCTGATTTAAAGTAATCCGGTCAAACCTTGTCCGGTTTAATATCTGGATAAACACTTAGAGCAAAAAGACTGATTTCTATTCATATTCAAACAAAATTCATATGAAACCAGTAATAATTTTTATGCAAAAGAGTTTTAGAAACTACTCACCTTATGCAATCAAATGAGATTCAACTTCTTGAAATCAGACACTTGAATCTTCTTTACAAGAGTAATCCGGTCAATCTTTCCTCTTTTAAATCGCACAACTTTTAGCAAATGTAAGAAGAGAAAATATGGAGGCTCAGCCTCCCCTTTTATACTTTTCCAAAACTAGAAAGGCGGCTAACCCAACCCCTTTTCTCACAAAACTCACATGCATGCATGCATACACCTTGTTCATATATATATATAAATATATATATATATATATATATATATATATATACCATGCATACATGTAAACACATAACATATGCATTTTATATTATGCACATTTTCATATCTCAGCATGATCAAACGTAACAATTTATCATGATATCACGTAATCATTTAATCAAATAATCACATATTATTTACCTTGGGTGATAACTAGAATCCGGTTATCACATTATCCACCCCTCAAAAGAATTCCGTCCTGGAATTCCTTTAATCAAAAAGCCATGGGTATTCTGATCTCATTTTTTATTCCAATTCCCATGTTGCTTCCGGTCCTTTGTGAAACTTCCACTGAATTTTCACCAAATTTATTTCTTTGTTTCTCAACACCATGATCTTTATGTCGATTACGGCTTCCGGTGTTTCTACAAAATTCAACTTACTGTCTAATTGAATCTCTGGTAATGGTATAGCTAAATTCTGAACAGCCCCACATACCTTGGACTGAGTTTTCCTTTCTTTCCAAATCTGATAACACCCTTCCATGGCGAGACTTTTAACATCACAAAATCACCTATACTAAACTCAATTGGCTTTCGACGATTATCTGCATAATTTTTCTGGCGATCTTGTGCTGTTTTTATTCTTTCACGGATCTGTTCGATCTTTTCAGAAGTTTCTTGAACAATTTCAGGACCTGTCAGTTGTTTTTCACCCACTTCATTCCAACATAACGGCGTTCGACATTTACATCCATACAACACTTCATACAGTGCTGCTTAGATACTGGAATGGTAACTATTGTTATATGCAAACTCTATCAATGGCAAGTGATCTTACCATGATCCCCCGAAGTCAATAATACAACTTCTTAACATATCTTCGAGAGTTTGAATAGTTCTTTCACTCTGCCCATCCGTCTGCGGATGATAAGCTGTACTTAATCGGATTTCAAATCCCAAAGCTTTCTGTAATCCTCCCCAGAACTTTGAAGTAAATCGACTATCTCTATCAGGGATAATAGACAAAGGAACACCGTGTCTGGTAACAATTTATTTGATGTAAATCTGCGCTAACTTTTCTACAGAGTATTTCTCTCTTATTGGTAGAAAATGTGCAGATTTAGACAAACGATCAACAATTACCCAAATCGCGTCATACCCCTTTGGAGTTCGAGGTAACTTCATAACAAAATCCATGGTAATGTGGTCCCATTTCCATACAGGTATCTCTAACGATTGAAGACTTCCATATGGCTTCTGATGTTCAATCTTAACATGTAAAAATCTCAGACACTGTTCCACATATCGAGCTATGTTTCTTTTCAATCCTGGCCACCAATAAAAGGGTTTCAAATCTCTATACATCTTATTGGTGCCTGGATGGATAGAGTACCNGTCTTTGTCTTGTAACATTGTCTTGGCAGAGGACAAGTTTCCAGAACCTCTGTGGATGAAGACAGAGGTTCTGTCACTTTAACCTTGTACAAAAGAGCTTCTTCTGWTGATTGTCCTCTGAGGTCTTCTGTAACAGATCAGCTTCTGTCAATACTTGCTGTTTTACTTTTTCTATACATTTACATTAAAGGAATGAGAGCTAACACTTTTAACATCACAAAATCACCTATACTAAACTCAATTGGCTTTCGACGATTATCTGCATAACTTTTCTTGCGATCTTGTGCTATTTTTATTCTTTCACGGATCTGTTCGATCTTTTCAGAAGTTTCTTGAACAATTTCAGGAGCTGTCAGTTGTTTTTCACCCACTTCATTCCAACATAACGACGTTCGACATTTACGTCCATACAACACTTCATACGGTGCTGCTTGAATACTGGAATGGTAACTATTGTTATATGCAAACTCTATCAATGGCAAGTGATCTTCCCATGATCCCCCGAAGTCAATAATACAACTTCTTAACATATCCTCGAGAGTTTGAATAGTTCTTTCACTCTGTCCATCAGTCTGCGGATGATAAGCTGTACTTAATCGGATTTCAGATCCCAAAGCTTTATGTAATCCTCCCCAGAACTTTGAAGTAAATCGACTATCTCTATTAGAGATAATAGACAAAGGAACACCGTGTCTGGTAACAATTTATTTGATATAAATCTACGATAACTTTTCTGAAGAGTATTTCTCTCTTATTGGTAAAAAATGTGCAGCTTTAGACAAACGATCAACAATTACCCAAATTGCGTCATACCCCGTTTGAGTTCGAGGTAACTTCATAACAAAATCGATGGTATTGTGGTCCCATTTCCATACAGGAATCTCAAACGATTGAAGACTCCCATACGGCTTCTGATGTTCAATCTTTACCTGTAAACATGTCAGACACTGTTCCACATATCGAGCTATGTCTCTTTTCAATCATGGCCACCAATAAAAGGGTTTCAAATCTCTATCTTATTGGTGCCTGGATGGATAGAGTACCGGGACTTATGACTCTCATTTAATATCATACTTCGGATATCTCCAAAATATGGTACCCAAATTTGCCCTTGAAAACACATAATTCCTTTGTCATTTGGTTCCAAGGTTGAAATCATTTTACCCAACCATTCTGATTTGATAAGATCTTCTTTCATAGCTTCCTTCTGACATCTCAAAACTTCTTTATGAATATCAGGGACTAAACTTATTCTCATTGTCACCGTTTTAATATTTCCGCTCTTTTCTTTTCTACTCAAAGCGTCAACTACCACGTTGGTTTTTCCTGGGTGGTAAAGGATTTCACAGTCATAATCATTAACAAGTTCATTCCACCGACGCTGTCGCATATTTAAATCTTTCTGGCTGAATAAATGCTGTAGACTCTTGTGATCTGTGTAAATTTGACACTTTGTTCCCAAAAGATAATGCCTCCAGATTTTTAGAGTGAATACTACCGCATCTAACTCCATATCATGAGTTGGATACTGTTTCTCATGATCTTTCAATTGTCTTGACACATAAGAAATCACCTTTCCTCTTTGCATCAGAACACATCCTAATCCTGACTTTGAAGCATCGCTGTATACCACAAAGTCTTCGGATCCATCTGGTAGAGTTAATATCGGCGCACTACAGTGGTGATCCTTTAATAGTTGG
>NC_037540.1:29988004-29989457 GCF_001531365.2 Cynara cardunculus var. scolymus | reverse complement strand
GGAGTCTTTGGAGCTTCCCATTTTTCAACTTCTTCTATTTTTACTGGATCTACTTGTACTCCGGCTTCTGAGATAACATGACCCAAAAATTGAACTTCTCTTAACCAGAATTCACACTTGGACAATTTGGCATACAACTTTTCTTTCTTCAATATTTCTAGTATCAAACGAAGATGTTCTGCATGTTCTTCTTCGGTTTTAGAGTATATAAGAATATCATCGATAAA
Source organism: Cynara cardunculus var. scolymus (assembly GCF_001531365.2). Lineage (NCBI taxonomy): Eukaryota > Viridiplantae > Streptophyta > Magnoliopsida > Asterales > Asteraceae > Cynara > Cynara cardunculus. The sequence goes on along the minus strand of NC_037540.1, from coordinate 29,989,230 downwards.
TACAATAACGAATTTATCAAGATATTCCTTACATACCCTATTCATCAAATCCATAAAGGCTGCAGGCGCATTAGTTAGACCGAATGGCATAACTAAGAATTCATGATGCCCGTACCTTGTTCTGAATACTGTTATGGCAACATCTTCTTCTCTGACTTTAAGCTGATGATACCCTGATCTTAAATCAATTTTGGAGAAATAACTTGCTCCTACCAATTGATCGAACAAGTCATCAATCCTTGGTAAAGGATACTTATTTTTGATTGTTAACTTATTCAACTCACGATAGTCTATACACATTCGCATAGACCCATCCTTCTTTTTAACGAATAGGACCGGAGCTCCCTAAGGTGAAGTGCTAGGCCTAATAAATCCCTTATCAGTTAAATCTTTCAACTGTACAACCAGTTCTTTCAATTCAGATGGAGCTAAACGGTACGGCGCCTTTGCTACTGGTGCAGCCCCTGGTACCAAATCAATTCGAAACTCAATGACTCTATCTGGTGGTAATCCAGATAAGTCTTCCGGAAATTTTTTGGATATTCACTAACAATCAGAATCAATTCCTCTTGTCTCTTCTCTTTCTTCAGATCAATTACATATGCCAAACATCCTTGGCACTTCTTTCGAATACTTTTTTGGGTTTTCATTACTGTCAAAATATTGATATGATGATTCTGACGATCACCATAAATAACAACTGTTCTCTGGTCTGGCAGAATAATTCTGATTATTTTCTGATTACAAACAATTCTAGCCTGATACTTTGCCAACCAGTCCATACCCACTACTACCTCAAATTCTTTCATTGGCATTGGAAATAACCGAATCGGAAGTTCACAGTCCTCAATAACAATAGTATGGTTATTGTACACACTAGTAACAGTTTCCTGACTATTAGCAGTATCAACTACTAACTCAYYATCAAGTAGCACAGAATTCAGACATGCAGTTTGAGCAAACAATGGTGATACAAACGAAAAGTTTACACCCGAGTCAAATAACACCTTAGCACGTATTGAATTCAAGAGGAATGTACCTATTACTACATCCGGTGATGCTTCTGCCTCATTCTTAGTCATCTGGAAGGATCGTCCCCGCGCACCTCCTTGCTCTCCTCTATTCACAGTAGATATTCTTCGTGTACCCGACGCATTACTCCCTATTGTTAACTGTGGAGTTCTTAACAAGGGACAATTTGGTCGAATATGATCCGGAGAATTGCA
>NC_037540.1:29972113-29986099 GCF_001531365.2 Cynara cardunculus var. scolymus | reverse complement strand
CACACATACAAATGCCACCCTTATATCCAAAGGTACACCTCTCCTTGATATGCCACCCTTATCCCATGGTATACCTCTCCTTGATATGCCACCCTTATTTCCTCATCAAAATATTTTCACAGAATAATTTCAAATAAACCGCAGCCATTGAAATTATTATCTATACAAAAATATTTCTTTCAAAACTTCCTTTTTATGATAAAATAACATTTCTCATTGAAAACACAACATTACATCAAATCCGGTCAACTTTGAATTAGCCGGACTTCAAATCTGGTCAACTATCTGGACAACACAACCTAAGCTTTGTCAAATTTAATACTTGAACAAATTTCAACTTTGTCCGGATAACAAATCCGGTCAATACCCCGCATAAAGCTTRRACGATTTATCACTTRGAATATAAACCATCTTTGTCCGGATAACATGTCCGGTCAATACCCCGCTCATTACTTAGCCGATTTAAAATAATCCAACCACTATTTGGTCCTATTCTTACTTCTCAGTTTAAAAAGATTACTTTTCTTACCAATCATACCCCGATCAATACTTAACCGATTTAAGACAATCCGGACAATACATCGATTAACCTTTGTCCGATTTAAAATAGTCCGGACAATACTTCGTCCATCCTTTATCCGATTTAAAGTAATCCGGTCAAACCTTGTCCGGTTTAATATCTTGATAAACACTTAGAGCAAAAAAACTGATTTCTATCCATATTCAAACAAAATTCATATGAAACTAGTAATAATTTTTATGCAAAAGAGTTTTAGAAACTACTCACCTTATGCAATCAAATGAGATTCAACTTCTTGAAATCAGACACTTGAATCTTCTTTACAAGAGTAATCCGGTCAATCTTTCCTCTTTTAAATCGCACAACTTTTAGCAAATGCAAGAAGAGAAAATATGGAGGCTCAGCCTCCCTTTTATACTTTCCAAAACTAGAAAAGCGACTAACCCATCTCCTTTTCTCACAAAATTCACATGCATGCATGCATACACCTTGTTCATATATAAATATATATATATATACCATGCATACATGTAAACACATAACATATGCATTTCATATTATGCACATTTTCATATCTCAGCATGATCAAACGTAACAATTTATCATGCTATCACGTAATCATTTAATCAAATAATCACATATTCTTTACCTTGGGTGATAACTAGAATCCGGTTATCACATTTCCAATCAAAACGATCATTAAAAATCTATCAATTCGCTTTTTTCATTCATAAAATTTCATAAAACATCTTCTCTAAAACGTAAAGTTTTCTCTCCCAAATCTTAGATGGCCAACTGGAATTCCGCTTACAGTGTTGGTTCGCTCACTAAACCTTCAACTCTTCAAAGAGAAGAGTATCCACAATGGAGGATACGGATGGTAAACTTTCTGAAACGGATGGACAAAAATCTTCTGCGATCTGTCATGGAGGGTCCCTACGTTCCACAGACTCTTGTTCCAAGAGTCCTAGGAACAAATACCACATCAGAAATTCCTGCCTATTACATGCCCAAGGATGAGAAGAATTGGGATGAAGACGAAATAGAGCGTGTGGAGACTGACAAAAAGGCCAAGAGAATAATCATCATGGCTATTCCCAATGAAATCTTCCAATCCCTTTATGCATGTTCTACAGCAAAGGAACTATGCGATGAGCTGACAAGCCAATTGGAAGGAGGAGCAAAAACAAAGAAGAATCATAGAGCCCAATGTCTCAACGAATACACCAACTTCAAGGCTCTTCCTGATTAACCCATTCAGAAGACATACGATCGTTTTAACACATTGATTAACCAATGTCAACGAAACGATATCTCCAGGACGAAGGAAGAAAATAATATTTTTTTCCTTAAAAGTCTCGACGATGAATGGACACAGCTGTCAATGTCCCTTCAAGCAAATCAGGACTTAGACGGCTGGTCACTTCATGATGTATACGGAACGCTTGCTGCACAAGAGAATGATATCATGAAGAAGAAAGTGTCCATCGGTGGACCCCTGGCTCTTGCTGCAGAAGAAAGGAAAGAAAGCAAAGAAAGCACTGGTAGTAGAATCAGACTCTGAGGATGAAACATCCGAATCAGATGATGATATCAAAGCCTTTGCTAAATCTCCGGCCTTGATTACAAAAACAGTTCCAGAAAAAGTTCATCAAGAGACCCTATGAACGAAGAGAATTCAAAAGGGAGAAGTACCAGCCATCCTATGAAAGGAAGCCATTGAAATTTTATCAGAGGGAAGACAAAAGAGATGGAAGAGAAGAGAGAAGACATAAGAGAAGATAGAAGAGAGGAGAAGAAAGAAGACAGAGACGGAAGGAAAAATGACCTCCGCTGCTTTAGGTACGGAAAAATCGGTCATTTTTCCAAAGAGTGCAGAGGACGATTGGTAAAGGTTGCTGATTACTACAAGAATAAATATAAATACAATCCAAGAGAGCGAAGCCTGATGGCTGAGGAAGAAAATTGGGTGTCTGATTCTTCATCCGATGAAGAAGATAAAGCACTCATCTGTTTGATGGCCACGTCCAATGCAGAATCCGCCTCTGACACTGATGATCAGGTATGTGAGTCTACTATCGATGAAATCAACTCTGCTCCATCTGAGCTAGAGTTAAAAGAAAAATTAAATTTTGAAAAATCTGAAAGAATTAAAGCGAAAAAAGAAGTCAGTTTCTACAAAAGAGAGACTGATCTTCTAACCAAAGAAAAAGCCGAACTCATGAAAGAAAATACTCGCATTGCCTCTCTTAAAAAATCAGAGGAAGAAAAACTTCTGGAAATAAACAAGCGAATAACCAAAGACCTAGAAAAGAAGGCAAAGGCCTTAAAAGAATCCAAGGCAGAGAGGCTTAACTCAGCAGCTCTCAAAGATTTCTTTCAAAAAGAAAGGGAGGTTCTTCACCAGAAGCTTCAAACCAATGAACTTCTGATGAAGAAATACAGGGATGCCCAAAATGTGTACGAAAAACTAAATGGTCGAACGAACACTCAAGGGATTGGATTCAATGAATTGGAATCCTTAATCGAAACAAAAAAAATCCACCTTTGAATCCACTTTCAAACTTGGATGCATTCAAAAACCCGACTTTTTCCCGAAACCAAAAGCAAATTTTAAAAGAGTTAAAGTCGATGGAAAAACTGTCGTTTTAAGACAGGATTTTGAAAACATGGTGTACGAGAGCAGTACATGTAAGAATTCTGATGAAAGGAACGACGCCTCCAAATCAGAGACCGATGGAAACTCTATGGTTAAATCAGAGTCTCTAGTTGTCAATCCCACTTCATCAGCAAGTACTGTTGATGAAAAGGAGAATCCTAGTAAGGAACCATCAGCTGATGAATCCAAGTCAGAAACGATGGAACCCCCAATAGATCACTCTGAAGAATCAACCTCTTAACCCACACCTCCCACAAACATCCATGCTAATTTTTATTTCGAGAAATCAGCGAGAGACTTCCTCGATTCTGAAACTGAAGAAGAGATAGTCTGTGAATCACCAAAGATCATCGAGGATAAGAAGCCTCAAAACTTCAAACCCTCAATGAAATCTGATGTTCCACCATCGATGATATCTTCAGACAAAGGAAAGGGAAAGCTGAGAAATATCAAATCTACCAACGATAACTTACAAGGCTCTAGTATATCTTCTAAGTTCATTAAGTTTACTCGTGAGCAAAAACAGAAGTGGCCTGCCTCTGAGAAATCTAACCACCACTTTTCTTCTCATTCAGTTGAAGAAAAGTAGTACTTCCTCAGGAATAAAGAAGTAAAGACCAAGACCTCCTCAAATAAAAAATCTGAACTAGATAGGACGTTTGTAAAAACAACCAATGCTAGAACAAGATTTACATCCCCTGCATTTACTTCTTCATTTTTAGCAAATAAAAAGAAAGTTAGACATTCATATTCAAAGAATCATAATTGTCAATGTTTAGCTCTTTTACAAAACCTGAGAAACCACATGTTGACACATCGATGCATATTCTCCAAACACGTTCATCGCTATAAAGTTAAATTCAATGAAAACGTGAAAAAGCCCAAGTCTAAGGGAAAGGGAAATGCAAACAAACCCAAGCCTGCAAAGGCTAAGGGTGATGAAAAGAGAGAGGTATCTCCCACTAACAAACGTGGACTCATTATGAAATAGGTACCTAAAACCCCTTAATTTGTCTTGCAGGACCAGCATGTGCAACCATGGTACATGGATTCAGGTTGCTCCAGACACATGATTGGTGACAACAGTCAGCTGTCCTCCTTCATCGAGAAATCTGGAGGCTCTGTCACTTTTGGAGACAACAGCAAGGGTACCATCAAGGGATACTGAACTCTCATCAAAGGCAACATCTCCATCAGCAAAGTGGCTTATGTTGAAGGTTTGAAGCACAATTTACTAAGCATAAGCCAGTTCTACGACAAGGGTCTTGAAGTCAGAATCCGCAAGGATTTCTGTGTCATAGAAACAAAGCCCGGTCAAACCATCATCAAGGCTAAGAGAGAAGGAAATCTCTATCTTCTGGATTTTCAATCCTCTGAGGGACAAGACACCCTTTGCCTTGTATCCCATAAGAGCGATGAAAATTGGTTATGGCACCAGAAGTTCTCACATCTAAATTTTGATGTTCTAAGAAAGCTAGGCAAACATAAGCTGGTCAAGAGGATTCCTGATCTCAACTTTAAAAAAGATCATCTATGCTCAGCCTACGAGATGGGAAAGTTAAAACGGGCCTCTCACAGAACAAAGTCAGAAACCTCCTGCACCAAGCCCTTGGACATGATCCACATTGATCTCTGTGGGCCCATATCTACACAAAGCCTCTCAGGAAAGAAGCACATATTGATCCTAGTTGATGAATACTCTAGATACACCTGGGTTGAGTTTGTAAGGAAGAAATCAGATGTTCCTGACCTACTCATTGGGGTGATGAAAAGACTCCAAGTCCTTCTACAACGGAAACTCATTAAAGTTAGAAGCGGCAATGGAACTGAATTAAAAAAATGCCAAAATCGATGAATACCTCATCAATGAAGGCATTTCACAAAACTTTTCAGTAGCCATAACTCTACAACAGAATGGAGTTGTAGATCGAAGGAACAGAACCCTCGTGGAAGCAGCAAGGACCATGCTTGCTTCATCGGAGTTACCAATCACCTTCTAGGGTGAAGCTATTTCTACTGCATGCTTCACCCAAAATTGGTCTATCATCAACAAGTGGCACCAGAAGACACCCTATGAGCTCATTAATCAGGGAAGACCAAATGTCAAGTATTTCCATGTCTTTGGGTGCAAATGCTTTGTACTCAATGATAGGGAATATCTTGGCAAGTTCGACAAGAAAGCTGATGAAGGGATTTTTCTGGGATATTCTCAAACCGCGAAGGCCTACAGAGTCTACATCAAAAGAACAAAGATTTTTATAGAAAGCATCAATGTGTCCTTTTGATGACTCCACACAAATGACTTATGGACACAACAGTTCAGGACTCGGACTTCAATAGAGAGCCTYTGATTCATCACTTAGCAAACCTAATGAATCAGAGTTAGCTCAATTATTTGAAGACATCTTCGAAGAAGAAGTAATCTCTGGACATGCACCTATTGCAAAATCCACTTCCAGAACCGATGAAGAACATGAAGTCTCCAATGCTAAAGGTACAACTCTTACTGAAACTCATGTTACTTCACCTTCTACATCTTCTGTGTCTTCAGATCAAGAACAAGAACCAGAGTCTCACTCTGGAGATGATCTCTTCGAGGGGGAGCAAGCAGTTCCATCGATCGATGAAAAATTGCATCCTGTTGCTTCAGAATCCAGTCGAGCATCAAGTGGACAAAAGACCACCCACATCACCAAATCATTGGTGATCCAACATCTGATGTCAAGACGAGATCAACAACAGCCAATGAATGCCTCTTCGCCAACTTTCTAAGCATGATAGAACCAAAGAAGATTTTTGAAGCCCTACAAGACCCAAATTGGATAGACGCAATGCAAGAAGAACTACTCCAGTTTGAGAGAAATAAGGTGTGGTCCCTCATGCCTCTACCCAAAGGGAAGACAGCCATAGGAACCAAATGGGTCTTAAGAAACAAGAAGAACGAAGATGGCATAGTCATAAGAAACAAGGTCAGGCTTGTTGCCAAAGGCTACTGCCAGGAAGAAGGGATTGACTACGATGAGACATTTTCTCCCGTCATGAGACTTGAAGCCATCAGGATATTCCTAGCCTATGCAGGTCACAAAGGCTTTAAGGTCTATCAGATGGATGTCAAGTCTGCCTTTCTCAACGACAAACTTCAAGAAGAAGAATACGTGTAGCAGCCCCCTGGGTTTGAAGATCCAAAACATCCAGAGTATGTCTATTTTCTGGACAAAGCCCTCTATGGGCAGAAGCAAGCACCCAGGGTCTGGTATGAAACTCTATCCACCTTTCTCATTAACAACAGATTCGAAAAAGGTACAATCGATACAACCCTCTTTCTCAAGAAGCATAAAGGTGACATATTACTTGTACAAATATATGTGGACTATGATAACCGGGTTCTGGTTATTACCCAAGGTATTTATTATGCGAATTAATTGTTTATGTGGATACATGCTTACATGGGTTATATATATGAGTATGTGTATTTTTTATGCATAGGGATATATGCATAATATGTAGATATATGTATATGTGTGTGTATAATATATATATGTGAAGTGTGTATGCATGAGGAGTATGCTTAAGCATATTTGTGTGTATGTATGTAGGAAATGTTATGTACATGCATGCACATGGTCTAAGGTTGGATTGACTGACTTTCCATATTTGGAAAGTATAAGTAGAAGTTTTGTGGGGAAAAACAAGTTTTTGTTTCTTTTAGAAAATCTTGTGAGATTTGAGAGAAAGCCTGTCCGGATTTCTTGCATATTAGGAATCAAAGTGGGTTTGCAATTGCTAAATTTCAAAGGTGAGTGATTTCTATACCCTTTTTGTATAAAATTTGATACTGGTTTTATTTGAATGTTGCTTATTATTGGAAAGAAATAGGTTAGTCAATTAAGGTTTTTATTCGGACAAGGGGTGACCGGATTAAGTATAAACCGAACAAAGCTTGTCCGGATTACTCTTAAACCGGGTAGGAGTTGTCCGATTTAACTATTAATCGCTTAAGTGTTGTGCGATTTAGGGTGTTAGTAAGAATTTTGAAATATGTAAACCGGACAAAGGTTTTGAATGGAGAAGTATGAATACGACCAAGCATTGTGCGGTTTAGCCTTAAATTGCCTAAGGGTTGTGCGGATTAGTTATAAACAGATCACGTATTAAGTGGTTTAGTCTTAAATCGATCATGTGTTGTCCGGATTTCCTTAAACCGGACATAAGTCATGCGGTTTAGCCTTAATTCAATCCTGGGTTGTCCGGATTAGTAAATCGGAAAAAGGGACAAGTGTTGTCCGGATAATTTGTCCAAATAACTTCTATTTGAAAATTTGCATGTGTTAATTATTCTAGACATTTATATAGTTTAAAATGTCTATTATTGGGTTTAATTGTGGATTCATAAAAGGGGTATTTTATATCTTGTTTTAAGTGGTAGTTTCCCCAGACGTAGTGATCATTGTCTGTTCTGGCTTGGAACTGGGAATGAGTACTTTCAGACGTGGTGACTTTTGTCTATTTTGATAAGTAACCCTGTTTTGGTGGAGAATAAAGGTGACATATCAAGGAGAGGTGTACTTGGAATAAGAGAGGCATTGTCATATGTGGATATTATTATAACTCTTATTATTATTACTAATTGGATTTAATAACTWTGAATCATCATTTCTTTGTGACCTGATGAATTAAAGATATTATTCTTATTAGAAATATTAAGGTAGATGTTATTGAGAAGGGGAAAATGGTTTGTCATAAAGGGCAAATATTGTCTTAAACCTTTTCGTTAATATTTATAAAAGAATGGTCTAATGATTCAAAGAATCTTTGGTTACAATATTGTTTCATATTGAGAATGTTGAATCTTTAAGCATATGTATTTTAGTAATAGAACTGTGGTTCGTGAGTTTATTCTTTTATACATGTCATTGGAAACTGCATCATTGGATTGTATTACAAATATTTCTAAGCAAAGTTACTTTATTATATTTTGGTGTTCATCACCCTGCAATTGCAAAGAAGGGATTTACTCACTAGACCCTTCTGGTCTAACCCTCATTTTCTGTTTTAAAATTATACAATGCAGGAATAGCGGGGTCCAGGGATATTAAAGGGAAAGGGAAACTATGATTATTTTCCTAATTTGTTATCTGCTTTTGAAGATGTTGTATTACATGTAATAGTACATGATTTGTTTTGAAAATTTTTATATGTAGATTTTGTACATATAGGAATCCTTGTACTAGTGGGACCTTATGATGTAAATTATATTTCTATATAATGAAATATGTGTTATATGCAAATGTGGAGTTTGGGGTGTTACATGGACGACATCATACTTGGCTCTACAAATGCAAAACATTGCGAAAAATTCTCAGAGCTGATGAAAAGCAAATTTGAGATGAGTATGATGGGAGAACTTAGTTTCTTTCTTGGTCTTCAAATAAAACAAACTTTAGAGGGGTTTTCCATCAATCAGTCCAAGTATGTGACTAACCTTCTGAAGAAATACTCTCTCTCAAATTCATCAACAATGAGAACACCCATGGCTACATGAGCTAAGTTATTTGCTGATCAATCAGGCAAATCTGTAGATGTAACAACCTACAGAGGCATGATTGGATCACTCCTGTATCTGACTGCTAGTAGACCAGATATTATGTTTGCTAAATGTCTTTGTGCAAGGTATCAATCCAATCCTAAAGAATCTCATCTCTCTGCGGTCAAGAGGATCTTTAGATACCTTAAGGGAACCCCTTCATTGTTTCTCTGGTATCCTAAGAACTTTGGCTTTGATCTAATAGCCTATACAGAAGCAGATCATGCAGGTTGCAAACTTGATAGAAAGAGTACGTATGGAAGCTGTCAACTCTTGGGGGACAAGCTGGTAAGTTTGACATCCAGAAAACAGAATTGTGTCTCAACCTCTACAACAGAAGTAGAATATGTTGCTGCTGCTAGTTGTTGTTCACAAGTTATTTGGATGAAGACTCAGCTTAAGGACTATGGCTTTCAATATGAAAAAATACCAATCCTCTGTGACTCCAAGAGTGCAATAGCCATCTCTTCAAATCCTGTGCAACATTCCAAGACCAAGCACATCGATGTAAGGTACCACTTTCTGAAAGACAATGTTGAAAAAGGTAATATAGAAATGTACTTTGTTCCCACTGAGATTCAACTTGCTGACATTTTCACAAAAGCTCTTGATGAGAAAAKATTTTTATTCCTAGTCAGCAAGATGGGTATGTTGAATCTCACCACTTAAAGGCAATCATTGGTTTGAAACCAAAGATTCTCAATATCTCATGGTTATGCCTATAAGTGATAAAAATAATTATGGCCATAAACATCAAGTACTCTAAACTAGAGCCTCTGGTTTTATAGACCAGAGCCTCTGGCCATTTAGAAACACTTGCTTAAATTTTGGCTAAAAGTTTTTCATCGTCTTTGGAACCAGAGACCTCTAGTCCAAAGCAAATACTTGGTATTTTTCACCAAGTACTTCCTTCCAAACCAGAGCCTCTGGTTGTATAGACTAGAGCCTCTGGATGCCAATTCTTTGAGACTAGAGCCTCTTTGGTCTCAAACTTGGACTTCCTTAGTCATTCATGGATGTAACCTTGTCATATTCCATCACCTTTGGAACCAGAGACCTCTGGTCCAAAGCCAATTCTTTGTAAACTTATTCACCAAGTACTCATTTCTCAACTAGAGCCTCTGGTTCTAAAGACCAGAGCCTCTGGATTCAAAGTCTTTGGAACCAGAGCCCTCTGGTCTCAAAGGCTCATCCTTTTCACACATAATTACATGCACTTAACCAAATTTTCTTATTTCTTCGCAACCACAACCTCTGGTTCTAAAGACCAGAGCCTCTGGATTTGTTGTCTTTGGAACCAGAGCCTTCTAGTCTCAAAGACCCATTCATTGTCATATCCATTCAAATACTTAGCCACATTTCATATAAGTTTTCACCATCATTCACAACCAGAGCCTCTGGTCATCGAAATCAACCTTTTATTGTTTCTAGGGGAGTTTTAAACTCATGTCTCATCCTTATGCATCATCTGAGGGGGAGCTTTTCTTTCATCATGAATGTTCATTGCATAAATATGCATTTCCCATCCCAGAGCCTCTGGTTTCTACTATCCAGAGCCTCTGGACACCAAAAATGCTATATAAATGATGAATAAATCATGTGTATTCAACCAAAGCCCCTCTGATCCTACAAAATGGGTTGTCCATGCTTAACTAGAGCCTCTGGTTTGTCTATCCAATGTTCATTATTAGTACAACCCAACATTCCATCGATGAACTTATTCATCACTCTCAACCAGAGACCTCTGGTTCCCCATCCAAAGAGTCATGACCAACCAGACCGCCTCTGGTTCCATGATAAAATCATTTTCATCCAAAAACCAAAACTTCGTAATTAGTATTTATCTTACAATTAGATGGAATTTTAAATATAATTTTTTTTGGATTGATATTCAAGAGATATTATTTGGGATAATTATTTCATTATCCCAAATAATCCAAACGTCATCTTACACACACCTGCCATTCATACAGCCTGTTTCCCATAAACACCTTCATATTACCCATCCACCTTCCCCATATTAACATGTGTCCTCCAACATTAATGGCACGCTACAATCAAGACGGCACATGATCCCCACCAAATCACCTTTTTGCCAAACGTCTCCCATCATAATGATTAACCTTTTAATATAATATTCCTTTAAAACTGTTTCCCATTCTCTACCAATAAATAACCTTCTTCCCCAACCATTTCTTCTTTACGCTTCCTAAACCTACACACACTTAAGACGAACTGTAAACAACATAACCTGCAACTCAAATAGCAATGGCTTTTTCCGCCTCTCCCGAATAGAACAACAACGACAACCATGTGCAATCAACCAGCGCAGACAGCCGTGCACTGGTGTACCTCCCAATCAAGCCAAACAATCACGCAATAGACCTTCGAACCAACATCTTTGAACACATGTTTGCAATTATGATTGAATTTTTTCAAAACTGCATCCTCCAACCCGCCTTGACCTTAACCGACAATGGCGTACCACTCAAGTACGTCCAACAGGATTGGCAAACTTGTGAATTCTACCCCGAGAACTGTGGCATCATGGGGGACATTCATGCCCCAAATGACATGGTTTGCTCGGTCAAGATCTCCCGAGCAAAGGTTTCTAAAGTCCTTTGCATTCCCACTCGCCAAGAACTCGGCATTGACAAATACGCTGAGCCACCCACAAATTCCGACATCCTCCGCTTCATCAAAATGCTAGGTTACAATCGTGACCTACGCAACGCCTCCGACTTCAAAAGGCAGTTCTTGCCACCAATGTGGAATATGTTCTTTTCCATATTGAACAGAGCTCTCACCTGCAAACTAGGGTCGATGGATCAGGGCAACATCAACATCATGACTATAATGTACGGCCTCTTCTTCAACTTGTCGTTGGACTATGCTTTCCTCATCTACAATGAGACCCACGCAGCGGTAGTCAAGAAATGTAAACTCAAGGAAGCAGGAAAGCCTTTGACTTCTGTTCTCTTTCCTCGATTCCTCGCTCTCTTCATAAGGGACGCGATGAGGAGACACGATCTACCGGCCGATGGACCATACACTCCACAATTCCTGATGAACGGCCATCGACCAACGATCTCCAAAGGAGGGATACACCACGGAGAGAACAGTTTCACATGCCATGCTCAGCGTCATACCAGAGACGTCTGAGATAAGGCAGATGTATGAACACTCTCTGTTACCCCATGAACTGAGGGTAGCTACCTCAGAGCACTTAGAGCCGTCTCCTGACATTAACGAGGGAGCACATGATTCGTCTTCATCGTGTGATGAAGATGATGATGATCACACTCCTCGTGCATCTCCTGGCCCTTCACATACAATTCCCATCCCCTCTTCCCAAAGGGAAACCACCACCACTACCCCTGGCGATCAAGGCCAAAGGGGTATTGAACGAGGACGACCCAGTCAAATCCCCATCCCAACCAGCCATCCAGAGGCCACTGTTCGGGACTCTGGAGATGATGCAGCCGAGGAACCTCACCATCCTTCGCCCCTCCCCCAATAGTGAGGCGATAAAGAAATAAGAGCCACTTCGCCTCATGGCTCGCCATCACCCATCACACACCCAGAAGCATGTGTTGCTTCTGACATTGAAATGCCTCAAGATCGTTCAGAGCGATCTCCTTTTCGTGCACAATCCCCCCTTCGATACTTAATTTAGCAAAGGGGAAACACACTTACTTCTCTTACCCGGCCTCTGAAGACGAGGAAGAAGAAGAAGATGTCGCAACATCAAGAGATAGCTCCTCACTAGAGGGCAATCGAGGACTTGGTGGAAGTCCTTCAATGCCTACATTTTCACAAGGCCTTGAGGGCGCCTCTGGAGCTGAGGTTGAACCTACAGAATCCGTTGCTGCAGGGGTTACCCCTGTGGCTGATCTAGTCACAAAGGCTGAGTTCCAAGCCTTTGTCGACTCGATTCAGCGGTCCTTTGAAGACCTAAAACTCATCATCCAAGGGATTGTCGACAACCCACCTTCCATCAATCTAACCCCCATTCGACAATCGCTTGCATCCCTCGAAACCCAAACCAGAGACAACACCACCCGCCTCCAAATGTTACAACAAACCATGACCCAACACCATAACACCTCATTCACCTTTGCCACCCAACGAAACCAACTCATGATGAATTCCATCGCCACCCTCACGGCCCAGGCAACTGCGACAAATGAGACCTTAGCCTCCATCACCACCCAGATAAACACCATCTCCCAAACCCTTAACACCCTCCTAGCCACCATAACCTCCCAACTCCCTCAACCTACCCCACTCCCAACTTCAACAATCGATGAAACCTTAGCCTCCCTCTCCTCCCAAATAGCCACCATCCAAACCATCATAACATCACTCCCAACCTCTATAATTGTAACACCCCCACTCCATACATTGCATATAACACATATATTATACATAGAATACATGTCTTCGCCCACATAGGTCCATAATACAAAAGTCTTTAATGTAAAATACGCAACCCAAAAATTTCAAAAGTACATGTTCTTGCATCCTAGCATCTATGCTTTCAAAAACAGCTAAGCACATAGGGAAGTAATTCACATAATGCTCTATCGCTTATTATCTTTACCAGCACATATTTTGAAAACACGAAATGAGGGTTAGACATGAATGTCTAGTGATGTTCCCTTTTATGTAATGCAGGGTGAAGATCACCAAAACATTTATTAAATAATCATTTCAAAACATGCGGAATAAAATCAGATTCTGTTTTGGTCCATCGAGCCTCTGGTTCCAAACCACACTTGGAATATATTTCAATAACCAGGACCAGAGCCCCTCTGATCTCTCTTCCAGAGCTTCTGGTTCCTCGACCAGAGCCTCTGGTTGTACTAACCAGACTTGGAATATATTTCGATAACTTGGACTAGAGCACCTCTGGTCTCTCTTCCAGAGCTTCTGGTTCCTCGACCAGAGCCTAGTTGCACTAACCAGAGCTTCTAGTTCAACGTGTAAGCCAACCAGAGCCTCTCTGGTCTGTGTTTCATAAAAGGATTCAAAGTATATAATCCTTTTTAAAAACTTCTAAAAATATGATTTTGACATAGAAGCTCTTATCAATAGATACAGAGCCTCTGGTCCAATTAGTACATTTAGTAAAAACTTGCTCATTCTCCAAATCAATAACCAGAATCCTCTGGTCCAATAATGAGGACCAACCAGAGCCCATCTGGTTCCTTACAAGGAACA
>NC_037540.1:29964469-29971498 GCF_001531365.2 Cynara cardunculus var. scolymus | reverse complement strand
ATCCTCAAAACAGGATATCATTTCCAAAACTGTTTTAAAGAAGCAATCTCTTCTTTATCTTTTCCAAAACAGTTTTTAATCCTCAAACATATAATAATAACAACTTTAAACTATCAAAATAGTTTTACCATCTTTTCTTCAAAACCAATATCAAAACCCATCAGTTTATATAACCAAATATATAAAGGTTATAGTCATAAAAAACTCACAGTGTATAATCAACAATATTTTTAAAACTCACAGTTTATAATCAACGGTAGTTTAAAAAACTCACCTTAACAATCACAGATTCTGTAGTTTTTAAAAACACACAGCAAATCACAAGCTCTTCAAACAGCTTTGAACAAAAGATTTGTTCAAGAACACTTCTCACCGCCACAACACTCTTTTTCTCTTTCAACATATTTTTCTTCAAAATGAAAATGATAAGATAGAATCTTATCTTTTTATTTCTTTAAATACTCCCACCATGGCGGTGAAGATTATTAAAAACTCATAGACGGTGAAAACTTTAACCAATAGAAATTATCTTGGGTGGTGGGTTTTTCATTATAAATGTGACAGTTGTCAAATTCGAACTTCCAGGTTAGCTATTATTAAGTTTATATTAGTGTTATTGAAGATAATTTATAAGATTAGGAGTTAGTTAGGTTAGTTTGTTCAAAAAATTTCTATAGATTCCGACAGATTGCTTAGAAAGTTCGGTTCCGACCCGTAATTATCTGAAACGTCCTATACAGTGCCAAATGCTCTAATTTATACCTAATTTATATAAAACACCAAGTTTTAGTGTTTTAAATATAAAACCTTTTTATTTAAATGAATTTAGCCATCATGGGTTTATACTTTGAGAAAAATAACATCCTAGCATTTTTGGGATTAATATATATATATATATATATAAAAATATATATTGGGCTTGGGCCCCCATGGCCGCCCCCCCCCCCTCCTATTACCCACATATAAATATCATCATTTCTCCAATTACAACTCATTTTCTCATTTCAAATTTTGAAACACTTCTCCCTCTCTCTTTCTAAACTCAAGAGTCACCTAAGAATCATCTTCTTCATCCTTCCTACTCCAGCCCATTTCTCCATATTTCTCCATCAAAATAGCAAGGATTTTGAAGATATTACATTCCTCTCATCATAAATCAAGGTGACAACTCTATCTTCATCTTTTCTTGCAAATTTTGGGAGAAAAACCCACTTTTTATGCATTTTAAACTACTATCTTCTAACCTCCGAAAATTCTGAGTTTTAARGAGAKATTACACACYAAAAACATGTAAAAATGTTCATATGATGGTGGTGATCTATGACCCAAACATTAGAACTCAAGAARATGGGTAAAATCATGTTGTATGTGAGCTTGATTCTCAAAAATGGCATTTTTAGGTGCTGACAGATTATGTGCATGTGAATAAATCGTCCATATCTTGATAATAATATGTGTTATGAATCTTCTTCTAAAAGTTTATTTATTGAGTTGGGGTTGTAATCCAATTGGTCTCACTCAAAAACATTGATTTTTGACTCCCCAAATACTCAAAACATTATGTATATGCATCTGAGAGTTTTTCAGTGGGTAAACCCTACTTTAAACAACCATAACTCTCTAGATAATCGTTCAAAATCATTTATTTTTCTTCTGGAAGTTAACTTAATGAGTTACCTTTCGAATGCCACTGATTTCATTCCCAAATGTGGTGATTTGAGGTTTTAACTACTCAAAACAAAGTGAGCATGCAATCTGTCCGAATCTGACAGATTTGTATATGTATGTTTCAATGACCATATCTCTTTCAAAACTCGATGAAAAAGGATGATTCTTCCTTTGAGAGTTAGCTATATGAGTTATCTTCTGCATGCAAGTGGAATCACATGAAAATATGGAGTTTTGTTCTCCAAACACCTAAACCACTTTAGGTGTGCAAACTGTGAAACCACCAGTAGGTAACTCCTACTTTGTATGATAATATCTCTTTATTTACATCCTCTTAGTGTATTATTCTTCTTTTGAAATGTTCTTTTATGAGTTAGGGTTCATATGAACCCAGTTTCACTCAAAAATATGAAGTTTTGAGGCATTAACCAATTTAATTAAGTTAAGTGTGCGATCTGTCAACTAATGACAGATGTGTGCATGTAACTTTATGGTTCCATATCTTCCTCTCAACTCATCCAAAATGCGTGAATCTTAGTTTAAAAGTTTCATTTAAGTGTTAAGTTTATAATCCAACTTGAATTTCTGCAGAACACTTAGTAGAGCTCTTTAAATGAGTATTTTACTAACGTGGTGTAATCTGCCATATCAGTTGTGATATATTGTATTGAATAAATTATTTGAATCATTATTGCATGTCCAAAATGTATGAAATTTGGTCACAATGACCATAGCTCAGTGCTATATCTCATATAAAAAGATAGGAAACTATCTCATTTTAGAAGTCTATGAATTGATCATTTTATGTATCATTAGTTTCTGCCCAAAAATGAGATTTTGGGGGTATTTGATTTTGTAAGTTTTGATCTTTTATTGGACTATAGCATTACTTTCGGTATAAATTACTATATTAACGAGCATATGGACATTATGTATATTTGGACTATAGATAATCAAGTTGGACATAAGTAGACACTTATGGACTTAGGAMTTATTAATCCCCATAAGTAGTTTTAAACCCATAAGTGACAGTTTTGGATATTCCTCTTTGATAGGGAATCGTTAAGCTCGTGTGGTGATCGGATCGTATCTTTAATTTGCGGAGCTTTGCAAAAGTGTGAGTTTCACAGCCCCTTTTTGCTATTTTCGCGTTCTTGGGGGAAAAGCATGTTTAAAAATAGTGATGATTTACATGCAATATTCAATGTGTTTAAACTGTGGATACAAATTGATTTTTATGAATTATTGTTAGGACTGAAAATTCAGTAATAATTGTATTCGTCTTGAAAGTTAAATAGAGTCTATAATTGTAAAAGTCAATGTGTTTGACTTTCTTATAGAAGTTTGACTTTGACTTGTCTTTAGATGTTTGACCATATAAATATGGTTAGTCTTTGTAATTAGAAAGTAGGAGAGCTTATTGTAAATCATAATACGTATTGAGAGGTTTGACTAAAGTTGACTTTCTCTCTCAATGTTTTTGATGTTCTTACAAGATAAATCTATGATCTGCCATTGTTGTGAAGCTATAATGAAGATTGATCATTAAAGTGGGACTCTCATTTGGTATCAGAGCAGGATTGCAAGAACTCAGATGAAGAAATGTGAGATAAGTGAAGAATTTTATTTTCTGAATTTTCGTGTTCTTCATTTTTTTTTAGATTTTGATCTGAATTTTTTTTTAAAATCTTGTGTTTTTCGTGTTATAAATTGGATCAAAATGCTTGAAATTGAATTGTGAATCTTTGTTATTCACAAACTTTTGTGATTTTATCAATTTTAATCAAGATTTAATCGGATTTTATGGTTTTAAATTTTTTCGTGTTCTTGAATTTTTTTTAAAAACCAGTGTTTTTGATCCATTTTTTTAAATTTTTTTTTGTTTTTGTGTTTTTGATAAGTTTTAATCTTCTTTTAAATTTTAGTTTGGTTGTTTTTATTTTGTTAAACCGTTCATTTGGCCCATCTTCAAGGCCCATCATATGTTGACCGGATAAGAGTCCGGTTACATCTTATTCATCTTCATCGCACTGGTTATCACAAAGAAACAATCTGATTCATCTTCTCCAAGTCTAAATCGATGATAAACTGAGCGGAGAAGAAATTAAACCGATCACCTCTTGACCGGATTAGTGACCGGATTCGATTAACACTTAAGCGGACTAGTGATCGGATTACTATACTGCACACAGCTTGACCGATATACTTAAGCGGTTTACATGGAAGCCTTGACCGGATAAGTGACAGCGCACGAAAAGGTTAGTCATCTGTTCATCTACTTGATCGGTGTTCATCTAAACCGATCATCTCTTGATCGGTGTTCATCTAAACCTATCAACACTTGACCAGATAAGTATCCGGATTATAAATCGGACAACCTATCTAGTCGATTTAGAGTTTATCGCTCACCACTATGATCCTAAATCGCTCGAAGAGACTGTAAATCGCTCATAATAGTGTCTGGATTTCACTTGTTTGATTCTTACATCTTAATCCGCTCACCATTTTCACTGTGTTCAAAGTCGACGAGCAAAGTGTTAGGGTTCGATTTGCACCATACTGTTTGTTGTATTGTGGGAATTGTCTTTCTTCAGAAAGTGAGCTGTGAATCCAAAAAAAAAAAAATCAACCTAGATTTAAGTTACAACGTATGATTAGAGCTCTTGCTAAAATCAATCATCGTTTGTGCGAAATAAAGGAATCATACAGCTTACAACAACTTCAATCGGATTTCACAAATAGCTTTTGTCTGATTTAGATTTTGTTTTGTACTAAAGCAATTGATTTCAGAGACACAGTGGTGGATTGTTTATGATGTTGATCTGTGTTTGTGATTCGAACAGTGGCTGTTTAGCAGGAAGCTTCGTCAGAATAGATTGTTCATTTGTTTAGGCACTAAATTGAGCACAAGGTCATCTGGTTTGTATTTGTGAAGTGAAAATCTCAAGCTGTGTGTTGTCTGTATTAGGATACTTTGTTGAACAGTTTAGCGGGCTGTATTGTGAGCAGAGTTCATAGGACTGTTTATCACACAATCTTGGAAAGAAGGATCAAGAAATTGTTTTGCCTTTGGGATTGTGAGGAGTAGCCGCAACAGGTTTAGGATTAATGCTGTGACAGGTTCTGTTTAACAGTGCACACACAAGTTTTGTGTAATCGTTTTTAGATTTCAAGGAATCTGTTAAACTGTGTGATTTTGTGAACTAGAACAGCAGCTCAGGTGGGACAAGGAGTCATTGAGAGAAGACAGCTTGATCGGATTTTTTCTGAGTCCTTCTACTGCTTCTTCCCCAGTTGTTGTAGCTATTGCTGCTGTTTATATTGTCTTGATAGGTTTAACATTCAAGCTGACATTGTGCAGGTGACAGATTGATATCAAGCTCTAGTTCGATTTAGACAGTGTGCAGGTTTTAGCACAGCCTTGTTCATTTTGGAACAGTTACCTGTTTTGAGCTATTACAATCTGTTTTGAATTCAATACAGTTGGCATCTTGATTGCTGTTGGTGAGACTGTTGTATTTCAATTTCAGCAGCAAATTTGAGTGAGCTAGTGAAAGGATAAGGACTTAGAAATTTGAGGAGTTTAAAATCTTTTTGTTGAGCACTTTAGACTGTTTGCTTACTGCCTGTGTCTTGTTTCATCACACAGAGAAGATTGTTTCAGACTAGCTTCWCTCTAGCCAGCATTTGCTGAATTGTCATTTGTTTCAGTTTCTTCACAGAAGGAGGTTGTTTTAAGTGTTTTAAGTGTTTTAAGTGGCTGTTTAGAGACTGTTTTAAWAGTTTCTGTTTTGTTTCATCTTGACAGTCTCTATTAGCTACACAGACTTAGTCATAAAAGCAACAGTGCCATCTTGAAGCTATTAGACAGATAGTTTGTTTAAATTGTTCAAGCTAACAGCCTAACTGTGTTCTTGATTTGATTKTTCAAYTGTTTKTGTGACAGGTACATCAAASTACATTTTGGAMGGTTTAAGGCATAGCAAGCTTTTATTAGATACACAGCCCAGGTGGGACAAAGTGTACTTGCACAGAAGACTCCGATAGTCTGAACTGCAGTTAGAGAGTATCTAAAAGTTGAAGATAGAAGAGTGAAGTGAAATTGTGTGTCAGAGATCAAGTCCAATCATACACTGAAGAGAGATCATATCAGTTTTGGACTTTCTGTTTTGTTATTTTAGACTGGTGTTGATAATTGTACATTGTATTGTATTTGGGCTTGGATTAGTTTGTTTTGGACTTGGGCATTTTTTTTGGCTTATATTTGTTGTGTTTTTGGTTTTGTATTTTGTTTGTGTCTAGATTTTATTCTTGGATCATTGTATATCTGTTTTGTGTGTCTTTTAACTGTTTGAAAATTTTTTGAACTGTTCGTGTAAACTGTTTCTTATCAGTTTTTAATAGTTTCTAACTGTTTTCAACGGTTTTTGACTGTTTTTACTGATTTTTGACAGTTTGACGTATTTTATACTAAATTCTCATCAGTTTTAGTGTTTTTCAAAAAAAAAATTTAGCTTAACTGTTCTTTTATTTGATTTCACTGCATAGATCCTTTATTTGATCAAATTTTTTTCAATGGCAGTTGTTTCTGAGAACTTCAGACAGAAAATATTTCAACTAGAAAAGAGCATTGAAGGTTATAGGGAGAAAGTGTTTCTCAAAGTTCTAAAGAAAAATCATGAAGAAGAGTGTGAAAGAATCGAGAAGGAATTTGAGTATACGATTGAAAGATTCGAGAACACTCTCCGTTATGTAGAAAATGATTTTCATGATAATTTGATGACTTGGAGTAAAGCGAATAAAGATCTTTTTAATAAACTCAAAGAGGTTAAAAGTGCTTTTTTAATTGAGAAAAACTCTCCAAGGAATAATACAGATATTGAGGATTTTACTGAGTTAAGGAGATTATTGGAATTAGAAAAGGAAAAGGTTTTAAAGGCTGAAAAGGTTTTAAATGCTGAAAGGAAAGAGATGGAAATAGAAAAGAAGAGGATTATGGAAGTTGAAAGAAAGTTTGGAGCTGAACGAGAATCTTATGAAAATAAGATTAACTCTCTCKAGCTGAACGCAAAGATGCTTCTAAAGTAAATCTCGGATTTTGAGCARCTTATCATTTTGGAACGAGCGAAGAATGTTAAAGAAAAGAAAGACATCTCCGAAGACTGTCAGAGCCAACTATAGAAACTGTTTGAAAGCATTGATTTAAAGCAAAAGGCTTTAGACGAAGAGAAAAAGCAGTTTGCTATTGAGAAAAGAAATACTTCAAAGAAGTATACAACAATTGCTAAAGAGCTTACTGAGAAAAGAAAGTGGCTTGACATTGCTTCGGAGAATGACAAAAGCAGCTCAGATGAAGAGAAA
>NC_037540.1:29959070-29962155 GCF_001531365.2 Cynara cardunculus var. scolymus | reverse complement strand
TTGTCTTTGTTAGTTTGACCATATAAATAGGTTAATCTTTGTAATTAGAAGGTGAGCTCATTTGTAAAAACTATATGTATTAAGAGAGTTGACCATACTTTGAATACTTTGACTTTTTCTCTCAAAGTTCATATCATGTTCTTGAATGCAATATCAATATTCTGCCATTGTGATGAAGAAATGAAGAATTGATCAGATATTGTGGACACACAATTGGTATCAGAGCAGGATGCAAGAAATCAGAGATCAAAGAAAGATAAGTAAATTTTTTTTCTGAATTTTTTTGTGTTCTTCGTGTTCTTGATATTTTTTTTGATTTTGATCCGATTTTTTTATCAAATCTTGTGTTTTTATGTTATAAAAATGATCAAAATGTTCGAAATTGTATTGTGAATCTTTGTTATTCACAAACTTTTATGATTTGATCAATTTTAATCAAGATTTAATCGGTTTTTTTAGGTTTAAATTTTTTTTGTGTTCTTGATTTTTTTTCGTAAACAGTGTTTTTGATCCATTTTTTTAGTTTTTGTTTTTTTGATTGTTTTGATCTGTTTTTATTTTTTTTGTTCGGTTGATTTTTGTTAAACCGCCTAACATTTTGGCCCATCTTTTAGGCCCATCCATTGTCTTCATCTAAACCGCACGCAACATTTGTTCATCACTCTGCTCACAATCACTCCAACTAAACCGCACATTGAGCGGTATTCATCTACACCGCAGGAGCCTTGTTCGGATTATTCACCTTCATCGATTTCTAAGTCTAATCCTTACAAAGCATCATCGGATTTCTCAAGCGGTGTTCATATACACCGCACATAACTTGAGCGTAGATGAGTGGAGAACGAGCGGAGAGGTAAACCGATCAATCTTGATCTGATAGTGTTCGGATTCATCTAAACAGGTAAGTCTTCCATCTCAGATTGTCCGGTATTCATGTATACCGATCAACCCTTGACCGGAGTAGTGAGCGGTTTAGGTTTTGCTTTAAGCGGAGTTGATCGGTTTAGGACTTAGAATTTGTGCATCGAAGTTTTTTTTTTAGCGGACTTCTAATCTGCTTGATTTCATTTACCCAGATTCTTAATTCTTCATTATCTCTTGATTCATTTTGATTAAATCGCTCAATATATTGACTGTTTTTGACAAGAATCGATCAATTTAAACTTACCTTGTTTGAGGAGAGTTATCCGCACACTGATTAAGAATGGTTTGATTGAATTAGATTTGATGGTTAGGCGATTTAGCACAGGTTCAAGTTAGTCGGGTTTCAAGTTCATATATCACTCGTGTGGCTCGATATCTGTTGGTATAAATTGCGTAGATTGTTCGATTGCTTTATCATCGAATTTACATAAATCGATTGGAGCTTGGCTTAATGTCTGTTGTATAAACCTAACTAGTTGGTTTAGTGTTTTTCGCCTTCCACCGATTTCTAAATCGCTTGTTAAATTGCACATTAACAGTTTGTGTTTTTTTTATCTTGGCCGATTTGATACATGTAGTGACAGTGTATGATTTAGACAGTGTGCAGTTAATATACATGTTGTCCAGTTTAGACAGTGTGTGATTTTATCTTGGAGCTTTTGCATTCTCCATTGATGCTATTTTTCAGTTGAAGGTAAAGAGAGAAAGAAGGTAAAGAAGGATTAATAAATCTGTATGCTTTAACATTGCATCTTCACAGCCTTTCCAACCATCTCAACAGATTTCCTTTTGCATTCTTAATCACTCGTTGCTTCATCTGAAAACTTAAACAGGTTCTTTGAAGGAATTTTGAGTTCAATCTGTTTTTTGAGCTCAATATAGTTGTGTGCAGGTGACAGAAGTGTGTTGCAGGTCTTGACAGCAGTAAGTGAGCTGTTTTATTTCACTTGTTTGGTTGATCACCTTGACAGCTTCTATCCAATTTGATTTGCTTGCTACTGTTTATTCTTACTGTTTCTTCAAGAATTTGAGCCTTCGGTGAACTGTTTTAAACAAATTTGGAGCAGAATGTGCTGGTGACAGCTAAGGGATTTTAATACTGAAACAACAGCTTTATTTTGATTTGGTTGTTGTTGTTTAGAATCCATTTTGAGAAGTCTGTTTTGAGTGTATCTGTGTTTTTGTTAAAGCAATATGTTTTTGTGCTGCTATTGTGTGCTGGCAGTGCTATGCAGGACTGTGTTTATTGTAACAGTAGGACTAAAACAGATTCACTTTGGGTCTGTTTTAACAGCAGACTAAAACAGCAGCTCAGCAGATTGGTAACAGGTTCTGTTTTGCATTCGGGATTGTGAGTAGCAGCAAAACAGCAGCTCAAGTGCGAGAGTAGTACAGCAGGTTTATATCTGTGTTCAAACAGAGCAAGAAAGAAACAGCAGGTTGTCTAGTCAGAACAAGAACAACAGCAGATATAGATGTTTGAAACAACATTGAAGCTGTTGTATTTCTTTAAAACAGTTTAGGACAGGTTTAGTAAACTGTTTAGAGTGTTGTTTTAGAGCTGTTTAGAGTGCTGTTTACAGTTTTGTGTTTGTTATTAGAAGAGCTTAAAATCTGTTTGTTGGTTCTTATTGCTGTTTTAAAATTTGTTTGGTTGATTGTTCTTATTTGACTTGTTGCAAGGACTGTGATACTGATTTTGAGCGGACTCGAGTTTACTTCAGATACAGCTTAATTGATTGCAGCAACAACAAAACTGCAAGTACTACAACAGGTTTAAGCATACAGAGTGAAAAGCAGTTTAGAGAAAGAGTGAAGCAGATTGAAGTGTTTTATACTACTTGCTGCTAGTTGCTGTTTTTGAACAGTTGTTGCATCATACAGTATCAAGGACATCTCAAGCTAGTTTGGAATTGATAATTTTTTACTGTTTACAGCATAGATTGTATTGTATTTGGGCTTGTATCAAGTTTTTGGACTTGGATAATTTTTTTTTGGACTGTTTTTGGTTTCTTATGTTGATTGTGTTTAAATTTCTTTTGGATCATTGTATATCTGTTTTTGTGTGAGTTTTTCAGTGTTTGTGTTTTTCTATTATTTTTTGAGCTTTAACTGTTCATATTTCTTTTATCTGATTTCACTGCATAGATCCTTAACTGAT
>NC_037540.1:29944683-29958970 GCF_001531365.2 Cynara cardunculus var. scolymus | reverse complement strand
CATAACATGCAAAGTTTGCTCAATCTCATGCTTTTCCCCCATAAAATATACAAAAGCAGTAAAGTGGGGCCGTAAGAACTCACGAGTTAGACGAATATCCGAATGTTTCCTTTAGAGGCTTCCTAGGCTCGCTCAAACTTCCTGACAGACCAACCAGCGCTACATTAATTAATGGTTTCCTCGACTCAGATAGGGCAAAGTTGTTTCCAATGCAAAGCCATCAAGTGTTTTCATAAAATAAAGCTGATATTTTAATATTTAATAAAAAGGAACCTTCTAAAATCCAAATAATGACATCATTAAATGTCATCCCAAAACAATGATGACAGCCGCCAACTATCAAAATTAAACTCAAAATCAAGAGATTTTGAGTGGGTTTAACACTTTTTTGAAAAAATTTACAACCTTGAGTCACACGCCTCCCAAACCGGTTGCATGCCCAAGAATGGTAGCAATGATAGGAAGGGGTCTCAGGTTCAACATTAACAAGAGTCAAAACTCTAACACAAAATCATCAACTTTAAATAAATTCTTAGAGAAGAAACAAAACAAATAAGATTCTGATTTCAATGAGATTTCAAGAACACACATCCGATTTAAAGATGCATGCAGATTCTATCATCCGAAAATATGATCAGACCTCACATGCAAGGATTTTCTCCTTCTTTCTTAGAGATTAAAGAACATGGGTCATAGATTATTATCCCATTGAAGACACATGCAGGTCTTGGATGAATAATCTCTCCTCTTCAAATCCCAAAATTTTACTTAAAGAATTACGTAGAGAGAAGGATAAAGACTTTCGAATATCTAAAAGAAAATAGGACAACTTTAAAACATACCTTTTCTTGACAGGTTGATACGAATGAGTCTCAAGAACAGCAAAAGTCTTGAGTTTTGCAAGGAGGATTAGAATCGGTTGGAAGGTGATGGAGTTAGAGAGAGAGAGAGAGAGAGAACGGAATAGCTGGGGTTTTTGGAGAATGAAGAATATTCAAAAGGAAAGGGGTATTTATATGGGGCTTCTAGAGAAGGAATGGGCTTGGCCTTTAAAGGCCCAAGCCCAAAATGCTTTTATTTTCTAAATACTAGACCCCAATAATTTTAAATATGACAAAAGATTTTAAAACTCCACTCTTTTAAAATTAATTGGCAGCTTAATATAAAAAGATTGTACTTGAATATCAACTTTATTTTTATGAAACATTTCAAGACTATTTGGCATTGCATAAACTAACTCGGTTAGCTACCCGCCGAAACATGATCTAACAAACTAATCTAAGCAAGATGATCTCAGATCATCGAGGCTAAATCCTAGAAAGGCTTAGCTTTCAATAAAGATCCTAAAATAAGGTACTAACCTGAAATCCCAAAAATGCAGAATTGTTACAAATAATACCAAGGATATGTAATCCTATGAGAATGTTCATCCCTTTGGACACTTCCCCTACTCTATTTTCAGACCCATCACCTCTCAATCTAGAGGGTTGGGCTTCTTGGTAGGATCTAGTAGTTTCATGGAAGCACAATAATTCCTAAGCACCAAGTTGTCAACCCTAATATAGGATCTAAGTTCAGAAGATAAGACCAGATGATTTGGAAATCTTGAGAATGGTGTGAATTTCCTCTGAGAATCCATCTTGTATTTTGGTGCTTGAATTTCATCTTTTTTCTTTTGGATTTGAGGGTTTGCCACCAAAGTTCCTCTTACAGCCATTTGCCAAAATCTTTGATAAGGGATGTAGCCTAGGGGTTTCTCCAAGTAGGCTTTGATGTGATTCAAAAATAATTGCTGCATAATCATAATGCTTGTTGAATGCTATCTTATGAAATATTGTAAGAACATTTTTGTTGCCTTTATCCTGGCTTACAGAATTCCTAGAGATGCATATATTAACAATAGAGAATAATAGTGGAGAGACCTAGAGATGCATCTTGTTCTTAACATTCTTATCAGCTGGAAGACCATTCAAATCAGTGGTTGTTGAAGTCGTAAACATTGCAGCACTCTGAGTAGGAATAACACTATGAACATGGTCTTGATCATTGTCATCGGTATCTCCTTTAGATTCAATGGCTTCTTAAACGTTCTCATCAACATTTATATATTGATTAACAGATTCCCCATTTTCTTCCATTGCAGCAACAACACTAACTTGTTGGATAGCAACATTCTCTTCAACATTCACAACATTTTGAACTTGAGCAACAACATCTTGCTCCAGAGGGACTTGGATTTCACCAACCATGATTGGATTTCACAAGTAAAATATCTGAAGGCCAAGTTCTAACTCTGGAATAGAAGAGCCGGAACTAGAGCTCTTTGTTTCAGAGTTATTACTTTAAAAATCCAACTTCTTTAAATGATGAAATCCGTTTGAGATTAAAAAAGTGGTTTTCACATTTAACAACTTGAAAATTGTTCTTCTTTCAAGTGATTAAGCTTTGAAGAATCATAAATTAAACCTTCAGAGTTAAGTAAATCCAAACTTAGTTCATCTAGAGTTACAATTTCTTCAGACTTAAAAGTCTTTTTGAGAAAATGCTTCCAGATTTACTATGAATCCACATTTACCAAACAAGATAAACACCCCCTTGAATTAAGCTTAAATATGAACAAATGTTAGTAACGAAAACGCTCCCCCTAGATAATACATTGAATGTTTCCAAATTTAGTAATGTACTTCAGATTTGAATGTTTCCAAATTTAGTGTTAAGAAAAGTTTGGCAACCAGAGTTGAAAGAATTTCAAAATTAAGTATAAATCTAAAAAAGTTAGTTCAGAAATTTGAATGACCTATTCAGAGTTATAAGATAGAATTTTCAGTAACCTTGAAAACAAAGATTTAAAGATCTAAATCAACTTTGTTGAAAATCTAGACTAATAGTTCAGAGTTCGATACATGGTTAATTTTAGCACTAGATCTTTGTAATCAGAATTAGTGAAAATATACATGATTTACAATTCTGAATAACAAAATAAAGTATTCAAGTAGCCACATTTAACATACCCAACTTACTAACAAGAAGACTGAATCTCTTTTCATCAAGAGGTTTGGTAAACAAGACAACAAGTTGATAAACTGTTTGTACAAAGTACATCTCAATTGTACCTTTTTCCACATGATCCTTTATGAAATAATATTTATATCAATATGTTTAGTGTTGGATTTTTGAACAGGCTTAACAGTTATGGCAATGACACTCTTGGAATCATAATAAATTGTAATTTTTTAAATATATAACCATAATCTTTAAGTTGTGTCTTCATCCATCTTATTTGTAAACAACAACGTGCTGCAACAATATATTCAGCTTCAGCAAATGAAGTTGAAACACAATTCATTTTCTTTGAAGTCCAACTGACCAACTTATCTCCCAAAAATTGACATGATCTAGAGGTACTTTTCCTATCTAATTTGCAACTTGCATGATTTGCGTTTGTAAAAGCTATTAGATCAAAACCAAAATCCTAATGATACCAAAGACCAAAACTCGGTGTGCCTTTAAGATGCCTGAGGATCCTTTTTAGTAGCTACAAGGTGAAATTTCTTAGAATTAGTTTGATTTCTAGCACAAAAACATGTAGCAAATATAATGTCTAGTCTACTTGCAATTAAGTACAATAAAGAACCAATTATGACTTTATATGTCTTTTGATCAACAGATTTTTCATTTAAATCTACATCTCCAGTCGCCATTGGTGCCTTATAAAAGAACAATCAGACATTATATTTCTTCGAAAGATCTTTTACATACTTAGCTTGATTTATAAATATTCTTTAGGAGTTTGCTTAATCTGAAGTCCTAGAAAGAAATTCAGTTCTCTCATCATACTCATACTCATTTCAAACTTAGTTTCCATTATGTTAGAATTTTTTTTGCAATACTTTGGATTAGTAGAACCAAAAATTATGTCATTCACATAAAATCTGAATTAAGATTAAATCATCACCTTGTTTCTTCATAAATAAAGCGGTGTCAATAGTACCTTTCTTAAAGCCAGACTTTAACAAAAAGCCAGTCAGAGTTTGATACTATGCTCTTGGAGCCTATTTAAGTCCATACAAAGCTTTGCCCAAAGCATAGTCATGATCTGGATACTTAGGATCTTCAAAGCCCTCATGTTTCTGACAACTATTCCATCTTCACCTTTCTTACTTCTGAAGACTCAATTGGTTTCAATTATAGATTTTAGCCTCCAAACCTTTATTCCTTTCAAACTGGAGAAGCTCTTCTTGCATAACAAGCACCCAATATAGATCTTGTAATGTTTCAAAAGGCTTCTTTGGTTCAATAGAGCTCAAAAAATTCACATACAAACACTCATTTATAGATGCAGTTCTACTCTTCACTCCATTAGTAGTATCTCTAATAATCTGATGTAGGGCATGATCCTTTGTCCATCTATGCGTACTTGGCAAAGGTTGAATTACATCTTGATTATTCTAAACATCATTTTTATCAATGACAACTTGAATTTCTTATTGAACTTCTTGTTATTGCTCCCCCTCAAATAAGTGTATCTCTGAAATTGATAACTTTGGAATAGCTTGTTTAGAGCTACTAGAGTTTTGTCTAGAATTCTGATTAGACTGATCATAGATAGTAACGTTTTGATGATTTGAGGTTGAAACAACTATTTCAGCAAGTCCAAATATGTTTGAACTTGATTTTGGTTCTTCTAAAGTAGGTTTGATGATATTTCTAGAAACATTTAGATTTTGAAAATCGACAGCAATATCTAGAGATATCAAATAAGTTTATAAATAATAAATCAAGTTCTGGATTATTTGACTTAGAAGTAAATTTAGAATTTTTAGTCTGATTTTGATTAGGTTATGGACTAGATTGTTCAGAACTTAAAATTTATTGTTGAGTCCTGAACTGCTTTGTTCAGAAGTCAGAGTCTCATTTCCATGAAAAGTCACATTGATGTTTTCAATTATAATCTTTGTCTTCTTGTTATAAACTTTGAAAGTTTTAGAAGTTGATGAATATCCAATGAAAATTACTTCTTCTACATTCTTATTCAACTTTCCAAGATTATCTCAATCATTTAGTACAAAGCACAGGCAACCAAACACATGAAAGAATTTAATATTAGGTTTTTTATTTATTTATTGTTTCATAATAAGTTTTGAAAAGCCTTTTATTAATAATAGTTCTATTATGAGTAAAGCATGTACCGGATATAGCTTCAGCCCAAAGAAACATATGCAAATCTGAATAAGCAAGTATAGTTCTTGCTGCTTCAACAAGAGTTATGCTCTTCCTTTCTACAACTCTATTTTGTTGAGTAGTCCTGACAGCAGAAACATTGTGAGAAGTTCTAATAAAAATAAGATAATTCTTTAAAGTCTTATTTTTAAACTCAGTTCCATTGTCAGTTCTAAGCTTTTGAATTGGAAGTTGAAAAAACACTTATATCCTCTTGAAGAATGCAATGATAATCTCTAGTGCATCAGACTTTAACCTCGAAAATTTCATGCATGTATATCTAGAAAACTCATCAAGTATCACAAGGATATACTTCTTCCCATTTATGCTTTGTATTCTCATTGGCCCACAAATATTCATATGAATCAATTCAAGAGGAGATTTTTAAGATAATTCCATTCTGATGAAAACATTTCTTCATTTTACCCCATTTCACTTGCTGAGCACAAGGAATCCTTTTCAAATCTCATAGGTGGAGTCCTTTAAGCAAATCATTCTTTACTAACAAATCTGTGGCTTTAAAATTGAGAAGAGATAATCTTCTATGCGAAATCCATCCTTCCTCTTTGGTAGTCTTTAAAGTCAAGCAAATTGCTTTTGAAGCATCAAGAATAGGAAAATATGCAGCAAGATCACCATCTCTTTGTGTAGATACAACTTCATTGCCATTTGGATGTTTGACAATACATCCTTTGATATGAAAATGAACATCACACTGTTTGTCACAAAATTGACTTATGATGAAGAGATTATCCTTTAATCCTTCAACATGAAGTACTTTCAGAATAGTGACTTTTCCATTAGTAAGCATTCCATATCCTCTCACTTATCCTTTACCATCATTTCCAAAATTGGCAGTTCCTCCATATTTTTCTTTGTAAATTGTCAATAAATGCTTGAATCTTGTCATTTGTCTTGAACATCAAGAGTCTAAGATCTATACATGACACTTATGCATGAATAATAACTTGATTTTAGGTACCCATTTGAAAATGGTTCTTTTCAAATTAGTCAAAAACATCATCTCAAATTTAACTTTTGGTCTCCAGACTTCAACAATTTTAGAACCAGATTTAGCTTTAAAAAACTTCAAAGTAAGTTTTAAGCTTCCATTTCATAAAAGGTGTACCATGAAACAATGGAAAACCATCTGAGAAACCATCTTTCGTTAAAGTAGAACTCTTATCATTCTTGAGATTTACTTCAGAGTAAGATTTGAACAGTTCAAAGTTAGCTTTATTCTTTGAAGAAACTTTTCTATCTTTTTTGTGCAACTCAGAATTTAATCTAAAATCATGATGTTCACAAAGAATATGTTTTTGTACCAAAGAAACCAAATCAGAACATACACAGTTACTTGAAATATGATCAACAAAATGTTTAACTGGTTGTCTAATACGTACTTTAGCAACAAAAGATGAACTTTTATTCAAACCATCAGTATTCATTACCTCAGATTTAACCACAAGTACATGATTTTTTAGAACAAAAACTTTTCTCCTGTCTTGTATTTTTCTTTCTCCAAACTAAACCCTTTTTGCTTTTCATATCTGAAAGAGAAAATGAATTTGAATTAGTGGGAGTTGAAATAATTTTGATCTTTGAAGGATTTATGAAACTTTTTGAAACATCATCACTTTTAGAACAAGAAGATTCTCCTTTTTCAAAATTCTTGACTCTCGAATTGAAATTAGATATAGTTATCACAATTGACTAAGACTTTTCTTGTTTAACAAACTTTGGGTTAGAATAAATTTTCCAAATATTTTGATTTGATGAGTTTGAATAACGTTGAGTTTGAATAACGTTGAGTTTGAATCCGTCTTTGATCGTTCTTTAAAAATACAGGACCAAACATTTCATCAGGTAATTTGGTTTAAGATTTAAGTTTATCACCATCAACCATACTTTCCAAAGATTTGTAAACAAGATAACCTTCTTTGTCAATTACATCATGTGTTTTTACATCATTTTCTTCATCAGTACCAGAATCTGAAGCATTCATCATATCTTCAAATTTTTCTTAAAACATAACTATGATGAATTCCGATAGCTTTGAAGATTCTTAATCTCTTCAGCATTCGTGTAAACCCCCAAATCCATACATTGCATATAACACATATTTCAAAAATATAGAATACATGTTTTCCCCACTTTGGTCCATAATACAAGAGTCTATAATGTAATTTACATAACTCAAAAATTCCAAAAGTACATGCTCTTGAAAACCTAGCATCTATACTCCATAACATGGCTAATCAAGATCTTCACACAGCTAAGCACATAGGGAAGTAATTCATATTATGCTCTTTCCCTTATTATCATTACCTGCACACATATTTTTGAAAACACAAAATGAGGGTTAGACATGAATGTCTAGTGAAGTTCCCTTTTATGTAATGCAGGGTGAAGATGACCAAAACATTTATTTCAAATAATTTATCCCATGCACTCAAGGCTGAAAATCTTATTCTGTTTCGGTCCATCGGGCCTCTGGTTCCAAAACCAAACTTTGGAATATATCTCAATAAGCAGGACCAGAGCCCCTCTAGTCTCTCTACTAGAGCTTCTGGTTCCTCGACCAGACCCTCTGGTTGTACTAACCAGAGCTTCTGGATCATATATAATTTCTCATAATGTTCCTTAGTTAAGCTTTCAACCAATAAGATAACCTTTTTCATAAAAAGAATAGTTATAAAGAGTTCATACTCGACCAGAGCCTCTGGTTGTACTAACCACAACTTCTGGTTCAAAAGTTCTGACCAACCAGAGCCTCTGGTTCAACGTGTGAGTCGACCAGAGCCCCTCTGGCCTGTTTTTAGTAGAAAACACCAATTATAAAAGCCTTTTTCTTAAAACTTCTTAAAATACGATTTTGACGCAGAAGCTCTTATCAATAGATACAGAGCCTCTGCTCCAATTAGTATATTTAGAACATGCATATTTCTTAATCAAACATCTAGAACCCTCTGGTTCAATACTGAGGAACAACCAGAGCTCCTCTGGTTCCTCATAAAATGAGCATTCTGTTCAAAACACTTTTAACCAAATTTAATGACCATCGGCCACATTTTTCCCGTAACCATAACATCAATACTATTATTTCCAATAAGAACAACATCTCTAAATCCTCAAATCACCAAGAAGTGATAACTCCAATCTGGTGTAATTATAAAAGATGTAATAGCAATAGTTATACCATGCACACACACAACAACCATCCTTATTACATCCATAACTCCCCTTTTATAGCAATAGTTATCCATCACACACAACGACCATCCTTATTTCCCCTGAAATTTTATGAACTATTTCATCCAATGACAGGCTGCAGACCTTTCTGTCAGAGTGAACCTCGTTCATTATTTTAACCAATCATAATCTCAAAACCGGTTTATATTCAAACCTTTTAAGTCACAAGAACAATCTGTTCTATATAAAAATTTTCAACACATTTGATTCTTTCAAAACAAGGTATTGTTCCAAAACTATTTCTAAAGAACAGTTTCTGCTTAATCTTTTCAAAACAAATTCTAATCTTTGAATTATAAAACATTTATTTCAAAACTGTTTAGAAATAGTTTCACCAAGTTCTTTCTAAATCTCAACCATCTGTAACTACTAGTTTATAAGATCAAACAGCAGATTAAAAACTCACGGTTATAATAAAAAAAATTAAAACTCACATTAAAATCAAATACCGATTCTGCGGATAGTAGTACAACAATTCTTTTAAACACAGGTTCTTTCTTCAAGAACACTTTCACCGCCTTTAAATTCCTTTCTTTCGTAAAACACTCACTTTTCTAAAAACAGAAAACAGATAAGATTTTTACCTTATCTTCTTTCTTTTATACCTTAATGAGGAGATGATGGATTTTTATCCAATGTAAAAGTCTTTTGGGCGGTGAAGATAATATATTAAAACCAATCATTTCTTAACCATGAAGTTTGGGTTTAAAATGTTATATTTTATCATATGTATACATAATATCAGATTCTCTCCACAATCACATAATTCATGCAAGTATTAACATAATTATGCATGCTATCACATAATTCACATAATAAACGCATATAATTACCTCAACCCAGGTTTGCAGAAAACCTGGTTATAACATTCTCTCCCCCTTAAAGAATTCCGTCCCTGAATTCATTCAAATAGCCAAGGATATGGGGTTCTCATATCAGATTCCAGTTCCCAGGTTGCTTTTGAACCCTTATGAAATTTCCACTGAACTTTCACCAAACTGATTTCTTTATTTTTCAATACTCTAATCTTTATGTCTGTTACTGCCTCTGTGTTTCAATGAAGTTTAACTTATTGTCTAGTTTGATCTCAGGAAGTGGTATTGCTAGACTCGGGTCTGCCAAACACTTGCGTAAGTTGGATATGTGAAAAGTACTGTGAATCTGATTGAGTTCTTCTGGTAGTTCCATCTGATAAGCTACCGGTCCAACTCCTTTGCACATTCGGAATGGTCCAATATACCTTGGACTAAGCTTTCCTTTCTTCGTGAATCTCATAACACCCTTCCAAGGAGATACTTTTAACATTACGTAATCTCCTATTTTGAACTCAATTGGCTTCCTCCGTTTGTCGGCATAATTTTTCTGACGATCCTGGGTGGTCTTAATTCTCGCACGAATTTGTTCAATCCTTTCAGAAGTTGTTTGCACAATTTCAGGACCTGTCAACTTTTTTTCACTTACCTCATTACAACACAAGGACGTTCGACATTTTCTTCCATACAAGACTTCGTAAGGTGCCGCTTGAATGCTGGAGTGATAACTGTTATTGTAGGCAAATTCTACCAATGGTAAATGTTCATCCCATGATCCCCCGAAGTCGATTACACAAGTTCTCAGCATATCTTCGAGAGTCTGGATGGTTCTTTCACTTTGTCCGTCCGTTTGTGGGTAATTAGCCATACTTAATTTGATTTGTGACCCCAAGGCTTTTTCAAGCATCCCCAAAACTTTGAAGTGAAGCGAGCGTCCCTGTCAGATATGATAGACAATGGAACACCATGTCTAGTTATAATTTCCTTGATGTATAATTGAGCCAATCTTTCCAAAGAATAAGTTTCTTTCATTGGTAGGAAATGTGCGGATTTTGATAATCGATCCACTATTATCCATATTGCATCATAACCTTTCGAAGTTCGGGGTAATTTCATGATGAAGTCCATTATAATGTGATCCCATTTCCAGACTGGTATTTCTAATGATTGCAGGTTTTCATAGGGTCTCTGATGTTCAATTTTAACTTGTATGCAAGTTAAGCATCGCTCCACATATCTTTCTATGTCTTTCTTGAGACCTGGCCACCAATAAAATACCTTCAAATCTTTATACAATTTATTGGTACCTGGATGTACTGAGTAACGGAACTTGTGGCTTTCGTTTAGAATAGTTTCCCGTATATTCCCATAAATTGGTACCCAAATCCGGCCTTGGAAGAACAAAATTCCTTCGTTGTTGGTTTCCATGGTAGATGTAACACCCCCAAACACCACATTTGCATATATTACAAATTTCATTATATAGAAATATAGTTTACATCATAAGGTCCCACTAGTACAAGGATTACTATATGTACAAAGTCTACATATAAAAATTTCCAAAACAAATCCTGTACTATTACATGTAATGCAACATGTATCTTCAAAAGCAGACAACAGATTAGGAAAATAATCACATTTTCCTTTTCCTTTTAATATCCCCGGACCCCGCTATTCCTGCATTGCATAACTTAAAACAGAAAATGAGGGTTAGACCAGATGGGTCTAGTGAGTAAATCCCTTCCTTGCAAATGCAGGGTGATGAACACCAAAATATGATAATGTAATTTTTCTTAGAAATATTCTGCAGTACAAATAAATGATGCAGTTCACAATATCATGCAAAATAGAGTATACCCAAGAATCTCAGTTCTATAAAATATCTCTGATTAGAGATCCAACGTTCCCAATATGAAACAAATATTGTAACCAAAACTTCTTGAATCAATAGACCRTTCCTTTATAAATATTAACAGAAAAGATTTAAGGCAATACTTGCCTGATATGACAAACTATTTTCCCCTTCTCAATAACATCTAAATTATTATTTCTAAATAGAAATAATATCTTTAATTCATCAGGTCACAATGAAATGATGACTCAAATTTATTAAATCCAATTAGTAATAATAATAAGAGTTATAATATTATCGACTTATGACAATGCCACCCTTATTCCAAGTACACCTCTCCTTGATATGCCACCATTATTCCTCTATCAAAACAGGGCTACTTATCAGAACAGACATATGTCACCTCGTCTGAAAGTACCCAGTTCCAAACCAGAACAGAAAAAAGTCACCACGTCTGGGGGAACTATTACTTAAAACTAGTTTCATACCAAAACAGACTTACGTCACCACGCTTGGTAGAAACAATTTACAAAATCTACTTCCATACCAAACAGACTTATGTCACCATGCTTGGTAGGAAGGTTTCCCAAAAATATAGTTTCATACCAAAACAGACTTACGTCACCACGCT
Source organism: Cynara cardunculus var. scolymus (assembly GCF_001531365.2). NCBI lineage: Eukaryota > Viridiplantae > Streptophyta > Magnoliopsida > Asterales > Asteraceae > Cynara > Cynara cardunculus. The sequence continues at coordinate 29,947,203 of NC_037540.1, read as the reverse complement.
TGGTAGAAACATTTCCCAAAAATCCCGTTCCAAACCAAAACAGACTTACGTCACCATGCTTGGTAGGAACATATCTTTATATTTAAAAAGATATAAAATACCCATGTTATAATCCATAATTAAACCCAATAATAGACATTTTAAACCATATAAAAAGTCTAATATATAAAACTCATGAAAAATTTCCAAATAAGAAGTTATCCGGACAAGTTATCTGGATATGAAGTCCGGACAACACTTGTACCTTTTGTCCGATTTACTAATCCGGACAACTCATCGCCCAAGGCTTGTCCAATTTAACACTTAGAATAAATTTCAACACCTTTATCCGGATAACAAGTCCGGACAATACATCGATCAAAGCTTGACCGATTTAAAATAATCCGGTCACCACATGGTCGTATACCTACTTCTCAGTTCAAAATGTTAACCATTCTTATCAATCATAACTCGCTTGACACTTAATCGGTATAAGACTAAACCGCTTAACGCTTGATCAATTAAGGGCTTAATCGCCCAACCCTTGTCCGATTTAAGAAATATCCGGACAAGCTTTGTCCGATTTAAACCTAATCCTGTCACCCTTTGTCCGGATAAAACCCTTAAACAAATACATGATTTCTTTCCAATAATAATCAACATTCATATAAAACCAATATCAAATTTTATGTAAAAATGTTTAGAAATCACTCACCTTTAAAACACAATTTCAGATTTTGAAGAAGATGATGAATGCAAGACCAATCTTGATTTAATATTAGATCTCCGGATAACTCTTCTCTGGTTCTCCCAAAGATCAAATGAGGTAAGAAGCCTTGCCTTATACACACAACCTAATATTTATACTTTCCTTTTTAGGAAAGTCGGCCAACCAGGCCTTCACCCAAATGCATGCATACCAATAAAACCATACATACATGCACATAAACTCATGCACACATATATATATGCATATATATATATATATTTATCATATTATGCATATATCCTTATGCATAAAATACACATACTCACATATTAAATTTACGTAAGCATGTATCCACATAAACAGTTAATTCACATAACAAATACCTAGGGTAATGAGCAGAACCCGGTTATCACATTATCCACTCCTTCAAAAGAATTCCGTCCCAGAATTCCTTTATTTAAAGAGCCATGGATAATCTGCTCTCATTTTTTATTCCAGTTCCCAAGTTGCCTCTGGTCTTTTGTGAAACTTCCACTGTACTTTAACCAGACTTATTTCTTTGTTTCTCAACACCCTGATCTTTTGGTCAATTACGGCTTCTGGTATTTCTACAAAGTTCAGTTTACTGTCCAGCTTGACCTCTGGTAATGGTACAGCGAGATTCGGATCAGCTAAACATTTCCCGAGATTCGATACATGAAAAGTGTTGTGAATCAGACTCAACTCTTCTGGCAGTTCTAACTGATATGCTACCGGCCCAATTCGCTTACATATTCTGAACGGCCCCACATACCTTGGACTGAGCTTTCCTTTATTTCCAAATCTGATGACACCCTTCCACGGCAAAACTTTTAACATCACAAAATCACCTATATCAAATTCAATCGGCTTTCGACGATTATCAGCATAACTTTTCTGGCGATCTTGTGCTGTTTTGATTCTTTGACGGATCTGTTCGATTTTTTCATAAGTTTCTTGGACAATTTCAGGACCCGTCAGCTGTTTTTCACCTACCTCATTCCAACACAATGGCGTTCGGCATTTTCGTCCATACAACACTTAATACGGTATCGCTTGGATGCTAGAATGGTAACTATTGTTATACGCAAACTCTATCAATGGCAAGTGATCTTCCCATGATCCCCCGAAATCAATGATACAGCTTCTCAACATATCTTCGAGAGTCTGGATAGTTCTCTCACTTTGCTCATCTGTTTGCGGATGATATGCTGTACTTAACCGAATTTCAGACCCCAGAGTTTTCTGTAAACTTTCCCAAAACTTTGAGGTGAAACGACTATCTCTATCAGAAACAATAGACAGTGGAACATCATGCCTAGTTATAATTTCTTTGATGTAAATCTGAGCCAGTTTCTCTAAAGAGAAAATTTCTTTTATAGGTAGAAAATGTGCTGACTTAGATAGGCGATCAACAATTACCCAGACCGCGTCATACCCTTTTAGAGTTCGAGGTAACTTCATGACGAAATCCATTGTAATGTGATCCCATTTTCACACAGGAATCTCCAAAGATTGAAGACTTCCATACGGTTTCTGGTGCTCGATTTTAACCTGTAGGCACGTTAAACACTGTTCCACATATCTAGCTATATCTTTCTTCAATCCGGGCCACCAATAAAAAGATTTTAGATCTTGATACATCTTATTGGTACCTGGATGAATAGTATATCGGGACTTATGGATTTCATTTAAAATAACTTTCCGGATATCCCCAAAACTTGGTACCCAAATTCGCCCTTGAAAACACATAATTCCTTTGTCATTTGGTTCCAAGATTGAAATCATCTTACCCAACCTTTCTGATTTGATAA
>NC_037540.1:29926275-29944283 GCF_001531365.2 Cynara cardunculus var. scolymus | reverse complement strand
TACCACAAAGTCTTCGGATCCATCTGGTAGAGTTAACACTGGCGCACTACAGAGGTGATCCTTTAATAGTTGGAAAGCTTCTTGTTGTTCTTTTTCCCACTGAAACTTGACATTCTTTCGAGTCAATTTGGTTAATGGCACGGCTATTCTAGAAAAGTCCTGAATAAACTTACAGTAATAACCTACCAAACCCAAAAAGCTACGGACTTCAGACGGAGTCTTTGGAGCTTCCCTTTTTTCAACTGCTTCTATTTTTACTGAATCTACTTGTACTTTGGCTTTTGAGATGACGTGACCTAATAATTAAACTTCTCTTAACCAGAACTCACACTTGGACAATTTGGCATACAACTTTCCTTTCTTCAATAATTCTAGTATCAAACGAAGATGTTTCGCATGTTCTTCTTCGGTTTTAGAGTATATAAGAATATCATCGATAAATACAATGACAAATTTATCAAGGTATTCTTTACATACTCTATTCATTAAATCCATAAAAGCTGTGGGCGCATTAGTTAAGCCAAATGGCATAACTAGAAATTCATGATGCCCATATCTGGTTCGAAAAGCTATTGTAGCAACGTCTTCGTTTCTGACTTTAAGTTGATGATACCCTGACCTCAAATCAATTTTGGAGAAATAACTTGCTCCTACCAGTTGATCAAACAAGTCATCAATCCTTGGCAGAGGATACTTGTTCTTGATGGTCAGTTTATTCAATTCTCGATAGTCTCTACACATTCGTATAGATGCATCTTTCTTTTTGACAAATAGGACCGGAGCACCCCAAAGTGAAGTGCTGGGTCTAATGAATCCTTTATCAGTCAGATTCCTTCAACTGAGTAACCAACTCATTCAATTCTGAAGAAGCCAATCTATACGGTGCCTTGGCCACTGGTATTGCTCCAGGTATAAGATCAATCCGGAATTCAATGACTCGATCTGGCGGTAACCCAGACAAATCCTCTGGAAAAACTTCTGGGTATTCTTTAATGATTGGAATCAATTTATGTTTCCCATTTTCTTTCTTTGCATCAATAACATATGCTAAACACCCCTGACATCCCTTTCGAATAGATCTTTGGGCTTTTAACACAGATAATAAACTAGTATGATGATCCTGACGATCACCATAAATAATAACTGTTCCTTRATCTGGCAGAGTAATTCTGATCATCTTTTTATTACAAACAATACTGGCCTGATACTCTGCTAACCAGTCCATACCCACCACTACATCAAACTCTTTCATTGGCATAGGAAATAGTCGAATCAGTAACTCACACCCCTCAATAATAATAGTACAATTACTGAATACTTTAGTAACAGATTCTTGACTATTAGCAGTGTCAACTACTAATTTGTCATCAAGTAGCACAAAATTCAGACATGCAGATTGAGCAAATGATGGTGATACAAATGAAAAATTTGCACCATAATCAAACAACACCTTAGCACGTATAGAATTCAGAAGAAAAATACCTGTGACTACATCTAGGGTTGCTTCTGCCTCATTCTTTGTCATTTGCAACGATCTACCCCTGGCTCCACTCTAGTCTCCCCTCGGTGCACTAGGCCTTCCATGGTTACTGGGAGTATTTCCTCCCATTGTTAGACGAGGAGCTCTTAATTGTGGACAATTTGGTCGAATGTGGTCAGGTGAATTGCACTGAAAACATCTTTTGGGTGTAGTGCAGTCCCTTGACAAATGCCCTGTCTCTCCACAACGATAACATCTCCTTGGTTCAGAGGGACAACTTCCCTGGTGTATCTGTTGACAYTGTGGGYAGGTTTTAACAGAAGGTAACTGAGAAACACGATTATCTGATTTAATAAATTTGGGTTTTCGAAAACTAACTGAAGACCCTTCCCACATTCTTTTCTTAACAAATTTCTCTTAACCCTGCCGATTCTTATTTCTTTCAGTAACTTCAGCAGCATTAACTGCTAAAGAGAAAGTTTCATGGTTCATAGCAATCACGAACTCTCGAATAGAAGGTTTCAGACCCCAAATATATCTTTCTACTTTTCGGGATTCTGAAGATACATAATGCTCAGCAAATTGGGAAAACTCAATAAATTTCTCGGTATAATCCCGCACATATCTGCTCCCTTGCTCTAGCTTAAGAAAATCTTCCTCCATTTGTCTTACTGTTGTCGTAGGATAGAATTGTGTTTTAAATTTACTCACAAATTCTTCCCAAGACATTGTTTGCAGTATATTCGATTGTGCCGAGGACTCCACATCCCACCAATATAAGGCATTAGATTTGAGCATAGATACTGAGAATCTAACCTTATCTTCTTCAGAACACCTACTAGTGTTAAATACTGATTCAATCTATTTTATCTAGCACATTTCTTTAACTGGATCTCTCTCTCTCTCTCCTGAAAAGGTTGAAGGTTTACGTATCAGAAACATCTTTATATCTCCTCCCCGATTATTGCTGCCTGCTGAAGGAGCTGGAGGATTAATTCCAACTCGCTCAGTTTCTATCCTAGCTGGCAGTCCCATAATAGATATTAGAGTTTCCCTYAGTTTTCCCATTTCTTCTGCTAGATCATTTCTAGTTATAAACTCTGATTGTTGCCTCTGTTCCTGTTGAGCATTCCCAGAAATAGATTCCCTTTGATCAGGTCGAATCTCATCCTGACTCCTCACAGGAATCTGACTCCTCCCTTGACCCCTACCCCTACCCCTTCCACGACCTCTACTCCATGAAGCATAGGTTGATGGATTAGCGGGAGATTCCTCCCTTTCTTCAGATACAGGGCGGGCAGTTCTTTCTGACCTTCGTGATCAACTAGACATCTGCAGATATTTTAGTATTAAATATCACGTATTCACATTCCCAAATATAATATGGTGTCCGAGTATAGGTATGTACATGTAAATTCATAATTACATTGGCCATTTGTAATTCGAATTCACCTTACATACTGTTCTCTTTAACCCATTATATTTTATTCCCAATGATACTGATAATGTCCGGGACTCTTAACATGCAAATGATAGTTTAAGTCTAGGTATCATGCTTTGAATACCAAAATCTCTTAAACTAAGGCTCTGATACCACTTCTGTAACACCCCCAAACACCACATTTGCATATATTACATATTTCATTACATAGAAATATAGTTTATATCATAAGGTCCCACTAGTACAAGGATTACTATATGTACAAAGTCTACATATAAAAATTTCCAAAACAAATCCTGTATTATTACATGTAATGCAACATGTATCTTCAAAAGCAGACAACAGATTAGAAAAATAATCACATTTTCCCTTTCACTTTAATATCCCCGGACCCTGCTATTCCTGCATTGCATAATTTAAAACAGAAAATGAGGGTTACACCAGATGGGTCTAGTGAGTAAATCCCTTCCTTGCAAATGTAGGGTGATGAACACCAAAATATGATAATGTMATTTYGCTTAGAAATATTCTGCAGTACAAATAAATGATGCAGTTCACAATATCATGCAAGATAGAGTATACCCAAGAACCTCAGTTCTATAAAATATCTCTAATTAGAGATCCAACGTTCCCAATATGAAACAAACATTGTAACCAAAACTTCTTGAATCAATACACCATTCCTTTATAAATATTAACAGAAAAGATTTAAGGCAATACTTGCCTGATATGACAAACTATTTTTTCCTTCTCAATAACCTCTAAATTATTATTTCTAAATAGAAATAATATATTTAATTCATCAGGTCACAAAGAAATGATGACTCAAAGTTATTAAATCCAATTAGTAATAATAATAAGAGTTAWAATATTATCCACATATGACAATGCCACCCTTATTCCAAATACACCTCTCCTTAATTTACCACCCTTATTCCTCCATCAAAACAGGGCTACTTATCAGAACAGACATAAGTCACCACGTCTGAAAGTACCCATTCCCAGTTCCAAACTAGAACAGACAAAAGTCACCACGTCTGGGGGAACTATTACTTAAAACAAGTTTCATACCAAAACAGACTTACGTCACCACGCTTGGTAGAAACAATTTACAAAATCCACTTCCATACCAAAACAGACTTATGTCACGACGCTTGGTAGGAAGGTTTCCCAATTTCATACCAAAACAGACTTACGTCACCACGCTTGATAGAAACATTTCCCAAAAATCCAGTTCCAAACCAAAACAGACTTACGTCACACGCTTGGTAGGAACATATCTTTATATTTAAAAAGATATAAAATACCAATTTTATAATCCCTAATTAAACTCAATAATAGACATTTTAAATCATATAAAAAGTCTAATATATAAAACTCAAGAAAAATTTCCAAATAAGAAGTTATCCATACAAATTATCCGGATATAAAGTCCGGACAACACTTGTCCCTTTTGTCCGATTTACTAATCCGGACAACTCATCACCCAAGGCTTGTCCGATTTAACACTTAGAATAAATTTCAACACTTTGTCCGGATAACAAGTCCGGACAATACATCGATCAAAGCTTGACCGATTTAAAATAATTCGGTCACCACATGGTCGTATTCCTACTTCTCAGTTCAAAATGTTAACCATTCTTATCAATCATAACTCGCTTGACACGTAATCGGCTTAACACTAAACCGCTTAACGCTTGATCGGTTAAGGGCTTAATCGCCCAACCGTTGTTCGATTTAAGATATATCCGGACAAGCTTTGTCCTATTTAAACCTAATCCGGTCACCCTTTGTCCGAATAAAACCCTTAAACAAATACATGATTTCTTTTTAATAATCAACATTCAAATAAAACCAGTATTAAATTTTATGTAAAAAGGTTTAGAAATCAGTCACCTTTAAAACACAATTTCAGATTTTGAAGAAGATGATGAATGCAAGACCAATCTTGATTTAATATTAGATCTCTGGATAACTCTTCTCTGGTTCTCCCAAAGATCAAATGAGGCAAGAAGCCTTGCCTTATACACACAACCTAATATTTATACTTTCCTTTTTAGGAAAGTCGGCAAACCAGGCCTTCACCCAAATGCATGCATACCAATAAAACCATACATACATGCACATAAACTCATGCACACACATGCACACATATATATGCATATATATATTTATCATATTATGCATATATCCTTATGCATAAAATACACATACTCACATATTAAATTTACTTAAGCATGTATCCACATAAACAGTTAATTCACATAACAAATACCTAGGGTAATGATTAGAACCCGATTATCATAGTAGAAATCATTTTTCCCACCTTTTCAGACTACTGGTTCTCTTCTTTAGGAGCTTCTTTTTGGTTTTTCAAAATCTCTTGGTGAAGGTCTAGAGTTAAGAAGATTTTCATTACTCTGATCGTGCCACTTCTTTCCTTTCGGCTCAAAGCATCGGCCACCACGTTTGCCTTTCCTGGGTGGCAGAGAATCTCACAATCGTAGTCGTTAACGAGTTCAATCCATCGCCTCTGCCTCATATTCAGATCCTTCTGGTCGAACAAGTGTTGTAAACTTTTGTGATCTGTAAAGATCTGGCATTTTGTTCCTAAAATATAATGCCTCCATATCTTTAGTACGAAGATTACGGCTGCTAGTTCCATGTCATGGGTGGGGTATTGTTTTTCATGATCCCTTAGTTGGCGAGATGCATAAGATATGAATTTTCCTCTCTGCATCAATACACAGCCCAATCCCAACTTCGATGCATTGCTGTATACCATGAAATCATCTGTTCCATTGGGCAGAGATAGAATTGGGGCGCTGCAGAGATGATCCTTTAATAACTGAAAAGCTTTCTGCTGCTCTGCCTCCCATTGGAACTTAATATTTTTCTGAGTTAACTTGGTTAATGGTACGACTATTTTTGAAAAATTTTGTATAAACTTACGGTAATAGCCTGCCAATCCCAAAAAGCTTCGGATTTCAGATGGAGATTTTGGTGCTTCCCACTTTGCAACTGCTTCAATTTTTGCTGGATTTACTTGTATCCCTTTTTCTGATATCACGTGCCCCAAAAACTGAACTTCTCGCAACCAGAACTTGCATTTTGTTAGCTTAGCATATAACCTTTCTTTCCTTAAGAGACTCAGGACCAGACGGAGGTGCTCTGCATGTTCTGCCTCTGTCTTTGAGTAAATAAGAATGTTGTCAATGAACACAATCATAAACTTATCAAGATATTCTCGACATACTATGTTCATTAAGTCCATGAAGGCTACATGTGCATTGGTTAATTCAAAAGGCATAACCAAAAATTCATGATGCCCGTACCTTGTCTTAGGAATGTCTTCATTTCTTACCTTCAGTTAATGGTATCCAGACCGCAGATCATCTTGGAAAAGTAGCTAGCCCCTACTAATTGATCAAACATATCGTCTATCCTTGGTAATGGATATCTATTTTTGATCGTTAATTAGTTGAGTTCTCGGTAATCTATGCACATTCGCATAGATCGATTTTTCTTCTTGACAAACAGAACTGGAGCTCCCCAAGGTGATGTACTTGGTCTGATAAAGCCTTTATCGAGCAAATCTTTTAACTGGATGACTAACTCTTTCAGCTTTGGTGGGGCTAATCTGTATGGTGTTTTGGCTACAGGCGTTGCCCCAGGTAAGAGGTCAATTCTGAATTCTATAGCTCTATCTCGTGGAAGACCAGACAAATCCTCCGGGAATACCTCTGGGAAATCACTGACCACTGGAATCAATCTCTGTTCTTCTTTTTCCTTTTTGGCATTGATTACATAGGCCAAAAATCCTTGACACCTCTTCTGCGTGCATCTTCTAGCCTTCATTACTGATAACATTCCTGGTGAATGGCTTTGACTATCATTATGAATATTAACTGTCCTTTTGTTTGGTAATATTATTCTAATCATCTTCTTATCACAAATAATGCTGGCCTAATTCTCGGCTAACCAATCCATTCCCACTACTACATCAAAATCTTTCATAGACATGGGAAATAATCTGATGGGTAGCTCACAACCCTTAATCATGATAATACAGTTTTTGAACACATAATTCACAGATACTTGACCGTTCGCAGTATTAACTGCTAACTTTTCATCAAGAGGCACATAATTCATACGAGCACATAAGGCAAATGATGGGGATACAAACGAGAAGTTTGCACCCGAGTCAAATAACACTTTAGCATGAAATGAATTCACGACAAAAGTACATGTTACTACATCGGGTGTAGTTTTTGCGTCGTATTTGGTGATTTGAAAAGATCGACCCCGCGCCCCACCTGATCCTCTGCCCATACTCGGTCTCCCACAGCCAGTCGATGTATTGTTTCCCATAGTGAGCTGTGGAGTTTTCAACTCTGGGCAATTATTCTTGAAATGATCTGGGGAATTACAATGGAAACATTTTCTGTTTTGTCGACATAAATTTGAAGTATACCCAATCTCACCACAATTAAAACACTTTATAGGTTCTGCTCTACATTCTCCTCGGTGATACTGTTGAGATCGGGGACAGGCTCTTTCCATCGGTCTCTGCATTGCTTTATTATTAAACTTGGCAGTTTTTGATCCCCGATAACTTGTCAAAGATCTTTCCCATTTTCTTTTCTCCATCTGCTTCCCTTCTTCACTTCTGCTTTTATTCTTCTCGGTGATCTTTGCTGCATTTACTGCCATTGGAAAGGTAACAAGATTCATTGCTATAACAAATTCCCTAATGGATAGTTTTAGACCCCAAATGTATCGTTCTATTTTTCTTGCCTCTATTGAGATATAATGCTCAGCAAATCTCGAGCATTCTATGAATTTTTCTGTGTATTCTCTGATTGACTCAGAGTTCTGTTCCAATTTTAAAAAGTCTTCTTCCATTTGTCTGACTGCTGTTTTAGGATAGAATTGTTCTTTGAATCAATTCACAAACTCCGCCCATGTCATAGTTTGTAGAATATCTGATCTGGGCAATGATTCCACCTCCCACCAAAACAAGGCATTTGACATCAAAATAGAAACTGCAAATCTGACTCTATCTGATTCTGCACATCGAATAGTGTTTAATACAGACTCTATCTCTTCGATCCAACACATGGCTTTAATTGGATCTTTGTCTCTTGAGAAAGTTGGTGGTTTACAGGTTAAGAACATCTTTATATCTCCTTCCCGATTATTGATAACTGGAACTGTTGGATTAATTTCAACTCCACCAGTCTCGATTCTGGCAGGAATCCCCATAATGGAAGTCAAGGTTTCCCTTAGCTTTCCCATTTCTTCAGCAAGCATATCTCTGGTCACATATTCTGGTGGTGGTATTTGTTCTTGATTCATGTTTCCAAAATTGGATTATGCTTGATCTGCATCATTTTCTGTTTAACTAATCCTTCCTCTAGTTTATCCTCTGCCTTGACCTTTGCTACTGCCCCTTCCTCTGTCTCTGCCCCTAGAGGTACCAATAGGAGCAAGAATAGGAGAATCCTCTTCTTCATTAGTGGGGTTGGGGTGGGTGATCCTTTCTAACCTTCTAGATCTGCTTGTCATCTGTCGATTTCAAAATTAACAAACATATTTTCACATTCCCAAAATATAATAAAGGTTCAGTTATGCACCTGTAAATTCAAAATTACATTGGCCAGATGTAATCCAAAAATACCTTACACACTGATCTCTTAACTTATCATATTTATTCCAAAGGTGCTAACTATGTCTGGACCCTTAATATGCAATAAAACAGTTTAAGTCTATGCATCAGGCATGTGAATACCTAAATCCCTTAAACTCAGGCTCTGATACCAACTCTGTAACACCCCCAAATCCATACATTGCATATAACACATATTACATATATATATATATATAATACATGTTTTCCCCACTTTGATCCATAATACAAGAGTCTATAATGTAATTTACATAACTCAAAAAGTCCAAAAGTACATGCTCTTGAAACCTAGCATCTACACTCCATAACATGGCTAATCATGATCTTCACACAGCTAAGCACATAGGGAAGTAATTCACATAATGTTCTTTCCCTTATTATCATTACCTACACACATAATTTTGAAAATACAAAATGAGGGTTAGACATGAATGTCTAGTGAGGTTCCCTTTTATGTAATGCACGGTGAAGATCATTAAAACATTTATTTCAAATAATTTATTCCATGCAGTGAAGGCTGGAAATCTTATTCTGTTTCGGTCCATCGGGGCTCTGGTTCCAAAACCAAACTTTGGAATATATCTCAATAAACAGGACTAGAGCGCCTATGGTCAGAGCTTCTGGTTCCTCGACCAGACCCTCTGGTTGTACTAACTAGAGCTTTAGGCTCATATATAATTTCTCATAATGTTCCTTAGTTAAGCTTTCAACCAATAAGATAGCCTTTTTCACAAAACAAATAGTTATAAAGAGTTCATACTCGACCAGAGCCTCTGATTGTACTAACCAGAGCTTCTGTTTCAAAAGTTATGACCAACCAGAGCCTCTGGTTCAACGTGTGAGTCGACTAGAGCCCCTCTGGCCTGTTTTTAGTAGAAAACACCATTTATAAAAGCCTTTTTCTTAAAACTTCTTAAAATACGATTTTGACACAAAAGCTCTTATCAATAGATACAGAGCCTCTGCTCCAATTAGTATATTTAGAACATGCATATTTATTAATCAAACATCCAGAACCCTCTGGTTCAATAGTGAGGAATAAACAGAGCTCCTCTGGTTCCTCATAAAATGAGCATTCTGTTCAAAACACTTTTAACCAAATTTAATGACCATCGGCCATATTTTTCCCGTAACCGTAACATCAATACTATTATTTCCAATAAGAACAACGTCTCTAAATCCTCAAATCACCAAAAAGTGAGAACTCCAATCTGTTGWAATCTTAAAAGATGTAATAGCAATAGTTATACCATGCACACACACACAACGACCATCCTTATTACATCCATAACTCCCCTTTTATAGCAATAGTTATCCATCACACACAACGACCATCCTTATTTCCCCTGAAATTCTATGAACTATTTCATCTAATGACAGGTCGCAGACCATTCTGTCAGAGTGAACCTCGTTTATCGTTTTAACTAATCATAATCTCAAAACCGGTTTATATTGAAGCCTTTTAAGTCACAAGAACAATCTGTTCTATATAAAATTTCTCAACTCATCTGATTCTTTCAAAACAGGGTATTATTCAAACACTGTTTCTAAAGAACAGTTTTGCTTAATCTTTTCAAAACAAATTCCAATCTTTGAATCATAAAACATTTCTTTCAAAACTGTTTAGGAACAGTTTCACCAAGTTCTTTTTAAATCTCAACCATCTGTAACTACTAGTTTATAAGATCAAACAGCAGATAAAAAACTCACGGTTATAATCAAAAGTAATTAAAACTCACCTTAAAATTGAATACCGATTCTACAGATAATAGTACAACAATTCTTTTAAACAAAGGTTCTTTCTTCAAGAACACCTTCAAGAACACTTTCACCGCCTTGAAATTCCTTTCTTTCTTAAAACACCCACTTTTCTAAAAATAGAAAACAGATAAGATTTTTACCTTATCTTCTTTCTTTTATACCTTAATGAGACGGCAATGGATTTTATCCAATATAAAAGTCTTTTGGGCGGTGAAGATAATATATTAAAACCAATCATTTCTTAACCATAAAGTTTGGGTTTAAAATATTATATTTTATCATATGTATACATAATATCATATTCTTTCCACAATCACGTAATTCATGCAAGTATTAACATAATTATGCATGCTATCACATAGTTCACATAATAAACGCATAAAATTACCTCAACCCAGGTTTGCAGAAAACCCGGTTATAACAATTCGCTGAGGCTTGGGCAGTCTTCACACATATGTTGATCAGGTTGTAATCACTAAATGCCGCTTCAGATCACGAACGCGCCAGTCACTAATCTTCAGTCTCAGTCTTCGACTTTCACTGAATGTTCTTTGGTGTGAGTTTTGTCTTCTTGCAGTATCGCTGTCGTTATAGGATTTACAAACATGTTTCAACGATCACTGAACAGACTCAATGATGATCGCTGAAACTGAGAGAACAGAAACATAATACTTCGTAATAGGTAAAAGGGATTATTATCAAATCAATGAGAGAGAGGATCAACAATCTCCCCCTATTTGATGAGAACAAAGCAACATAAAGAATGTTGCCTTATCAGATAATAGTAGGGAAAAGGTACATATAAAGTACATGTCTCTTTTTACTATTTTGGGATCTTTTTCAGTGAGTCGGTTTTTACTTAATAAGTTTTCTTAAGTTACAACTTTAAGAAAAATTACAAGAAGTGAAACTGAAACTGAAAGCATGTTCATTGACCTATAGATTGTTAGTGACTGTTAGAGAACACTGGAACTCATAGATATGTGTCCCTATTATTTTTTTAGGGATCTTTTTCAGTGATGCAAATGAAATACTTATATTTATTCAAAGGAAAAATTACAAGTGTTTCAGTACATTTCTTATACTTACAAAATACAAAGGATGGAGAGTTGATATAGAGAAGTTATGATGGTCAAACTGGAGGACTCATTAGTTAAGGGATCTAAAGGTTGGAAAAGTACCTTTAAGTTTCCTTCTTCAGCAATAGCCTTGCATTTCGACTTGGTGTTCTGGTTCTTTTCTAGAGTCTCTTTCTCTTTCTCCCTTTGCTCCCCCTGGGATGCAAAGTCCATGAGAGAGACGCCTTTCATGGCACCGACAGGTCTCTGGTACTGTATGATGTAGTCGTCATCATCGTGGTGTTCATCATCATCACCAAGATCTTCACCAGTATTAGGAAGGTCAGGAGAATCACCGTCTTCATCTTCATCATCTTCCATATCACCAGCATTAGCTGCAAAGCTGATTGGAAGGTCTTCGTCACGAGCTTTATCGCCAGCTCAGACGGCATCAACATCCTCAGCTTCAAGAGTTTCACAGAAAGTTGGATTCTTATCAGCAACCTCAACTTCAACTTTAGGATAAGCTTCAGCTTCACTATGTCGCTGGGACAAAAGCAATTTCAGTGGCAGCAGCTCCAAATTCTATCTCCCCCTCTTTGGCTATAGATTTGGAACAATAGTCAAAAAAGTTATCCATAGTGCATATCTAAAGCGCCATCATTTCTTCAAGTTTTGTCATAGCACGGGCTAGAAGAACAGTATACTTCAAGAAGACAAAACTCACACCAAAGAACCTTCAGCGAAAGTCGAAGACTGAAACTAAAGATTAGAGACTAGCGCGTTCGTGATTTGAAGCGGCATTCAGTGATGACAACCTGGTCAAGATACGTGTGAAGACTACCCAAGCCTCAGCGAATGCTGAAGAGACCTTCAGGGTTATTCCAGCATTCAGCGGTCAAATAAAACTTGTTGTGCAAGATTTCTTTTGTCTTGTTCTTCCACACACAAAGGACAAACCCATACCCTTTCTAGAGTATAGTACGGTATGGATCCTATTAGTTGACTTTATTACCCACCAACTCCAAGAAATGATGTCTGGTCATGAATATGCTTTTGTACTATTCACTATAGCAAAGGACAATCTTTTTTGTAAAAGCTTGACGCGGGTTCAAACCATACTGCACCGCATTAGAGGTGCATTTAGTGCAATGGTATAAATAGATGAGTGTTCTCTCCATGCAAACTACGTGCATACACACAAGAGATCATACACACATCTAAGAACACTTACGCTTATCTTCAAAACAAGTTAGAATCCCTCTTAAGTATTTTAAAAAGTTCTTACCCAGAAAGAATTCATTTTCTTCTTAGTCTTAACAACAAATCTTTTCTCTTTTTTAAGATCATTTATGTGTAAACCTAGATTGTTTTAGATAGATTATCTTTACCTTATCTTATTCTGCTTAAAATCTTGTTAAATCTGTATTGATCCTTCTTTATCAATTTATATTTTAAATTTGAAAAGTTTCCTATGTTTGTATTTACCCCCCCCCCCTCTACAAACTGTTTCTATAATACTCTTGTAGACCCTTACGGGACCAACAAGTGGTATCGGAACAGTGTTTTCATTTCTTGTTGTTTAGTTATTTTTCTACATTCGATTATTTCTCTCTTTAGATAATATACTGCTTTCAAATGGCTTTACAATACACAAACACACACTTTCATGATAATGGCTCTCTTGCCAAACCTCCCCGATTTATTCGAGACAACTTTAGTCTTTGGAAGAATCGGATGTCCCTCWTTCTAGAAGGTGTGGATCCTGAAATTCCACACTACATAGAAAATGGACCATATGTTCCATATGCTATTTGTTCGGCTGTTCTTGAAACAACTACAACTGTCGCGATTCCTGAACAGGAGATTCTTAATCTCCCTCGTCAATGGAATCATGAAGACAAGAAGAAGATAGCTATAGACACTCATGCGAGGTCTATAATAGCAATGCCTCTTCCTGACGAGGTTTATCACTCTATGATGAAGCTTAGAACCTCAAAATCCATGTGGGACACTCTTTGTGTTCAATAAGAAGTAACCTCTCAAGTTCAAAAATCGAGGAAGATTAACTTAGTAAGACAATACGAAAGCTTTCTTTGTGGAAAGACTGAGACGTTGTCTGAATTACACCAATAGTTTAATTGTCTTCTTATCAATTTAAGGACTGCCGACAGAGAATATTTCAAATCTGAAACTTTAACGTAGTTTCCGGAATCTTTACCTGAATCTTGGGATACTTATGCCATGTGTCTCAAGATGTCCAATGACATGTCCTCTCTCTCTCTCTCTCTCTCTTAGCACCTTATATGGGATACTACTCAATCATGAGCAGTCTCGACAGCTAAAAAGGAATCTAATAAAGGATTCCAGAGAAATGAAGAGCTCTCTGTTACCTCTGATCTCTAAAAATTCTTCACATGAACTCCCATCTTCTTCTTTTTCAGTTCTTCCTCCTGATACTATCACTAAGTTAGATTCTACCAACTCTGAGGATCTATCAGAGTCTGATGTTGCAGACTTTATGAATCATTGGCGCTTTTAACTAAATCTTTTAGAATATTTGCTAGAAAAAGAAACTTTCGTAGATCTCCTTCGCTGACCATCAAAGAAAAGCCAAAGTCAGATAATATTGGCAAGGCTTCAGGATCTGCTACAATTGTCACCGCAAAGGTCACTTTGCTGGTGAGTTCAGGTCAAAGAAGACTGTGACGCCATCTTCTAAAACCCATCCTTCTTCAGATCTAAAGATGACAAATATCTAAACCTGAAGGAAAAGTAAAAGAAGATGAAGAGTTCCCAGCGAAAAGCCAAAGGTCTTGTCGCTAAAGAGCATGACTGGGTTGATTTGTCTGATAAATCAATATCTGATGAGGAAGACACGGCCTATCTCTGCTTGATGGCCAAGGATGTCAAAGAAGAAGCTTCTGAGACGTCAACTTCTAATGATCCCTCATCATCATCATCTACTGCTCAGGTATGTCTATTGAATGAACCCTCTTCTTCTTTCTCTTCTAGTCTATCAGCATTAGATACGTTGATGGTGGACCTTTACAATGCCCTAAATGGCAAATCTAAAAAAGATCCTGATCTTAAAGAACAGTTGAAGATTTCTCATTCCAAGATCAAAGAGTTGACTAAGATTGAAGAAGATCTTAAAGATCGGGTCATTGTGAACCAAACCATCACTATTGAGCTCGAACAGGCTATCGCTGAGCATGAGCAAGCAATTGCTGAACTCAGGGCTGAGAAGACTACCATTGAAGAAAGATGCAAAGCCTCTGAGATCATTAACGCTCAGATCTCTGCCAAGATAAAGACTGGTGTAGGTTTTTCCTATGATCAGGAAGAGAGTGCCACTGACAGGTCCATGCTTAAGTTTGGCACCTTTGTCTCTTCTATTCCTGACACTTCTTTCTCTCAGTCTCCTCTTACTGAGAGTCATCTTGATGGAACTCCTTCAAGTTCAGGTTGCAAAGACAAGAGTAAATACATTGTCAAAGCACCTATTCCTAAGAAGGCTAACAAGTTACATAGATCTAAATTTATTCCTTTAGCTTGTGCACCTTCTTCTTCTTCTTCTTCTTCTTCAGGGACCAAGAAATCTGAATCTTCTCAGAAATCTAAGTCTCAGCTCAAGGTGAATGACTCACCTAAGGACTCCAAATCCTCAAAAGTTCCTTCTAGAACTAATGAGAAGGGAATCCTTGGAGCTTATCCCTCTTCAAATCTGGTACTTCCTGGCCCTAAAGTTAGCTTTAGCTATAGGAAGTGTAGACACTATGGTGAAACTACACACATTGCTAGTAAGTGTTCTATTGCCTCCAAGGTTGGTCCCCCAGCCAAGGGCAAGAAAGTAGCTAAGGCTGAGAAATCAACTAAAGAGAAATCAACCGTTAAGATTGTTAAAGCAACCAAGGTGAGGAAAACCACTTGAGCCTCCTCTTTAGGCTCAGTGAAGACAATCACTGGCACTATGTCCTCAACGTCAGTTGTTATGGTTCCTCCTACCACTAAAGCCTCTTCGTCAGGCTCAGTGAAGACACCTACTGACTCTATTCCATTAGCATAAAAGGTTGTTCTTATTTACACTAAATCCTCGTCAGATTTAGTGAAGCCATCTGCTGACGTTGGTTCTTCAGTTTCAGTGGATGATGCCTCTAACATTGTTGGATACAAATAGAATAGGTACCAAAAGCATTTTTTAACTATTCCCTTGTGCAGGAAGTCAAAGGCATTTGGTATCTCGATAGTGGATGCTCAAGACACATGACCAGAGACAAATCCATGCTTATCGACTACAAGGAAGAAAGAGGCCCTTCCGTGACCTTTGGAGGTAACAGAAAAGGATATACCAAAGGCTTTGGTATATTAACCAACGGTGCAACCATATTCAGGCGTGTTGGATACATTGAAGGATTGAAGCACAACCTTCTCAGCATCAGTCAGCTGTGTGATAAAGATTACAAGGTGAAGATCTCCAAGAATTTATGCTATGTCTATAACAAAGATAATAAGGTTTCCCTAACCGG
Source organism: Cynara cardunculus var. scolymus (assembly GCF_001531365.2). NCBI lineage: Eukaryota > Viridiplantae > Streptophyta > Magnoliopsida > Asterales > Asteraceae > Cynara > Cynara cardunculus. Next base: position 29,928,325 of record NC_037540.1, on the reverse strand, counting down.
TTCTCGTCTAGAAAATGTCTACATCATCAACATGGATTCTTCTCTTACTAAGAATAGTTGTTTTCTCTCTAAAGCTTCATCATATATCAACTAGCTGTCGCATAAACGACTTTCTCACCTTAACTACAAGACACTCAGTGAGTTGTCTAGAAATGATCTCGTCACTGGTCTTCCTTAACACTCGTTTGTAAAGGAATCTCTTTGTTCAGCATGTGAGAAAGGAAAACAGACAAGAGCTAGCTTCAAGTCAAAGCAAATCTCTTCTATGACATCGCCTCATCAGCTACTGCACATGGATCTCTTTGGTCCAGTGAACGTGCAATCTATTGCTGGAAATAAGTATACACTCGTCATTGTTGATGAGTACTCCAGGTAAACTTGGGTCTTCTTTCTTAGTTCCAAAAGTGAAGCACCTGAAGACATAATATCATTAATCAAGAAGATCGAAGTGCTTAATAATATTAAAGTACGATCTATCAAAAGTGAGCATGGTACTGAGTTCAAAAATAGTACTATCGAGAACTTCTTTGAGGACAAGGGAATTTCTCATAACCTTTATTTAGAGAGAACTCCTCAGCAAAATGGGGTCGGTGAAAGGAGAAATCGTACAATCATTGAGGTTGCTTGATTAATGCTCAACGAATCCCAACTCTCTACTCATTTCTAGGCTGAAGCTGTCAACACCGCTTCTTTCACTCAAAATCGGTCGTTGATCGTTAAAAGGTTCAAGAAGACAGCTTACAAATTTTTTCATTGTGGAAAGCCCTCTATAAGCTTTCTACATATCTTTGGTTGCACGTGTTATATTGTCAACAACCATCATCAACTAGGAAAGTTCGATCCCAAAGCTGATGAAATAATCTTTCTTGGATATTCTTCAGTATCCATAGCCTTCCGAGTATTCAACAAACACCGACAGACAATAGAAAAAACTATTCATGCCATATTTGACGAATCTCAATCAGCTAATTCTAAACCCATCATAAATGATTACAAAGAATTAGAAAACTGGATGTTTTCTCATTTTGGACAACCTAAAGCTTCCTTCAGCGTTCCTCTCAACACCGAAGCCCCATAAGCTGAAGATGATCCATTAATCATTCTAGTTGCAACTATTCACCCCTTGCGTGTCTTCTTCAGAGATCGTTGCAGTGCCCATTAGATGTGTTCCTCCTTCTACTTCAAACACTGATCAATTAGTAAATGAAATGTCTTCAGCATCTGAACCTGTATCAGTCGCTGAATCTGAGGCCCCTTTAGCAATTGTTCCAATCGCTGAAAAATCTACAGTTGAAGCCTCATCCTCTATTCCTGGACATCTATGCACAGATGATAATCCTCTACCAGCCTAGCGATGGACTAAAGACCATCCTATTCATCAAATTCTTGATGATCTAAGTGCAGGTATTCAGACTCGTCGAGGTCTAAGTAATATTTATCTCATTGTCAACTTTTTTTCTTTAGTTGAACCCAAGAAAACCAATGATGCTATCTCAAACCCTAGCTAGGTCATTGCCATGCAAGAGGAGCTTATTGAGTTTGATAGGAACAAAGTATGGTACCTTATCCCACGTCCATCTGACAAGATAATGATAGGCACCAAATGGGTCTATCGCAACAAGTTAGATGAATAAGGTGTGGTAACCCATAACAAGGCTCGTCTTGTTGCTCAGGGTTATAGACAAGAAGAAGGATCGATTATGACGAAACCTTCGCACCAATAGCTAGACTCGAATCAATTCGACTCTTTCTAGCCTTTGCTACCCATAGTGACTTCAAAGTCTACCAAATGGATGTAAAGAGTGCTTTCCTAAATGGAAAACATCAAGAGGAAGTTTATGTTAAACAACCTCTAGGGTTTCCAGAACCTAAGTATCCAAATCATGTTTATCATTTGGATAAAGCTCTATATAGGTTAAAACAGGCTCCCCGTGCCTAGTATGATACCCTCTCCTCATTTCTCATCTCTGAGAAATTTATCCGTGGAAAGATTGACCAGACCTTATTTCTTAGGAAAGTTAAAGGTCATATCATTCTAGTCCAAATATAT
>NC_037540.1:29923555-29925445 GCF_001531365.2 Cynara cardunculus var. scolymus | reverse complement strand
TAAAATCTGTATTGATCTTCTCTATCAATATATATTTTAAATTTGAAAATACTGTGTTTGTATTCATCCCCCCTTCTACAAACTGTTTTCTATTCTTGTAGACCCATACGGGACCAACAAGTGGTATCAGAGCAGTGTTTTCTTTCTTTCCTTGTGTTTAGCTAATTTTCTGTATTAATTTATCTCTTCTTAGATAACTTACTGCTTTTAAATGGCTTTACAAATCACAAACACACACACAGATGATAATGGCTCTCTTGCCAAACCACCCTGGTTTGTCGGTGACAATTTTAGTCTCTGGAAGAACCGGATGTCCCTCTTTCTAGAAGGTGTGGATCCTGAAATTCCACAGTACAAAGAAATGGACCATATATTCCATTTGCTATTGTTCCGGCTGTTCCAGCAACAGCTATGACTGCCACGATTCCTGAMCGGCAGATTCCAAAGCTTCCACATTAGTGGAACGATGAGGACAAGAAGAAAATAGCTATAGACACGCGTGCTCGGTCTATAATAGCTATGTCTCTTTCTGATAAGATATATCACTCTGTGACGAAACTCAAAACTTCTAAATCCGTATGGGTTACTCTTTGTGTCCAATACGAAGGAACCACTGAGGTTCAGGAGACTAGAAAGATCAACCTAGTAAGACAGTATGAAAGCTTTCTCTGTGGMAAGTCCGAGACACTGTCTGAAGTACATCAAAGATTTAATTGCCTTCTTATTGATCTTAGGGCTGTCGACAGGGAATATTCTAACTCTGAAACCTTGACTAAGTTTCTAGAATGCCTTCCTGAGTCTTGGGATACTTTTTCCATGTGTCTCAAGATGTCAAATAACATGTCCAGTCTTTCTCTTTCTACCTTATACGGGATTCTGCTTAACCATGAGCAATCTCGTCAACTGAAAAGAAATCTTGTAAAAGATTCTAGAGAAATGAAAAGCTCTCCTTTAGCTTTGATCTCTGAATCTTCTTCAGTTGAAACCTCTACTCCTTTTGTCTCTTCTCTACCTCCTGTGGTCATCACGGAGATAGATTCTTCTGAGAACATTCTTGAATCTGATTTAACAGATTTTGATGAGTCCTGACTAAGTCATTTAGGAGGTTCGCCAGTAAAAGCAATTTCCGTAGATCTCCTCAGCTACCCCTCAGGGAGAAGCCAMAGTCTAAAAGAATAGACAAGGCTTCAGCTGTCTACTACAACTGTCATCGGCCCGGACATTTTGTAGGTGACTGCAGATCCAAGAAGACTGTGATGCCATCTTCGAAAGCCTCTTCCTCCTTCAGGACCAAAGATGATAAATACTTAAAACTGAAGGAGAAATACAAGAAGATGAAGAACAACCAGCGAAAGGCTAAAGGCCTTATTGCTGAATAGTATGACTGGGCTGAATCATCTAATGAATCATCTTCTGACGAGGAAGATAAAGCTTATGTCTGCTTGATGGCTATTGATGCTGACGAAGGTTCTTCTAAAGCATCTACCTCTTCTGAGCCATCTTCTGTTACTCAGGTATGTACCCTGAATGAACCTTCTTCTAGTCTTTCTGCATTGGATACGCTGACGGTTGACCTTTACAATGCCCTCAATGGCAAATCTAAAGCTGAAATGCTTAACGTTGATCTTCATGAGCAATTAAAGATTTGTCATTCTAAGATCAAAGAACTGACCTTTGTTGAGGAAAATCTTAAGGATCAGGTTATTGTAAACGATGCCATCACTGTTGAACGTGAGAAAGCTGTCGCTGAGCGTGAGCGAGCAATCGCTGAACTCAAGGCTGAGAAAGCTACCATTGAAGGATGGTGTAAAGCTTCTCTCAAGCCCTCTGAGATCATTAATGTTCAGATCCCTGCCAAGAAAACGACTGGTCTAGGATTCTCCTATGATC
>NC_037540.1:29922607-29923455 GCF_001531365.2 Cynara cardunculus var. scolymus | reverse complement strand
CAATAGAGGAATCTATTCATGTCACTTTTGACGAATCTCAATCAGCTAATTCAAAACCCATCTCAATTGATGAGGATGAATTAGAGAACTGGATGATATCTYACYACRRAYAACMTGAAGCTTCCTACAGTGCTCCTCTCAACACTGAATCTCCAGAAGTTGAAGATGATCCACTCATCATTCCAGTTGCAGCTAGTCGCTCCAATGTATCTTCTTCAGAGATCGTTGTAGTTCCCATTAGATGTGTAGCTCCTTCTACTTCAAACATTCATCCATCAGTAAATGAAATACCTTTAGTTTTTGAACCTTTTTCAGTTGCTGAATCTGAGGCTCCCTTGGCAGTAGTCCCTATTGTTGAAGAAACTGTTGCCGAAGCCTCATCTTCCATACTTGAACTCTCTTATTCAGATGAAGCTCCTCTACCGGCTCAGCGATGGACTAAAAGCCATCCAATTCATCAAATTCTGGGTGATATAGATGCAGGTATCAAGATACATCGAGGTGTAGGTAATATATGTCTCTTTATCAAATTTCTTTCTTTAGTTGAACCCAAGAAAATCAATGATGATATCTCCGACCCTAGTTTGATAGGAACAAAGTCTGGTACCTTGTCCCACGTCCATCAGACAAATCAGTGATAGGCACCAAATGGGTCTATCGCAACAAGTTCGATGAAGATGGTGTGGTAACCTGCAATAAGGCTCGGCTTGTTGCTCAGGGTTATAGACAAGAAGAAGGAATCGACTATGACAAAACCTTCGCACCAGTGGCTAGACTCGAAGCAGTTCGACTCTTTCTAGCCTTTGCTACCCATAGAGACTTCAAGGTCTTTCAGATGGATGTAAAGA
>NC_037540.1:29919554-29921327 GCF_001531365.2 Cynara cardunculus var. scolymus | reverse complement strand
ATGTTGAACACTGAAGAATAACCTTCAGTCATTAAACATCACTCAGTAAGTGAAATGATTGAATGCTCTATCTCTAACACTGAACTCTTGAGTAAATATATCTATTATCTCTAAGGTATGATTACTCTTCTCTTTTCACAACTTAAAACTTTCACTAAAGCTTTCCCTTTTTTCAGTGATAAAATGTTTTAAAAGGTGGTTTCAGTGATTCTCAACACTCATCACTTCTTCAAGTATATCTTTATACTTATCTTAGAAATCTAAAAGATCACTGAAACTTTTCTTATCAATGACCAAAAAGTTTAAATGCCAGTTTCAGTGACTCTCTTCACTAAAACCTGATGTCTTAAAACCATCACTGARTACTTTCTCTTTTTCAGTGATAAAATGTTTTAAATAGAGTTTTTAGTACCCTTTTAACTGAAAGACTCTTCATATTCTTAAAAAAAATTTGTTTTTAAAAGAAAATAGTTAATGAATCGTCTTTATGACGACATTATCTGTTTACTATGGAAGACGCTTTGAGATGCACAAAATGATCTGTCATTACGCTACCTCATTAAATGTCATCCAATCGTGGATGAGAACGTGGCATATTTTTCATCATGACCACTTTCCCGAACCGTCGTCTTTTTTCTCTCTCATATTACTTCTCTCTCCTCCTACCTATAAATATGAGACTTTTTCTTCACTTTTCTCTTTACGCTTTCAAAATTCTTAGACAAACCTCTGCTAAGATTTCTCCAAAGCAAGAACTCTCTAAATCTTCAAACCTCTGTTCGACTTTTCTTCTTAATCTTTAAAGGTCAGAATCTTCTTTTCTTCTTACCGTTATAAGAAATGTGTTTAATATGATTAAGAACTTTGTTCTCTTAATACATTAAATTGTAAAGGTTTTTAATCATCTCTTTCTTGATTATTAATCCTGTTTCTTTATACACATTCTACTTGAAAAACCCTAATCGTTTAAGGATTTTTCAAATGAAGTTTTTCCTTGTTTAAAAACTTTTTCTATACTTTTTAACCATAAACTCTTGGCTTATTTCTAACGAACCTGTTTGTTTCTGTTTGTTTTACTTCTTTGATAAAAAACAGATGGCTGCCAAGAACGTCAACTTCTCCATTGATGAGATCTCTATCAAGGCCAACAACCACATTGCCTTGTTAGAGATACCCTCCACCAGAGCACATTACCAAGAGGCGGCTGACTTCCTCAAACAGTTGTCCTTAGGCTATGCTCTCAGCCATGAGCCCCTCATGGTCAAGGAACTTCTTCAGCAATTCTGGTACACTGCTGAGGTTGTCGAAGTCTAAGACGATGTTGGACGCATAATGAAGCAAATCCATTTCACTTTCAACCGCATGGAAGTGAACTTTGGGGTTTCTACACTCCGCTCAGCTCTCCGTCTTCCCAAGGGTCCCTTCGAAAGCAAACCCTCCACCACCGAGATCATCAACTTTCTCGACGCCATTGGCTACTAGTGGCCAATGAAGAAGGACTCCAGTGCCCCTCTCAAGTCCTTGACGAAGATTGAGAAGAACAGGATGTTAGCTGTCTGGCAATACCTGTTTTCACATTTCATCCAGTGCATGGGTGGAAAAACTGGAGGTCAGGACCAGGCCTCTAGAATTGCCTTGATCATAGGCGTATCTGCGATTCAGCGTCGCAATATAAATTATGTTGCGGTCATTTTCGATGACCTGGTGCTTAAGCTGAACAAGCGCCAGCGAGAAAAGGTAGTGTCTTACACCAGGTTTCTTTCGATGGTATTG
>NC_037540.1:29917038-29919124 GCF_001531365.2 Cynara cardunculus var. scolymus | reverse complement strand
TCAGCGCCGCCACCGCTGAACACCCACGTCTCTTCTCAACCATTTTCTCTTCTCCTCCCTCCTTGGTCTTTACACATGTCGATGATGTATCAGCGACTGTCCTTAGCATACAGATGTCCATCCTCTCGAGTACATCTTTGCTCATGCCAGTGACAATCCTTTAGATGTCATTGAAGGCCCCTCAGGTATTCCATCCTCCTACCCTTTCTTTTCTTCTAACCTTGAGCCTTCAACTCACACTTCTTCTTTTGCAGGTCCTTCTTCGATGCATCAGCCTGATGCTCAAGAAGTGGAAGAGGAAGAAAGAGAGAAAGATGATGGAGGAGATGAAAAAGTTGATGATGACTATGATATGTCATCTGATATCAAGCTTCTCCTTCCCGCCGTTGATACCGTCCTCTGCAGGATCAACGAAGTTCACCAAGAGATGCCCCGTCAAGGCGAGCTTGATGCGAATTTCCTTGCCCTCCAGGCGGATGTTCAAGAAGTTCAGAGTCATCTCCTGATTCTCCAAGAAGCTGTTCAAGCCAACACCGACGCCATTGCTGTTCTTCACAGCAAGGCTGATGATGCTCAGGCTATCGCTGATCAGCAGACTGGTCTTCTTCAACAAGTCCTGGATGTTGTCCGTCAACCAGCTCCAGTGATGACACCTTCTTTCTCTGCCGATGATCGCGCCCAGCTCCATGAGACGCATGAGGCAACGACAACTCTAGCCAATGCTTTGCAAAGGCTTGAGGATTCTATGGTTCTCCAGCATCAACGCTTGGACGAACTCTCTGGCAAGGTCTCTAAAGTCTTAGCTAGAGAGGGGGAGATGAGGTCCAATGCTGGTGAATCATCTGATGCTGCTCCTACAGCTTCTTAGGCTGTTGGCCCAGTATCAGCTTCAGTTGCAGTTGAAGCTGAGGCTCTCGGAGCTGAAGCCGTTGCTGCTCCTGTAATCACGACCACCGAAGTTGCTCTAGCTGAGGATGCCGAAGCCATCCCTAGGGATGATGTCCATACCATCGCTACTGTTGATGATGATGATGATGAAGATGAAGATGATGATGATGATGATGATGATGAAGACGATGATGAACCTGTCATTCCAGACACCGGAGATGATCTAGATGGTGACGACGACGATGATAATGAAGATGACTTTACCATCAAGTTCCAGAAACCATCAACAGTCACCAAAGGTGTTACTCTCGGGGATTCCGCATCCCACGGGGAGCAAAGGCAAGGTGAATCAACTCCATCAGGGAACCAGGACCCCAAGTTGAAAGGCAAGGCGGTCGCTAAAGAAGTGAACTTGAGGATATTGTTCAATATTCCTCAACAACCTTTGTTTGAACACTCTACCTCTCGGGTAGTGATCACTTCAACATATCAGCTTCATATTCCATCAACAACCTGCGGTCGACTAGAGAGGGTACCTGATCAACCCACTTCTCGTGCTCCTACCGACCTGCAGATGACTCAGCTGAAAGAGTCACTCAACCAGACTAGAGTAAAAATTCCTCTTTGTACCTCTAGTAGTTGTGAGTTTGATTTCTTATCTGAAGCTGAAAGACTCGAGGCATTACGGGCTGAAGAAAAGCTAGAACTTCAAAGAAAACAGACTGAAGACAGCTTGAAGCTGGCTAAGTCACTAGCTGAAACAGTCCTTCCCAAGAAAAAGTCCAAGAAAACGGTGAATGTTGTCCAAGCCCAGGCTAAACTTCTTTCGATTGCAGAAGCTGAATGTAAGAAGCTGAAGTTGGTGGATAAGGACAAGCAATGGAGAGAAGCAAAACTGAAAAAAAGACTCAGTCCCCGCCCAATTATCAGCGTCAGCATCAGCAGACGTTCTAAAGACGGTGGAACGCTGGTCTTAATGCTCATCACCAGGGACAATCTTGATGCCGTTACCGAGTACCTTTCCTACCTTGTCCGCTATGGATACAACGAATGGATGGAGATCAGACAAGCCATTCAGCAATCCAAGTTGAGACACAAGACACTTATCGAGGACACCATCAACGAGCTCATCAAAAGGATGTCCAGGTATGTCAAGGTCCCTGACCGGCCAACTCTAAAGAAAGGTGGAAAGAAGAAA
>NC_037540.1:29898365-29915433 GCF_001531365.2 Cynara cardunculus var. scolymus | reverse complement strand
CCCCCCCCCCGGCTTCTACAAACTATTTATCTTCTTGTAGACCCTTACGAGACCAACACCCTTTGGTGAAAGATGAACTGTACTACAAAAACAAGTACAAGTACAATCGATCACAAAGGAGCCTCATGGTTGAACAGGAGAACTGGATCTCTGAGTCCTTATCTGATGAAGAAGACCAAGCCCATTTATGTGGGATGGCTTTAGAGAACAACAGAGAAGAGTGTGGATCTGACTCCGACTCTCAGGTATGTTCCATCTCTGGCTATTCTCATTCTGACCTGGAAGAAAAGCATCTCTGCTTTGACAAACGATTTTATTAACATACGGCAAAAGCTCTCTGTCGAAAAATCCAAAACAAAATCTTTGGAAAAAGAAAAATTATTTTTTGAACGTGAGACAGAGTTGCTAACTGTAGAGAAACAAGAGTTATCAGTGCAAAATGAAAAACTTTTGCAAACGAAACGATCCACTGAAACAAGTCTTAAATGAGAGTGCTTAGAACTAAAAGTGGCTATAAAGAAGAAAGAAATAGAGCTTTTAGAAAAGGAACGTGATAGATTAAACTCTGAGGCCCTCAAAGATTATTTTCAAAAGGAAAGGAAGTTCTTACACCAGAGCTTACAAAGAAAAGAGCTCTTGATCAAGAAATATTAAGATGCTCAACAAGTGTATGAAAAAGTAAATTCTCAACAGGATAGAGCAGGGATAAGTTATACAGACCTAGACCTCACCTGGAAGAAGAAAACTACTCTTGAATATGTGTTTAGATTAGACGAAAAACAAAAACCAGATTTTCCAATTATGTATACACCTTCACCTTTCAAAAGATGTAGGCTTGAGGAGTAGGGCCAAAACTCAAAGATTAAACTTTAAAAATATGTCTTATTCTTCAAAGAGTATACCACAAGTTGATTTAAAAGGCATACAGAAGACATATGAGATCTTTTGCTTTGGCTCTACAAATCTTGAACATTTTAAGATTGATAGTGAGATTGTCAAACCAAAACCAGATGAAATCAAGAGTTCATCCACAGAAAATTTTCTTAAAACTCTGGATCCAAAATTACTGGATGACTTCACAGAAATGTTAAGACAGGTTTTCGAGCAAGATTTGCTTGAGGCCTTATATTATCCTCCTAAAGGTTATGCAAATTCTTCTGAGTGTAACTCCTCGTATACTTTTGAAAGTTCCTCAAAACAAAAGACAGAAGAAGCTTCTAGCTCATGCATACGAGAATCTCAAGTTCTTAATGATACCTCTGTATTTCGATATTCACACAAGGATTTTCTTGACTCCGACTCTGAGTTAGAGGTAGACTCGTTTAAGGAGCAAGTTGAAACAGAGATTGTAGCCAAAGAACCAGAGGTTGCAAAATCCGCTCCCAAGTTTGAATACAGGGCAAAGAGTACAAAGTATGGGTCCTCTGCATCGAAGGGCTCAATTTCAAAATCTAAGCCAATTAAGTTCCCTCCTGAACAGAAGGGAAAATCCGCTGCATACCCTAATTTTTTTAATTCCTCTGTTTCAGAGAGGTCTCTGAAGGCCAAAGAAATAGGAAAGAAAAGATCTAAGAAGATTCATTCAAAGTCGTCTAAACAATCTGATCTAGATAGGAAGTTTGTTAGAACTACCAATGCTAGGAATGATTGTAATAATATGTTCTTCAAATCAAATAAATCATTTTGTCATTCATAATGTGTTCATAATTATGAATGTTTCTCTCTGCTGCATAAGTTAAAGAAGCACTTATATGATCCTAATTGTATTCTCTCTGGGTCATCAAGAATAAACTCCAAGAAGACCCAAAAGAGAAAGAAGGCTCCTAAAGCCAAGTCTGGTAACTCAGGTGATGAGATGAAGCCTCTCCCTAAAGCTAAAAAGCAATCTTCTATCCCTAATCATTGAGGACCCATTATGAAATGGGTACCTAAATCCCTATAATTTGTTTTACAGAAGCTGCATATGGACATTTGGTATCTCGACTCTGGATGCTCGAGACACATGACCGGCAATAAGAGGTTGCTCTCCTCATACAGAGAGAAGATTGGAGGAAAAGTAACCTTTGGGGATAACATGCAAGGAGAGATACAGGGATATGGAGATCTTCTACAAGTTAAGGTTTCTGTCTCTATGGTTGCTTGTGTCTTTTGGCTTAAACATAATCTTTTTGAGCATAAGTCAACTATGTGATTCTGGCTACAATGTCAAGTTCCAAAAGGAAGCTTACTTCATTATGTCAGAATTAGGTCAAGAGTTGCTAAGAGCCAAAAGAAAGGGAAATCTATATCTCATGAACTTCTCACCAAGAGATAATTCAGAGACTCCCTGTCTCGTTTCTCACAAGCGTGGAGAAGCTTGACTCTGGCATCACAAGCTGTCTCACTTAAATTTCCAAAATATAGAGAARCTTGTGAAGAATAATCTGGTTGACGGACTTCCTGCCATAAAGTTCATAAAGGACCATCTCTGTTCTGCATGTGAAATGGGAAAGCTCAAAAGAGCATCCCACAAAACWAAGACAGATGTGTCATGTGTCAGACGTCTACATATGCTTCATGTGGATCTTTGTGGTCCAATCTCTATGTGGAGCTTGTTTAGTAAGAAGTATATCCTAGTCTTATTTGATGAATACTCACGATATACTTGGATTGAGTTTGTAAGACAGAAATCAGATGTCCCAGAGCTACTGATCAAGCTGATGACCAAGGTTCAAGTTCTTCTGCAAAGAAAATTTCAAAAGCTGAGAAGTGACAATGGAACAGAGTTTAAGAACGCAAAGATTGATGCATACTTGGACAAGGAAGGAATAACTCAGAACTTCTCTGCAGCAAGAACACCACAGCAAAATGGTGTTGTAGAAAGAAAGAATCGTACTTCGTAAGCAGCAAGGACAATGCTAGCAAGCTCTAGCCTTCCAACCCATTTTTGGGCTGAAGCCATCTCGACCGCTTACTTTATCCAAAATAAAGCAAGAGTGGTGAAGAGGCATATGAAGACGCCTTATGAATTAATCAACCAAAGAAAGCCTAATGTAAAAATTTTACATGTCTTTGGTTGTAGATGCTTCATTCTGAATGATCGTGATCAACTTGGCAAGTTTGATAAGAAGGTCGATGAAGGAAAGTTCCTTGGTTACTCCACAAAATCCAAGGCATACAGAGTCTTCAATCAACAAACCAAGACTCTCTTGGAAAGCATCAACGTCTCGTTCAACGATAAAGAATATGTGACTTCAGAGTACCTCAGCTCTGGACTCGAGCTTAACAAAAAGACTTCCAATTCTCAAATGAAGTCAAGGGAATTGGAACTCAAGCTCTTATTTGAAGACTTCTATGGCGATGAAGACATCTTTGTACGTGCACCAAGAGACGAATATGCCCGTGTAAGTGAAGAACCACAAACAACAAGTACATCTGACTCTGGTCCTTCACACACCTCTGCTTCCTCTAGTGATCATGCGAATCCACAACCAGAGCAAACAAGCTCTGCATCAGAGCCCAGTTCCACAGAGCCAGAGCACAATACCTTTGGTTCTGCACCTGACTCCTCTGTACCATCATCCGAGGGGGAGCAAGCAGAACCTTCTTCGCCATCAACGAGCCAAATGCTAATATACCTATGGAAAATGATCAATTTTCTACGACCTCTGTATCTGTCCTAACAACAAGATGGACAAAGGATCATCCTCTTCACCAAATCATTGGTGAACCTTCAAGTGGTGTAAAGACAAGGGCTACCACAGCTAATGAATGTTTATTCGTAAACTTTCTAAGCATGGTAGAGCCTAAGAAAGTCCATGAAGCCCTACAAGACCCTAGTTGGGTTGACGCCATACAAGAAGAGCTCCAACAATTTGAAAGGAACAAGGTATGGACTCTTGTACCCTTACTAAAGGATAAAATTGCAATTGGCTGTAAATGGGTTTTCAGGAACAAGAAGGATGAGGATGGGATCGTTGTGAGGAATAAAGTTAGGCTCATAGCAAAAGGCTATTGCCAGGAAGAAGGTATAGACTATGACGAAAGCTTTGCGCCAGTAGCAAGGCTATAAGTTATATGCTTGTTCTTAGCCTTCTCTGCTCATAAGGGATTCCGAGTCTATCAAATGGACGTCAAGTCAGCCTTCTTGAATGGCAAGCTGAAGGAGGAAGTCTACGTTCAACAACCTCTGGTGTTTGAAAGTTCCACGCATCCAGAGTACGTCTATTTCTTGGACAAAGCTCTGTATGGACTTAAGCAAGCACCTCGAGCCTGGTATGAACGTCTCTCGTCTTTTCTCTTAGCAAATGGTTTTGAAAAAGGTAAAATCGATACTACTTTGTTCATTAAGAGGTATAAAGGTGAGATGCTTTTAGTACAGATTTATGTAGACAACATTATCTTTGGTTCAACAAACCAATGGGTTCATACGAGTCCGTAGAAATAGCACACCAACAGGCAATTGGAGAGACTTGGCAGTCTCCATCATATACCGAATTTTCCACGAACTGTTTTGGAGAGACTTGACAGATTAGCCTAGCGCATGAATGATTTGTTTGAAAGCTTCAACCCATAAATACCTCATAAACTGTTATCCAAAATCTGAACAGTTCAAATATCAATCTTATGAGAATCCTACACTGGTTAGCCTAGTTACTTTTGGGGTAACCCATAACCCACCTTTGAAATGTTGAATTCTCATCTACAGAGAACACTATATTTAATTATTTCTAGGAATGAACACAAAAAGGAACAAAACTGTAAGAATAACAGAAAGAAATCGAACAATACAAACAAAATCACAAGAGAGAAGAGAGGATAGTGAAAAGACAGTAAAAATCGAACAGTAAGAACAATAGAAAGAAATCGAGATGCAAAGTAAAAATCGATGATATGCAATCAAACAGGAAGAATCAAAGAAATCGATGGTTTACCTGAAAATCAAAGAGATCGAACCAAATGTTTACCTGAAATCGTATGAGAAGCAAGAGAAAAAAACCCTAAATCGATGGAACACAAGGGCACATGAAGTAGCGATAACACAAATAAAACCTGCATCATAACCTAAATCGTCTTGGAGAAAAGCAATCGTTCTCTTGGAGAAAGCAATCGTCCTCTTGAATTTGAGTTGTAAAAGGGGATTTGAGTTGGAGAAAAGCAATCGTCAGTATGAATCGTCACCGGCTGGGTGTGAATTTGAGTGGTAAAAGTCTTTTATGCATAGTGGAGTTGTAACTTAGGCTATTAAAATTGTAATTAAGACTTTAAGACTTTATGCTTTAAAAGATACCTTATGCATTTAAGGTTGTTTTTAAAAATTTTATCAAATCTGGTTTATAAAATAGTATAGATATAGATAACATTAACCAGAACACAAAAATAAAACAAATCACTAAAATCAACCTATATATGTCGCTTTTGGACGTACCTTTTAGTATTCACAAAAGCAAATGACACGACCCGATACACAAAAGCAAATGGCATACGACCCGAAAGGAATCGGGACCAATCCGTGTTATGCCTATTAGTCAATTGATTCTCCGTTAATATCCCGCCCCTCTCCGTCATCCGTGTATTGCAACCACCATTTCCACCATGGCTACGAAGGAAGCTATCACTATGGAAGCTTCTCCGCTACCGTCGTCATCACACTCTTCGTGTAATCACTTCATCAATCTCTTCATCATCTACTTGCTCTTCAATCGAACCCCACCATTTCCCTAGTACATCATATCGATATTTCGGTACACATGGCTTCTATAGACATGGATCAGGTGGTGGATTTTTAAGACAATACAGGTACTCATTAGCGTCATCATGTTATCGTTCCTTTTCAACCAATAGAGAAAAAGTCACTGATTGTCCTGATGGTGAAGAGCTATCGGGGCGAGGATTCTTTGATTATGATTATGGTAGTAGCGGTGATCTTTCTGGCATGCCTTGGTAAGCTTAAGATTATATCATGTACTCAGACCAAAGAAAGTAGGTAAACTTAAATTTTTCACGTTACTTATAGACTGCAAAATTTATGATAGCAACTGGATCCACCCTTTTCATATATTTATGATATGATGCACAAGATCGCCCATCTAAAGTGTTAGACTTGAGGGTCCATTTGGCAATTTATGGTAAGCCTGGGTCACACTTAAAACGTTAGCAAAACCCATGTAATGATCAATTAGTGCATTTTGTGATTCGTAAATAGTCAAGAGCACACCAACAGGTATATGAAATATTCCAACAAAATGCACTTGGTGACTGCATTGAACTTCTTGACAACTTGTACAAATATAGTAATGTGGATGTTAAGTTGCAACAACATCCTTATCAAATATTTGTAGCTCAGCTTATTGAAAGGAGGGTGTAATTGGAGTTGCCAGCTTGAACAAAATTTGTCATCCTTTTGTGTTTAGTAGTTAATTTTACCCTTATCTTCAAAATACATTTTGAATTTGAGGTTACAGTAGTTACTTTCAGTTAATGATATATGTTCTAACACATCTCAAGGAAGTAGGACAGCTTGTGTGAACATATTCCTATGGATGTTGTTGGTGTTAACTGTTAATTTTATAGTATAAAAGCCATATCAATCTTTCATTCTACTAGATTTTGATTTCAAAAGTTGAAATATATTTTTTTTTGGCAGGGACTAATCTTTCATTCACTTTTCATCCAGAATCTGTAAACTATGTTTGTTGATTTTGTAGGTGAATCGGTTTTTCATCTGTTGAGTTTTAGATTTTATGGTTATATCTAGTTTTAGCATGTGAAGCCCCTAGTTTCTCGCATATCACATACCATTGCCTACCTATCGTTCTTACAGGGTCATTCTTTTAGTTACTATATTCATATGGATCGACCTTATTCTTATTTTAGTCCTTGACTAATTTTTGCAGGTGGATGGTTATTGTAATTTCGACACTAGCTTTGAGAGTTGCCATACTTCATGTGCTTCTTGTACAACTCCGCAAGTTGAAGATAAATGCAGAGTTGGCACCAAAATGTCAGTATCCTCATCCTGCCTGATTAAGAATATGGTACTTTAGATAGCTAGTGTGCATATTCTCAAATATTGGTGTACAAATAGTAAACTCGATTCTAACTGCTTATGGGATAGCTATATTCTCACTATACCATTTAGAAGAATTGTCATTGTACGGGGAAATAAGTTGTTCCCCAAGAACAACACATTGGAAAATTCGTAATGCATAATATAAAGATAATATAACAGTGAATCAGTTGATACTAAGAATAAAATAACTCCAAACTTTTCTGAATTCTCCATGAACTTTGTGTTAAGGGCTTCATAGAACAGTGGAGGAAGAGGCTATTTTGTTGCTCTGTGTGAAGCAAAAGAGTGGAAAGAAGGTTATTTAATTACACCGTAGCTGCTAGGGGATGAGGGCCATGCCTTTTGGTTCTGTATAGCATTGCAAACTATATTTCTCTATCCTAGAACAATAGAAAATACAAGAAGTTATTATGCATAAATATCTATGCAAAATACAGAAGTGGCCTTTGTGAGTGTTTTGTATTTTTAGTCGACTATTAGTATGGCTGTCTGGGGGATGGTAATAAATTTGTTTCCTTACATTCATCGACCTGCAGTAAACAACAAATCTGGAAGTTCTTGTGATGACTATCATGTCTATTTGAAGGAAATTCTTTGAAGCTATTAAGTTAAGGTTATAGTCTTTCCTGTTTATTTGTTTACCAATTCATGTATCATCAAATCATGGTCAAGTCCATCTGGAGGTTACTCTACCATTTTCATAATTTGCGCATTTATTTGAAGCATGCGAGACTGTAACACCCCAAAACTTACATTGCATATAACATATAATTCATTCAAAGAAAGACATGTTTAATCCCACAAAGGTCCAAAATACAAGAAACTATATTACAAAGTACACAACCCAAAAATTCCATAATACATGTTCTTGTACTACATAACATTTAACTTCAAAACTCATCCACAGATTGATCTTCACATAGCTATGCATATAGGGAAACAAATCAAAATTTCCTTTTTCCTTTACTATCATTATACTCTGCAGTTCCTGCAATACATATTTGAAACACAAAATGAGGGTTAGACCTGAAGGTCTAGTGAGATCCCTTTTTCTATGTAATTGCAAGGTGAAAATCACCAAAACATTATTTAAATGAATCATTTCACATAATGAAACATAAATCCATAATTCATTTAGTCCATCGATCCTCTGGTTCCAATGTCCAGACTTAGAAAACATTTTCATCGGATAGCAGGACCAGAGCCCCTCTGGTTCCTCTACCGGAGCTTCTGGCTATACCAACTAGAGCTCTTCTCAAGTTAATCTTCATAAATGTACGTAGTTAAATATCAAGTGATGGATAAAATAGTTTTTCCAAGTATGGAAGTATACAATAAAAGGTCTAAATATGACCAGAGCCTTTGGTTCTAACCAGAGCTTCCAGCTCAAAACTCATGACCAACCAGAGGCCTTCCGGTTCAACGCGAAGACCAACCAGAGCCCCTCTGGTTTGTCCTTCTTTGTATGAAAAGTTTTCTAAGTTAAAATAAAAGTATAAAATCTTACGAACATCTTTTAAAACATAACTTTGACACAGAGCTCCTATCTAATAGATACAGAGCCTCTGGTTTAAATAAAAGCTTTGTAAAAAGACTTGTATCAATATCAAACCATCATCAAGAACCCTCTGGTTCTATTGTGAGGGCCAACCAGAGCCCCTCAGGTTCCTTTCAAGGAACAACCAGAGCCTCTCTGGTTCCTTATAAAACAAACACTTTATCAAAAGCATAGTTTATCCAAAACCATTGGCCGTAAGCCATGTTTTCCCCTTCTCAATAACATCATTACTATCATTTCTAATAAGAGCAACATCTCTGAGTCCTCAAATCACAAAGAAGTAAGAACTCAAAACTATTGCAATCTTAAGAGACATAATAGCAAGAGCTATAATAATCACACATACAAATGCCACCCTTATATCCAAAGGTACACCTCTCCTTGATATGCCACCCTTATTTCCTCATCAAAATCTATGGATTAGTTCCAAACGAATACAGATCGAAGTCACAACCGTCTTGATCGAACAACCTCCATAGTTTTAACCACCAAAATCTATAGATTAATTCCAAACAAAGACAGACCAAAGTCACAACCGTCTTGAAGGAATATCCTCTATAGTTTTAACCAATAATGGTTTCAAAATAGTTTTATCTTCAAAACTTTGAAACTCAGAAACCAACTATTCTTTCAATATCATTTCCAAACCCAAAATCTCCTTTAAATCCTTAAAATAGGATATCATCCATAATTGTTTTAAAAGAAGCAAAATCTTCTTTATTTCCCAAAAACAGTTTCCACAACCCAGATTCATAAAGCTTAATTTAAACTGTCAAAAACAGTTCATACCATTCGTCCTTAAAATCGATCATCAAAATCAAGTATTTCAAATAACATTATTCAAATGATTTAGTAACAAAAACTCACCTTATTATGCACATATTTGAAGATTTAAATCACACAACAACTTCTTCAAATATTCCCAAAATCACCAAATCACTTTTATGCAAGATTCCTTCTTTAAGAAAAACTTCATCGCCTTACACACACACTTTTCTTTCTTTCTTACAAAGATCTCTCAAAAGCATCCTCAGATTATCCTTATCTTCTCTATTGATATTTTTAATCAAGGCGGTGTGTGTTAAATAATATAAAACTCCTTTGGGCGGTAGATGTTTATTATATTTTAAACCTTCTTTTTCTTAACCATGAAGGTTGCATAACCATATATTAATAATATTTTTCTGTTATGTGTCTTATCATATGCGCACACATATTTTATCACTTTCTCATGTATGCACAGTATCACATTTTCACACATATATACACGATTCATTCATTTATTTAAATAACATGCATGTCATCACGTATTTCACAAAATAACCACATAAATGTTACCTCCACCAATGTTGTCTGAAATCCAGGTCATCACAGAGTCTTTATTAGGAGCTCTTTTCTTCTTTTTTACAAGGAGTAAGTATGACAATGCCACTGAACTTTGTACCTTTTTAGGGATTTGTATGTTGAATGTAAAAAACATGAACTCCTCTCAAGTTGTCGTCCATTTTTTCTGATAACCTTGTATTCATCCTTACTCACTCTTAGTGCCGTTAGCACATGAATAATAAAAAGAGAAAATGAAAATGGCATATAAAGATAGCATTTAGGCAAGATGACTCTGCTGAGTTAACTACTCAGGGTTATTACTACTTGAGGATAGTTGATTGAAGGTGCATGGACTGCAAGTTTATGTTCTCTTAATTCGGATGTCATGGAACTTGAGCTAGTGGCATGCGGTCGGATGTTATGGTAATTAGAGTCATTTATCTCTCCAAATCTAATCTTGTATAATGCAAAACACTAAGAATAGTAAACTAGAAGCAAGTACATTGACTTCCATTATCTGAGGTGATTTAAGAAAGGAGTCATTGACTTCACGAACAACATTGTGACATACTGATCTACCACAAGGCACGAAGGATCTTTATATGAGTTCAGAGGTCTATTACTTATTTATTTGAACACAAAAACCACCTAGCCAAGTCTCTCTAAGAACATATTTTGCAACTTTCAGCATAGGATAAAGAATTCACAAGAAACAAGGAAGAAAAGACCAGGAAATCAAGGTTCAAGGCCTGCCATGTTGCCTGGGATGGAGGGAAAAAAGGAGATGATCACTTTTTTCCATCCTTAAGTAATAGAAAGACACAATGGACGGAGAAGCTCTGCGGCTGCATTTTCACTGCTGGTCTCTTTTTGCTGGTTTATGAGGGGAAACAGGCCATTACTCTATGATGACCTTTGCCTGTTGTTGATCTTGGATTAAATACTATTACATGAGGGCAAGTACTACTCTTATACCTAATTAAATTAAATTCATTGATAGAGTGAAGGTTGACAGAAAATCATGGAAGCTCTAATGATTTTAACAGGGTTACTCAATCTGAAAGCTGAAGTTCATTAATTTGATTAAATGAATTAAATATGGGATTTAAGTCAGAAAATGTGCCAAGCTCAATGTGTTGGACTATATGCTCAAGAAAGTTTTATGAGAACATCTACTTTAGCGAACCACTCGGCTTTCAATTATAAATAGAAATAATAATTCAAAAGAGATTGGCTATTTAACTTACACATGTTGTTTTGACTTTCTTATGTTTCTTAAAGTGCCTCCCCCGTTACCACCACCTTTCTTAGGAAAGAGTTTGATAGAGCAGTACAAACGCTTTCGGGACAAAAGGAAAGAAATTTGCTGCCCTTCATTCTTATGGATGTTAGCATATCCCTCTGTTCAGGTTAATCATCCATAAACCTTTTATAGATGTTAAAAGTTTCAATTTATGAAGTGTTTGATACCATTGATACAAGTGCCATGTGTTGGTTTCTGTATGGTAGCAAGTTATAGTTTCCTTCCTGCATCATGTATTAACCTGTACAACAAACCTAACATGCAGCATTAGGAGTAAATAGACCACTTGTATAATGTTATTATTTTTGTTTTCATCTTCATGCAAATAATTAAATAAGCTTGTATTTATATTCTAAAAGAGTAGACAATAGTTTGTTCATTGTGAAACAAATTTAATGGTTTTTGATTTGTGTGAAACGTTTGACCATAGTTTTTTTTTTCAATCTTGCTTGGATGATTTTGATCCCACATAGTACAAGACAATGAAATATTCTGGTCTTACAGATTCGACTTTGTGTCCGGTTGGAGGTGAGTGATGTCGTCCATAAAAAACACTGTGGTGCTTATGGCGCAATTTGCACTTCAGAGATGGAATGGATTATCTTTACTGTTTATTTCTTCTCTCTCCATTTTCCTCATTTTTCCCATGTTTTTTATTTTATTGATCACTTGGAAGAACAAATCCTTTGATTTTTTATAAATGCAATATGGATCCTCATGTTTCTTAACATTGAATCCAACGAAATCTAAGTGCCTTGAATGGTTGATTCCTCGAATATCAAATTAAGAGTATCACAATGTCAGATGCATATCTTGCAAGTTCCCCATCCACATCTTTAGACCTGTCTAAAGTGGCTATATAATACTCAATGAAATGTAATTGAAAAAGAAAAATGGAGGGAAGTCAAGCGTTGTTTCATTTTAGCTGTTCTATACTGGATAGCAAGTATATTTGGATTTGAATACAAATGACATTCAAGTTTCAGTAAAGAGATTGTTTGCTATATTTTCAACCTTTGTCTAGAGAGCCTCAGAAAATGGTGCTCCCATTACATAACAAGCATCTGCCTCTTTTGTTTGATATTCATTTGCAGATTCCTTGCTTAATCTTGGGGACAGCAAGTGTCCGGCGAATGGCAGTGGATCATCATTCTGGATTCGAATGTGTAAGTCAACATATAAAGAAAATATTCATTTTTGCGTATGGGGGATGCTATTTAGCCAATCTTTGTTACCAACATCTTTTAATAGTTTATCTTTCATTTCTTATCTATATCTATCTTTTTGTCTCAATTTTGAAAGACCCTGAGAAGAGAGGTGTAGTTGCTATGAACTTACATTAAAATGACTTTGAGCTTGGGTAACCCAGTTGTTCAAACAGAGTTTGGCCGAAAACAAATCTATAGCTGTTCAATTTGTTTTACCATTAGTAATTTATTAACTACTTAGGTTTAGGAAGTTGATATGTGAATATCATTGATGATTTCTGAAGCCTGTATTCTATCAAATTCGTTTTAGGGGGGCACCTTTTGGTTCCAGAATCTGACTAAAATGTCGCAGGGTGCTTCGAGCTACATTTTCCCCCTGCTGTTAGCTTTACTGCATCTTGTCAATGTTCAGGTAATTGACTTCACTTTGATTCCAGCAATGACTGAACCCAAGACTTTCAGCTCTCTCTCTCTCTCTCTCTCTCTCTCTCTCTCCAACCAACTATCTTGGTCCTCCATTTTCTTGACCAGGAATCTCAACCACCTTGTGCCTTTTTCTGTTAAATAAATCTCCCAGCACATGTGCCGCTACAAGAAGGATCTTTTATCTATGACACTAATATCATATCCCCTTCCTGATCTTTTGGTCTAGTATATCAAGCTCTGTATGACTTAAGTACTGCTTTTCTAGAATTTCAAGGATTAAAGATGTTGCTTTCTGCCAAAACTGAAGACTTGATTCAGAACAGTTAATAATAAGTTTTGAGCGCTATAAACTCTTTGTAGCTTGATTAAAGACCAAGTTAAAAAAGCTGAACTCTATATACTAAATCTATGAGAATGGTGGTGTTTCTCACCTTCTTTCATGGTCTTAGGAGCATTTCAGAACCTAACTCATGGTTATGTAGTTTTGCTTTTTTTTTTTGTTAATGGATATAAATATTTCCTAAATTAGAAATGAATTTTTTTTTCTTTGAGAAAGCTTAAAGTTTTTAGTAATTTGAGATCATCAATACCAGACAATTATGAAGAACCTCACTTTTAATGTCTAGCTGATGTAGCAATTTCTTTACCGAGATTCATGTAAGTATTACTCCTGTAGAGGCTGTAGGGCTTTGTCTCAATCAGGTTAATTTATTTTATCTTTTATGCTACTAAAATAATTCATGATCTGTTTTGATCAGGTTTCGTTTGAGAAGTCTTCATTGACGACCCTCCCAAATTTATTTGGCGTTCTAGCAAAGGTGACTGACAAAGTCCATGTACAAAAGCGTGTTCTTTAAACATGGTTTAATTTTTACATCTTTTGTATTTAGAGTTCATGGTAGCATCATAATGGTGGTCAACCATTGGGATCTTTTATTGTGTTCCTATTTGTAAATATTTAGGTTCATTTGGGGAGTATTTCCTTAATGATGTATATTACACAAGAGAAACATGAGTATATGGTACAATAACGAACTAACAAACTAGGAAATGGGCCAAGTCCAACCCGATTAACGTAATTCTATCTTGAACACTATTCCTTAAGTTGAATATCAGATGTCTACCATTTCCAACTTGACAAAAAAAACAAGATAAAATTTTCAAGGCATTTTATATTGATAGAAATGCAAGTAGACAAAACAATAGCAAATGGCAGCTCATTAGCATAGTAGATTGTAATCCTGATGGCTCCTTCATTTTAACTAATAATGACTCCTAACTCTGATTAAAATAAGCTTCATGTGAACATTTAGAGGTCTCTGCATGTTGATCACAGATCTCTCAATAACACTAATAATATAGTTATAAATAACCAAATTATAGTGATTTTACGAAGAAAGTTATGAAGTCTCAAAGATAAAATAAGAACATTCAAGAACGACTTTGAGCTTCAAAGGTTTTACTTTTATAAATAAAACGTAAACGTAAAGAGTAAAAACCTACGCACATATATATATTTTACAATAGACCTAGTCGTCTATTTATACTAGATGCCTAATGCTAAGATAACTATCTATTGCTACTTTCTAGCAAATAGTCTAGCTAACAGATAAAGTTTATCTTTTACATGGATAAGCATTATTAACTAGATAAACTATAATTCCAGCTATTGATTCATCATCTCCAGCTGTCATTATCTATGTGGTGATTTCATCATTATCTTCAAGTCTTCATTCCATGCTTGGATGAATACTTAGAAAATCTTCTAAGTGTTAGTCTGTCCATCGTATCAATGAGAATACTTTTCATCGCATCATCCATCGGTCCACTGGTTGAACTTCGTCCATCGGTCCTTGGTCTTTCCATCGATGCTCTGTATAGTCTTTCCATCGATCCAGACTTAGTCGATTCTGCCTTGATATCTCCATTGGTCTTCTGGTTCTTCATCACTTATTGTTTTTCATTACTTTTTACATTTTGCATTATGGGTTCTAACAATCTCCCCCTAAGTAATGAAATAACAAADTCTAATCTAAACACATATGAAGAACAGACACTAACCTAGAAGAAAAACATCAAATTCCAAATTTTTCATTGGATGATGAATTTTCTGTACAAGACTGTAAACAAATTTACATCAAGGAAAAATAAGCAAAAATTCCATCTCATCACGGACTACCTGASTATATCTCCCTGAAGCGCAAGAGTAGTCTTCTATAGGCAATGATTGTTGAAATTTCGTGAATGAGATGGCTTCCCTCTTCCCTTGGCACGTGGTTTCTTCCCAGTCTTTSTCTAATATTTTTCTGAAACCATTCAAGTGTATCTGTTGAATACTTGAAGGCTTCAGWMAWTCTRRAGAACTTTTTAACCCCAAACTCATTCTTGTAAACAAGTCCGAGTTCAGGTTGAGAAAGAATTGAAGCAGAACGAATCTCCTGCAGGCCTTGAAAATCTTCATTTGGAGGAGTGCAGGATAATCTCTCAATGCCTAGACTGAATGCAATTTCAAAATCTGTCTTGGCTCTGAGCTCTACCAGGGACTCCATTGTCTTGACAATAGCTYTGTTCGCCATTCCAAATCATATCCCATGATCTTGCCTTTGAGMAGTGTAGGCATATAACTCAATCAAGTCATATGGATTGAGGTTGATAAGGTCGTTCTCGTTGAACACGCTAACTACCCCATGGGCTATCTTCACATTGAACTCGATGTAGCGTATGGCTTTGTTGGCAAATGACTTTATCTTCAAATCTATGACTCTTCTTATTCCATCGTTCGAAAAGACAGCATGTGGTGGTTGAGTAGTCTGTCTTATGAAACGATGATGTAGAAGGTTCATAGATTCTGGTGATAGGATTGGAGGATTGGTTGACAGGCTTTCTTCACGTTCTCGGTACATGTATTGATGGATATTTTCCGTCATTATTGGTTCCCTGGGCGGCAATTGAGGTCTTCTCCTTAACGACTCCATGTTTTGAATTATTTCGTCCACCAGGCCTTGAGGAGGATTCCTTGAGGARGAAGGAATRTCYGYRTGCACCAYGGGTTGTGTCTCGRCTGGTTGTGTTTGGGTAGTGGGTGAGTTTTCTTTGGTTGGTTGGGGTGATGAAGGTTGGGTTGTTATGGGTTCTGGTTGTTGGGGTGAAAAAGGTTTGGTTGTTGTGGGTTCTGGTTGTGTGGAGAAGATAAAGGGTTGAGTTGTGCGAGGTGTTGGTGAAGAGGTTAAGGGTAGGTTTGTTGTGGTTGTAGAAGAAAGAGGTTGGTTCTTCATCGGTTGAGGAACTCAACACGATAGGGTCTGAAGTTGTAGCTAAGGGAACCTGGTTAAGCGGTTCATCATCAGAGGGCGAAGCCTCTGGTTCCCTCGCTTGGGTTTCTTGAGTGGATGGTTGTTGTGGTGATGGTTGCTCTGGTGCAGCGGACGTAGATGTGTATGCAGCCGCCGTCTCTGTCTCCCCCTCACGAGGTCCAAGACCTTGATCATTGGGGTCTTGGTCATCGTGGCGTTGTTGTTTGCTTGGCGGCTGGTTGAACATGAGGCTTGGAACCTCTTCTTCTTCTTTTCCTTCCTGAGGGACGTAAGATACTTCCTCAGGCTCGTTTGTGGGCGGCTCTCCTCCATTGTCTTGAGGAGAGAGGTGATGCATCTTTGTTCATCGGCCAAGGTTTGTGTAAGAGTTTTGGTTAGATGGATGGCCTGATGAACAAACTTTGCGCTGATCTCGTTGAATGAGGAGACAGTGCCCTTGATAGAGCCTGCATGTCCGCCTTGGTGGCGAAGTCGGTTGCGGAGGCTGAAGATGGTGGTGGCATGGTGGATGTTGATGGGGGAATAGGTAGGTTGGTGATTAACCTCTGCAGTGAAAGTGGAAAAGGCTGAATCGAAGGATGGGCCTGTAGAGGGAGGAGGTGGCTGAGAAGTGGGTTGGGGTATTTGAGCTAGGATAGCAGCGGGGAGTTGGGTGAGGGTGTCTTGGATGGTGGTCATTTGGTCGGTAAGGGTGGCAAGGGTTTCATCGATTGATGAAGTGGAGGGAGGTTGAGGTTGAGGTATTTGGGAGGTGATGGAGGCTGGTAGTTGACGAAGGGTGCGAAGGATGGTTTGGAGTTGGGTAATG
This sequence comes from Cynara cardunculus var. scolymus, assembly GCF_001531365.2. NCBI lineage: Eukaryota > Viridiplantae > Streptophyta > Magnoliopsida > Asterales > Asteraceae > Cynara > Cynara cardunculus. The sequence goes on along the minus strand of NC_037540.1, from coordinate 29,898,439 downwards.
ATGTAGGTTAGGTTTTCATCGGTTTCAGTTGCCTGAGCCGTGAGGGTGGCGAGGGATTGGATAATGACTTGGTT
>NC_037540.1:29896367-29897585 GCF_001531365.2 Cynara cardunculus var. scolymus | reverse complement strand
GGCTTGGGTTTGGGTGGGACTGGGTCATCCTGTTTCAATACCCCTTTGGCTTTGATCGCCAGGGGTAGTAGATGTGGTTGCCCTTTGGATAGGAGGGTGGGGAATATTTTGGTGAAGGCCGGGGGAAGCACTAGCATCATCATCATCATCTTCATCATCCGATGAAGACGATGCTTGTGCTCCTTCGCTTGGAGGGGGGACGGCTCTAAGTGCTCCGGAGTAGTGCCCTCGATTCTTGGGACAGCATAGAGCGTTCATAGGCTTGGCGTATCTCATTTGTCGATGGAATGACAGTGAGCATAGCCCGAGACAGCGGTTGCTAGATTGTGTATCCTTCCTTCGAGAGTGTTGGGCGATGTCCTTGCATCTTGTAAACCGGGATGTATGGCTCTATGGCAGGTAGACTGTGTTGCCTCATTGCATCCCCAATGATGAGAGCAAGGAAGCGGGGGAAGAGGTCAGCAGACAACGACTTTCCTACGGCTTGAAGTTTACACTTCTTGAGCACGGCCGCGTGGATCTCGGTGTAGATGAGGAGGGCGTAGTCGAGGTTGAGGTTGAAGAAAAGCCCATATATAATTGTCATTATGTTGAGATTTCCTTGATCGAGGGAGCCCAGCTTGCATGTGAGAGAGCGGTTGAGGATGGAAAAGAATAAATTCCACATTGGTGGGAGGAATTGTCTTTTGAAATCGGAGATGTTTCATATTTCCCGGTTGTACCCTAGCATACTTACAAACCTTAGAATGTCCTCGGAGGAAGGTGGTTCGTCATATTGTTCAATCTCGAGTTCCCGTCTAGTGGGAATGCATAACACCTTAGAATTTTTTGCTTGTGAAATTTTTACTGAGCAAATCATGTCGTTTGGAGCGTCTATGTCTCCCATTATTCCATGACTTGAAGGATCAAACTCGCAAGTCTGCCAGTATTGTTGAACGTACTTTAATGGTACGTTTGGGTTCACCAGAGTTAGGGCAGGAAGAAGGATACAATTCTTGAAGAACTCAATCATGATAGCAAACATGTCATCAAAAAGAGTGTTGCACAGTTCTATCATATGGTTATTGGGTTTCATGGGCAAGAATACGATTGCGCGACTGTCGGTGCCGGTGAATTGGATGCGGCTGTCATTGTTGTTGGAAGCGTCAGAAGTGGAGGAAGCCATTTTTTGATGAAGTTGCAGGTTTGAAGTTCGTCGGAGTTGTGTTTGAAGTTTTT
>NC_037540.1:29891878-29896267 GCF_001531365.2 Cynara cardunculus var. scolymus | reverse complement strand
GAAAACTTGAGAAGAAAATTAATTGTTGGCAATGTGCTTATGCATGAACTTGAAGAACAAATTGAACTCATGAACACAGTACATCGAAAAAGGAGTAAAAATCATTCAAATAATCATTAAAATTTTGCCCTTCTTCTTCATTTGTCCATTGTCGGTTGATATTGCTGGTAGAATGTAAAGTTTGGCGATTCATATTTGGATTTTCCTTCAGTAGATCCACAAGGGGGTTTCATCATATAGTGATAGTTGCGAGATGACTGTACTTGAGTGGAAACCAACAAAAGAAAGCTCAATCAATTAATAAAATAGGTTGTAGAAAGGTAGGATAGATACAACGTTATTTCTTAAAAAACAAGGTAAGCATATGATCTTGACTCAAATATATGTTGACGACATCATTTTTGGTTCTACGAATCCAAAGTTTTGCAAGAATTTTCCAGACATCATGAAATCTAAATTTCAAATGAGTATGATGGGAGAGTTAAATTTCTTTCTTGGTCTTCAAGTAAAACAACTTCCCAATGCATATTCATTAATCAATCCAAATATATTAAACATATTTTGAAAAGATTTAATATGGTTGATAGTTCTTCGATAAAGACTCCCATGGCCAGTGGTACTTTATTGGATGCAGATTTATCTGTAAAATCTGTTGATCAACAAAATACCATGCCATGATTGGATCTTTACTGTACTTAACTTCAAGTAGACCAGATATAATGTTTTCAACGTGTTTTTGTGCAAAATATCAGGCTAATCCTAAAGAGTCACATCTTGATGCGGTAAAAAGAATTCTTAGACACCTCAAAGGCACACAAAATTTGGGTCTTTGGTATCCTAAAGAATCTGGTTTTGAGCAAACTGCATTTACTGATTCTGACCATGCAGTTTGCAAACTGGATAGGAAAAGCACTTTTGGGTCATGTCAGTTCCTAGGGGACAAGCTAGTCAGTTGGACTTCGAAGAAGCAAAATCGTGTTTCAACTTCTACTGTTGAAGCAGAATACGTTGCAGCAGCTAGTTGTTCTTCACAAGCTTTGTGGATGAAGACACAACTTCTAGACTACGAGTACACGTTTAACAAAGTCCCTATCAATTGCAATTCAAAAAGCGTGATTGCAATAACTGTTAATCCAGTTCAACACTCTAAGACCGAACACATCGATATCAAGTATCATTTCATTAAGGATAATGTAGAAAAAGGCTTAAATGAGATACATTTTGTGCAGACTGATTTTCAAAATTGTTGATATTTTCACAAAACCTCTCGATCAGAAAAGGTTTTCATTTTTAGTAAGCAAGCTTGGAATGCTCAATCTGTCTGTATAAAATCTAACCCATTTTCTAGGGGGAGCTAGAGCTTAATGTTTTTAACTGTATTTGATCTTTTTGAGCTTAATTGCAAAATTCTAATCACTTTTTGAGTGTTTTTGAGATGTAACATCTAGGGGGAGTTCATTAAATCATAAAAATTTGATTTATCATGCTTGTTAGGTATATCATTCTATATCTTTCTCTGAATATGCATAAAAGGACAACTTCTGTGTGTATAAAAATGTTTTCCTAAATGTTCAAACCACTTCTTGAATTTAAACGATTTTCATTTCTAAGAAATGTTTAATTTTTAAATGATTTTGTTTTTTATTTCTTTTTGGGAACGAGTACTTTATCTGATTAGGTATTTTCTAGAGATTTTACTTGCATATTTTCTCTTCGTACCTGATTCAGCTATTTTTTAAATTGTTATCATCACGTCTTTAAAATAATAAATCATTTTCGGTGATAATACACTCATTTGTATTCAAATTTGTTTTCTAAGCTTATTAGAAAATAATTCTTTGATTGATACATATCTCTTCATTTTTTGATTTTGTAAATCTGTAAACTTGTTCTTACAGATCTTTATTCATTTCTCCCGATTTTTTTTATGAATAATTTGTTTTGTAAATCATTCCTTATTTGATCATGTGATTAATTGCTATATTTTTCTTGATCAATTTCTCTGATCAAATGTGTTGAATTGTAATAATATTTTTTGATCAATCATTTGTGATCAAATGAACTTACATTGGTATATTATGAGGGATTGAGAGCTTAACATAAATATCTCTATAGACTGTCAGAACCGACAGCCCTACCCAAAAGAATGTCCATATCTGAGTGAGCTTAGATGCAAAATGGGTGTGTGTGCAGTGCTTAAAATGTAAATGAGAGGGGTAGTTAAAGCGAGTTAAAAAATTTGATGAGAGTTGTGACCAGGATTAAAAGAATATAAGAATCATGATCTATCTACTATAATTCGAGCAAACCACATAATCTATTAGTTCTTAATTCTTTGGAGACTAATATTGAAAAAGGAAAGCCCATACCAACTCTTGTCATAACCCTACCAGCTAGCCATTTATCTCTCAAAAGATAAGTGTTTCATTAACACTTGGGACACGCAGCTCATAATCTATCGGTTTCTCATTTGGAGATAACTGATATTGAAAAAAAAAGGATGTATGTTCTCCCCTTCAAGTCTTGTTGATCACAAGTTGAGTCTGATAAATTTGTGTAGTCCACATTGTTTATCTTTTTTAGACTAATCTGAAGTATTAGTTGCTTTATTATTTTTTCACTGCACAAATTTATAGAATATTTATTATTCTATTATAACATTCATAGATACTCTTTTCAAAGCTATCAATGATTGAATGAAAGTCCCGATGAGATGAACATTAAAAAGTCTCATATATTCAGTACATTCATTGTACTGAATATATCTGTTATATTCATAGGCTAATCTTTCTAAAAGATTGAAAACAAGTTCATAAGTTGAATCTGGTTCTTTCCCTCACCTTCATAATCTGAAAAGATTATATAAGTGAATTTGAAAAGATTTGCTTAAGTTTTTATGAAATTGACGACATTTCTACAAGGATCTTTCATTTCAGAGTATGATGTAAATGATCCTCATTTTCATCATAAGGAGGGGTTAATATTGAAAATGAATGAAGATTTTTTAGTCAATTTTTGAAGATTGAGGAAGGTGTCAAAGTTTTTAAGGAGTTGATCTATAAGTGCTGATAATTGCTGAAGATTATCGTGTTGCAATGTTCAAGGGGGGTGAATGTGAAGATCATTTCTACAAAGAGTTTAATGTTTCTTAAAAGGAGAGATTATTCAAATTTTGAGGATTATTCAAATATTTAGGATTATCAAATTGAAGGGGTAAAATTTTTCTTAAGATGATCAAAGAGGAAGATTATTTGAAATTTTGTTGATAAAAAGGAAACTTATTTGGGGGAGCTTGTTTAAAGATCTGAAGTTGCTAAAGCCTTGAAGATCATATCTTGAAGAATTAAGGTTTCTAAAGTTTTTTGAAAACTTGTTGTTTTGGACTTGAATCCAAAGGGGGAGATTGTTGGAACAAAATGTTGTATTTAAGTTCATATGCTTAAAATGCTTTAATATGCTTTGTATTGTAGTTTCCTTTTATAGTAATAGGTATAAATAGTTAGTTTTGTTAGTTGTCTAAAAAATCATAATTGAGAGTCAGATCGATAGATATGCAGATTGAGATTAAGAGAGATTGAGTAATCAAGAACAATTGTACTAAACTGTTGATGAATCTAAGCTTGCCGACTCATTGAATTTATATTGTGTTCTTGATATTTATTTGAATTGATTGTTAATGATTTGAATCTGGGATCACAACAATCACATACAAATATTTGTAAGCAATAGCATATGAACATCAAGACTAAAACAAAGTTCCTATAAGATCTCATCCTTTTCTAGCACTGAATTTGGTCAATTCTATCATTAAAACCAAAAGAATGATAAGGTGTGCATTTGAAATTCATCACAGCATTTGAAATTCATCACAACCAAATCCGAACTTAGATCCATAAGATCTAAGCATAATTAGCTACAACAACCAATTCATAAGCTCCTAGTTCAGTCCCAAAATATAATAACTATGCAGGGAACATCCCATGCAATCGGGGATGGAGGTAATAATTTCCAGATAAACCCCGAATAACACAAACAAAAACCAACAAGTGAAGTCAAACCAATGGTTTTCGTCACGAAGAACCAAATTTCAGCGTCTAATCTAAATATCAAAATCTCTCTTTCTAATTCACTAAATTAGAGTAGATTATAGAAGAACAAAGAATTGAAATGAATGACATAAACAAAACCTTGATATCGGGCCACAAATGGTTAACACCGGGTCCTCTAGTCTTGTTCTCCGACATCACAGCCTATTTTGTGACTCCATATTGGTTCAACAGTCATATTAGCATCATTTTAACATGAAAACTTGAGAAGAAAATTAATTGTTGGCAATGTGCTTATGCATGAACTTGAAGAACAAATTGAACTCATGAACACAGTACATCG
>NC_037540.1:29891471-29891778 GCF_001531365.2 Cynara cardunculus var. scolymus | reverse complement strand
CCACTTCCAATTGGGTCCTTTAAAATTAGATTGCTTTAAGTATGTGTTAACATCCTTAGATTTGGCTTTAATTTTCTTGGAAGAAATGCCAACCTGTCTCTTATTCACCTCAGAGCCTTAACTCTTTGGGTGAGAGACTTTATAAGAAGGGTGGTGGATGTGTGCAGAAGGATTAAGAAAGAAATCAGAACAAGTACAAGAAGAGAMATCATAAGGAGATTGCATAAATTTTTTATTAGAATTCACAAAGAAGGGTACAGAGGTTTTGTTTTTAGAGCCCTTCCTAGATATGGGTCTCTTTTTACAA
>NC_037540.1:29889414-29889531 GCF_001531365.2 Cynara cardunculus var. scolymus | reverse complement strand
GCCTAGCGTATGTATCCGTAAGAGACACACCCTCTTTGGCCTTGAGGCTATAGTATTCATCGATGCAAATCGAACGATTGTTCTTTAACGTCTTCCTTCCACCTTCGATTAATTTCT
>NC_037540.1:29874596-29889184 GCF_001531365.2 Cynara cardunculus var. scolymus | reverse complement strand
GAATGAGGTTCATTGGGACGTAAGGAGGATTGTACAGGAATTCGAAAATCCTAGGATGAATACCCTCAAGAAAACTCACCATTCAGATTTTTCATTGAGGAAATTCCTCACGAATGAGCGTTGGAGGCTTAGACTGTGAACCCGTACTCATGAAGGAAGCATTGGCCATATTCGCCATTGATTGAAGAAGAATCAAAAGAAAATAGGAGAAAATTCCTACTCTGATACCAATTGTTAGGATCGTAGAACTCAGTTCTTGGTACTGAATACTTGATTGATTGGATTGACAGTGAGTGAGCAGCGGAAAGTATTATAATCAAACAAGCAGCAATTKGTATGAACACGATGAAGAACACTTGAATAACACAAAGAGAAAAGCTTCAAATGATTTTCAATTGATGAAAAATATTGACAATTACAATACTGGAAGCACACGAAATACAAAGGCCTACGCTGTTATTTATACATGCAAGTAACCGTTTTCTGACACGACCTAAAACATTTAAATCTAAGCCGTTCATCTAATACAGATTACATACAAGATCACGTGAAAGTCACGAGCAGCTAATAAACCTAAGTAAAACGTGCTAAAGATAATCTACACAGATGACATTTCTGCAGATCCTCTGTGAGACATCACAGAGGCTCTGCTGGATGAAACTTTGTAGCATGCAGAGGAAATATTCCAGAACCTCTGTGAGACACGACAGAGGTTCTGTCGTCTTTGACTTGTAGCAAGGTCTTTGCAGAGGACAAGTTTCCAGAACCTCTGTGATGGATGACAGAGGTTCTGTCACTTGAACCTTGTACGATTGAGCTTCTTCTGTTGATTGTCCTTTGCGGTCTTCTGTGACAGATCAGCTTCTGTCAATACTTGCTGTTTTACTTTTTTTATACTTTTACATTCAAGGAATGAGAGCTAACAGTAAGCGATTTAGGTCGCACTCATGTAATCGGGTTAGGTTTAAATCGTTGACCTTTTGAGCGATTTAGTTAATAGGATTGAGCGAGTTAAGAATCTATTTGAGCGATTAAGTGTTGGTGTTGAGCGGATATTTGAGCGATTTAGTGTTGGTGTTGAGCGGATATTTGAGCGATTTAGTGTTCGTGTTGAGCGGAGATTGAGCGATTTAGTGTTAGTGTTGAACGGATATTGAGCGATTTAGTGTTAGTATTGAGCGATTTAGTGTTGAACATTGACCGAATTCGCATACCCTTTGAGCAGAGTTAACCGAATACGTACATCACTTAAGCCGATTCAACCGGATTTCTCTTTATCGCACAAAGCTTAGTCGGATTCCTAAATCAGTGTGTAAATCGCTCACTTTTTTTTCTTTTCTTTAAATCGTTCATCAAAGGTTCATCAATATCGCTAACATGGGCTTTGTTCATTGATCGATTATCTCAGATATCACAGGTTTTAGTTAGATTTGGTTTTTAATGGCACACTGTTAATTTGATATCACAAAGCTTTGACCAATTTATTCTAATATCGCACAAAGATTCTAATCTGGAATTGATTTGTGTTTCTTGACTGGAATTGTCACCTGGTTAGGGTCTTGCTGAAACTGGCTCAAATCTTGTTCTTGGTTGTTTTTCTTAATCAGATTTGGATTTGTTCTAATTCACAGGTTTACCTGAGTTTTGCTTACATTGTTTTACTTTACTTGTGATCTCTGAAAAATGGTAAGGGTAGTATAGTTTTGAAATTTTAATATCAATCTGGTGAAGTTTTGTACATCTTGATCTGTAAAGCAAACTTGAAGCTCTTTTGTGGACACTTTTTGAAACAGATTTGATTTGGTTTGATTCTTGCTGTTTCATTAAGGATTTTGAGGTTTATCACACAACAGATTTCTTGTTTTCAATTTCATCTGTTTTGTTCTAAAACACATAATAGTTTGGATTGAAATTGAGATTATGCTTTCAAAATATTGCTGCTGTGTGTGAGCAACTTACTGCTGTTGTGTATTCTAATTCAAAACAGACTTGAGTGGTTGTTTGTTCAGCGGATTAGAGACTGTGAGCTTTGAGAAGATTTTGAAGATGATCAATGGGAGGAGCACCAGCAGTAAAAGGTGTGCAGGACCAAGTACTTTGTGAAGAGAATGCAAGCAGGTTGAGCCGATAGAAGATTAGTAAACCTATTGTGGAGTGATTAAGCTGCAAGACGTTCTTTGTGCTGACAATTTTGGTCAAGTACTTGCATACAGTAAAGAGAGTTCATAAAAGTGAAGCTATAGTGTATTGTATTTTGTCTGATCTGTAATTGTATAGGTTACTGTTGATTTGGTCTTGAACAGTTGTTTTGGGCTTGTATTTTCTTAGGTCTAATCTTTTGTTTTAGATTTTAATTTTGGATCACCGTTTATCTGTTTTGGTTTGTGTTGTAAACTGTTTGAGAGATTTTTTGAACTGTTCTGCGTCGCATAAATTGTTTTAATCAGTATTAACTGTCTTTGACTCTTTTTAATAGTTTTTAACTGTTTTCAACAGTTTTGACTATTTTTGCTGATTTTATACAGTTTTTCGTCGTTTTTCTGTTTTTCTCAACAGTTTTTTTGTGTGTTTCTATTTTTTTGAGCTTAACTGTATCTTTGATTTCTTTTAACTGATTTCAACGCATTTGATGCTAAATCAATCTTATTTTTTTTAAATGGCAGATATTCTAGAGAAGAAGAATAGAGAGCTGAAAGAAATAATTTCAAAGCTGGAAAAGAACATTGAGGATCATAAAGAAAAATATTTTAATATGTTCGATAAAAACTGTGCTGATAAAGAATTTGTCAAAGAGCTTCAAAGTGAAAATAAAATCTTGAGAGAAAATTCTGAAAATATTTTATTTGATAAGACTTCCGAATTTGAAAGAATTTTGAATAAAGTAAGGTTTGTGAAGAAGAGTTGAAAATTTGGGTTGACGCAAATAAGAAGTTATTCAATAAACTTCAAGATTTGCAAAAAATAAACAATTGTTCTGAGAAAGTTAATACAGAGACATGAGACTTTACTGAAAATTTTAATAAGTCTGAAAGTGATTTAGTTGAGTTAAGGAAATTACTGAATAAAGAGAAAGAGAAGGTTATAAAAGTTGAGAATTGTATGGATGTTGAGAGAAAGAAGTTTGAGAAAGAGAAGAAGAGAGTGTTTGAACTAGAAAGAACATTTGGAGTAGAACGTATATCTTATGAGAATAAGATAAACTCTCTAGAGGTAAATGCAAAAATGCTATTAAAGCAAGTATCTGATTTTGAGCAGTTGATCATCTTGGAACGGGCCAAGAATGATAAAGAGAAGAAAGACATTTAGAAGACTGTCAGAACCAATACAGAAATTATCTGAAAGCATTGCTCTAAAGCAGAAAACTTTAAATGAATAAAAGAAGCAATTTTCTCTTGAAAAGAGAAATACTTCAAAGAAGTATACAACAATTGCTAAAGAACTTGCTAATAAGAAAAAGTGGCTTGACATCGCTTCGGAGAATGATAAAAGCAGCTCAGATGAAGAAAAGAGAGAGTTAATGAATCAGAAGAAAAAGTTTGAAATGCTTCAAAAGGAGTTAGAAGCTAAACTCCTGGATACTTCAAATAAATTGTCTGATCTGAAGACAGACCTTCAAACTGAGATGCAAATGAGAACTGAACTTAAAATTAAGTTTGATTTGGTTACTGCTGAAAGAGACCAGTTATTCTAGCAGCCCTAAATCTACTATTTCTAAGAACTATTCTCGTTCTTCTAATTAGTATTATCAAGGATATGTTATTATATCACCCAATAAATTTTCTAAAACTAAAAGCATTTGGGTTAATAAAGCTGATTCTGTTTCATCTAATACACCTGTTGTTACTAACTCTGTTCTTCCTTGCATTGTGAGATTCACTAATGATCTGATCAATCTTAGCAAGAGAAGAATTATGTGCTCAACTTGCAGAAGCAATGTTTTTGTCAATAAGAAAAGGTTCAACAGGTGGCATGGAGATAACAACTATCAGAACAGTTGGAAAGGTAAGAACATGTATGATCATAATAACTGATATGGATCATATTCTATTTCTGATCATCCTGTTCAAAGTGCTAAAAAGAATATATCTAATAGGAATAGATGGTTTGGAAGTTACAACATACCCCAACCCGATACTAACAAAATAGGACCCAAGTTCGTTTGGGTACCAAAATCTACTTAATCTGGTTTTGCAGGTGTGTCAATTTTGTGCTGATCAGAATATCATATCAGTGATAGACCAATGCAGGGGGGTTGTAATCTGTTCCATTGAGGCTTTTGAACATTTTAGTTCAGGACCTGTGCTTTACCGAGTATGGTTTCTAAACACTCAGTTTAGAACCCATGCTTAAAATGTTTGCATTTTTTTATTCTTTTGAGCTAAACTGAAACATTACTGAAATCAACTTTCTAGGGGGAGTCTCTAGAAGTTTTTTAATAAAAGTTTTTGGAAAGTGAACAATATTTTTTGGGAAACGAGTATATTTTCTGAACAGGTATTTCCTGAGGTTTTACTTGTGTAATTTCTCATCATACATAACTCCAATGCCTGTTTCAACTATTTTTCAAACTGTTATTATCACGTCTCTTAAAATGATAATCATTTTCGGTGATAATACGCTCGTTTGTATTCAAATTTGTTTTCTGATATTTTTTTTACATTGATTCATATACATTCAATTTTTTTTTTGAATATCAGAATCTGTAAACTTGTTCTTACAGATCTTCATTCATTTATGTCATATTCCGAATAATTTGATCTTTGTTGCATCATTCCTTTATTGATTGAGCTTAAAAGCCAAATATTTTGATCAAATTTTATATGATCATTGTGCTTTATTAGCAATAAAATTTTGATCAATCATTGTGATCAACTGAGCATATTGTTAAATTTTAGGAGGGACTAAGTGCTTATCAGAAATACCTCTATGGAATGTCAGAACCGACAAACCTACCCAAGAGGACAACCATATCTGCGTGAGCTTTAAATACAAAACGGTTTGTGTGCTGAGACTAAAATAAAAATAAGAGGGGTAGTTGTTGTGAGATTAAAAGAATTGACGAGAGTTGTGTCAGGATTAAAAGAATATAAGAATCCTGTTCCAAACTTCTAAAATCCAGGCATACCACACACTCTATTAGTTCTCAATTCTTTCGAGACTAATATTAAAAAGGCAAAGCCCAGGCCAATTCTTGTCACAATCCCACCAGCTACTCATTTATCTCTCAACAGCTAAGTGTTTCAATAACACTTGGGGCATGCAGCTCATCATCTATCAATTTTTCATTCGGAGAAAGTTGATATTGAAACAAAAGGATATATGTCCCCCTTTCAAGTCTTTTTGATCACTATTTGAGTCTGATAAATTTGTGTAGTCCACACGGTTTATCTTTTTGAGCCTAAATTGAAACATATGTTGCTTTATTTTTCTACACTACACAGATTTAGCATTTTATATGTTATTTTGCCAAAACATTCATAGATATGCTATTTTTAAGCTATCGATGATTGAATGGAAGAACTGGTGAGATAAGCATAAAAAAGTCTCATATATACAGTACATCTGTTGTACTGAGTATATATGTTATACTCACAGGCCAATCTTTTTATAAGATTGAAAACAATTTCATTTGTTGAAATTGGGTGTTACCTTCCCATTTCTTTGGTTTCGGGACTACCCAGGATCCCTCTTAGGTATGTTGGTTATATTGTTATAAACTTTCTTATTAATAAAATTGCGAACAAATTATTATATTGAATATTTACAAGTAGCGGAGTTGAGGGAGAAGTTGGAAAGGGTAGAGGAGGAGGCACAACAGCGGGAGGAACGCCATCTGGCCGAGATAGAGGATGAACGAAAGAAGATGGTAGATTTGGAGGCCGAACAGGCAAGACAAGATGTTGCATTAGCCGATACGTTTTTCCCCATCCCCTACCTCCCGGTAGTTAGATTGTATGTATTTGAAGATTAAATTGTATGAATTGAGTATTTTAAATTATATGAATTATATGAATTAGATATTTTGAATCGTATGAATTGGTTAGTTTTCATTTGTTCACAGTCTTGGTTTGTTATATTATTTCCAGGTTTTGTATAAATAAATACAGGAATTATGTAATTCAGTCGCTGAAAGTCTTTGAAAGTTCCCTCGTTGATCTGTCGCTGAAAGTTCCCTCGATGATCCGTCGCTGAAAGTTCCCTTGCTGATCCGTCGCTGATCCCTCACTGAAAGTTCCCACGCCGATCTGTCGCTGAAAGTTCCCTCGCTGATCCGTCGCTGAAAGATTCGTCGTTGATCCCTCGCTGAAAGTTCCCTCGTTGATCCGTCGCGGATATATTCCGTCGCTGAAGATATTCCTTCGTTGATCCATCGCTGAAAATATCCCTCGCAAATCCGTCCCTGATATCCCTCGCTGATAGCATTACCTACCAGCATTTGACCAACGGCTTATCAGCGACGGATGACCCTTTTAGCGACAGATTTGTGAAGGAAATTTCCCTCGCTGATACTCTGCATTTTTGTAGTGGATTACGTTATAAGTTTTAATTTAAAGATCAAATCGTAATCCTTTATGTTAAGAATATATATACAAGATTACCAATAAAAAGGATATTATCTCCACGTTAAAATAGAAAATTGTAAGTGATCTATATAATCTAAATATAAGGAAAAGATGTACATAGAATATTACATTATCATTTCCTGTTAATAAGTTGTTAATTAGTGTATATGTCTATCATATATTTTTGCTTTGTTATTGTATGAGGAAAAAAATTATATTTGTTTTATTTTAACTCATGGTACTATAACGATTTTTAGAAAATATCGGTAATTTTTTTCAATGTGTGCATATTTTGATTGATCAGTATTTTCATAAATGAAGTTTGTTTTCGTGTATTTTGTGCAATAACCTAATGCTATTTGACTATATATGTATGATTACCATTAGTCGTTCAAATACATTGTTTTCTTTTGATTATTAAAATATTTATCATATTATTAATTAAGTTGTTAAATTAATTTATTATTAGTTTGTTTCAGAAAAGAATTTATTTTTGATTTAATGTCATTTAATTTCAATCAGACTAATATAACTTCTATAATTCTGGACTTCTAATTGCTATATATATGATTGCTTAGTTAATAAATTATTTTTATTTTATGAAATTAGTTTTTGAATTTATTATCTAACATAATATTCAAATGTTTATATTAATTATAAATCTTTAATTATAATCCCTCATCTTAATTGATATTTAGAAGTTACACTTCCAACCCTCATATTATATTTTGGCCTCATGCCAAAACTAGTCATTAATTATAGCATATAATATTTAAACTCAACTCTTAGTACTTTATTTTATAAAATTATAACAATAACAATAGGAAAAAAAATATCCAAATTGTAATTGTTTTCTTTAAAAATCACAATTACATTAAAAAAATGTTAAAAGCTAACGTATCTTTTGGCCTCTTGCCAAAATCTCCCAATTATGCCACCTATGGTTCATTAAAATTCGACCTCATATTTCGATCTCATGCCAAAATCCAAAACTATTAATGTTATTCATGTATTTCTTGAAACAAAGTAATTGCATAACACAAAAAGATTTTGTCAAAATGGTGTAAATAACCCTAAGGTTGTAGGGACTTAAGTAATCCACGTGATTCCCCTTCGACCTGGAAATCCAAGAGTGTCTTTGCGATCTATTTTCGAATATTAAAATATTGATATAGCATTATCATCAAAAGAAATTTTAAAAAAATATCAATATTTAACAATACTATACTGCCATGATGATGAAAATTTCATGTGCATAATAATTTGTCTTCATAAATTTAAAATATTGTATCTCTATTTTATATTGATGGCCGAACCAACTCGCCCCGAATTTGATATCCTGGATTTAGAAGGACTTAAATACCATAGATGGACATCAGATGTTGAGACTACCTTCACTGGAGAGGACTACAGTTACACAATCAACACCCCCCACCAACGCTAAAAATAAACCATCCGAAAAGGTACAAGAAAATTCCTTAATGTTCTTGAGACGACACATAGACCCTAGCCACCAGTGGGAGTACCTCCAACTGAAAACCCCCAAAGAATTGTGGGATGTACTGAAAGGAAGATTGGGGAATGTTCATGACTCTTTACTTCCGAACTAATGGTATAGTGGAATGAAATCTTCTACTTGATTATAAAAAGATAAATGATTTCAACAAAGAAATGTTGTGTCTCAAAGCACGTTTAAACTTTTATGGCAAGGAACTCACAGAAGATGACATAATTCAAAAAACTCTTTCCACTTTTCCTATATCGGCAATCATACTAATAAATCAGTACCGATTGGAATACGATACAAAAGACTCACAACCTTTAATAAACTTATCAACCTACTGCAAATGGCAGAGAGACACAATGAGGTTCTTTTAAATAACAATGCTAGACCTGTCGGGACCAAGAAAATTCCTGAGTCAAATCATGCAAGCGTTAGAGGTGGGAAGAACTCCAAAAGACAGCGAGCTAAACATATTGAATCATACACACGTGGGAACTATACACCACAAGGACGGGGTCGTGGACGGGGTCGTGGACAGGTTCATGGACTTGGTCGTGGACAAGGTCGTGGCAACAACCGTGGTGGATTTTCCAATTCATGACACATAAATGCAACTGCTGGCCCAAGTAATCAAAGGCAATCAAAAAGGAAAGATGACCAATCCTGCCAAAAGAGAAAGAGATGGAACTAAACCTTGCTACAGATGTGGCACTATTGGGCACTAGTACAAGAATTGTCGTGCAAGCAATACTGTAGTAGCCAGCTATAAGAGATACAAGGAATCCAAAGAACCAGAACCTCACTACCTCGAAGAAACAAGCAATAATCATGAAGTCAACCTAACAATTGGAGATTTCACCAATATCAATAACAATGATCCATCCCTAGAAACCTCAGATTTTAACTAATATGTTTCACCTTTATTTTCTTTAAAGGCAATAGTTATTGAGATAATATTAGTTTTAAGTTTTGCAATATTTTGGTGAACTTTATCGTTTGTATTGGTGGATTATTTTTAATAAACTTTAATTTGTGTTTATACAATATCTAAACCACTGAAGTAAAGAAATATGTCAAAAAAAAATTCTTAAATATTCTTCGTTCCTTGTAGGAATGTGTTGAGCCTCTCTCTCTTTGATTTGATGATAATCCCTTTTACCTTTCGAAGTATTATTGTTTATATCTTTTCAGTTCCAACGATCATCACCGAGTATGTTTAGTGATCGATGTAACACGTATTGTAATCCTACAGCGACAACGATACTTCAAGAAGACAAAACTCACACCCAAGACCCTTCAGTGAATGTCGAAGACTGAAACTGAAGATTAGTGACTGGCATGTTCGTGATCTAAAGTGAATGCAACCTAGTCAACATATGTGTGAAGACTGCAAAGCCTCTGGTTCCCTCGCTTGGGTTTGTTCGGTAGAGGGTGGTTGTGGTGATGGTTGTTGTGGTGCAGCGGATTCGGTGTAATGTGTAACCGCCACCTCTTTCTCCCCGTCATGAGGTCCAAGACCTTGATCATCGGGGTATGGATCATTATGTCTTCATCGTTTTAGGGGGCGGCTGGATGAGCAGGAGGCTCTTGGTCTGTTCTTCTTCTTCCACAATCGAATGTGGGCAGCTAGAGTACACACCCGATCCTTGTTGCGTCTTTGTTCCATGGTGCGAAGGAGAGTGTTTGTTCGTTCTTGCTGTTGTTGTAGACTCATCCTCAGCGTTGTGGTAGGTTCAACGGATCGGGCGGCAAACTTTGCACTGATCTCATTGAAGGATGAGATGAATGCCTTGGATAGAGCCCGAAGATCGGCTCTGGTGGCAAAGTCTGTGCTTGTAGATAGTGGAGGTGGCACAGAGGGTGTAGCGGATGTTGGAGGATGGGGAAGGTTTGCAAGGAGAGTCCTCACCTCTGTAGTGAAGGATGAGAAGGCTGCATCAAAGGATGGGCCTGTAGAGGGAGGTGGGGGTTGACTTGGTTGTGGGATTTGGGCAAGTATGGTGGCGGGTAGTTGGGTRAGGGTGGTTTGTAAGGTGGCTATTTGGGTGGTGAGGGTTGTGAGAGTTTCATCGAGTGATGAAGTGGATGGTGGTTGAGGTTGAGGGATTTGGGAGATGATGGAGGTGGGTATTTGATGAAGGTGGCAAAGGATGGTTTGTAGTTGGGTAATGATGTAGGTGAGGTTTTCATCGGTCTCAGTTGCCTGAGCCGTGAGGGTTGCGATGGATTGGATAAGGACTTGGTTTCTTTGGGTGGCTAGGGAGGATGTGGTGTTGGGTGACGGTTTGTTGGAGCATTTGTAGGCGGGTTGTGTTGGCTTGGGTTTGGGTTTCTATTTGGGTGAGATGGTGTTGGAGGATTGCAAGGGATTGGTGGAGGTCTGAGGTATCGGTTGAGGGTTGGTTGTCCACTATCCCTTGTATGAGGAGTTTAAGGTCATCCAAGGACCACGTCACTATATCAACATAGGCTTGTAACTCTGCCTTTCTGACCAGATCGGCTTGTGGGGTACCCCTGCAGCAACGGATGTTGCAGATTGTGCCTCTGTTCCTGAGGCGCCTTCTTGGCCTTGTGTGAATGTGGGCCTCGAAGGACTTCCATCATGTCCTTGATAGCCCTCGAGAGAGGAGCTATCTCGTGATGTTGCTACATCAGCTTCCTCTTCCTCGGTTTCAGAGGCCGAGTAAGTGACGCGAATGTGTGTCCCCTTCGATAGATCAAATATCAAAGGGAGAGGTGCATGAAGGAAAGATCGCTCTGAACGATCTATTGGTTCAATGTCAGAAGCAACACATGCTTCTGTGTGTGAAGGGATGTGGCGAGCCCTGAGGCGGGGCTCTTATTTCTTCATCACCTCTCTGTTGAGAGAAGGGTGATGGTAAACATGGTTCCTCGGCTTGTTCATCTCCAGAGGCCTGAAGAATGGCCTCTAGATGGCTGGCTGGGGTTGGGGTTGAGGTTGAACTAGGTCGTCCTGTTTCAATACCCCTTTGGCTTTGATCGCCAGGGGTAGTGGATGTGGTTGCCCTTTGGGAAGTGGGTTGAGGAATTGTATGAGTAAGGCCGGGGGAAGCACGAGTAGCATCATCATCATCATCATTATCTTCATCATTCGATGAAGATGACGCTTGTGCTCCCTCGCTTGGAGGGGGGACAGCTCTAAATGCTCTGTGGTAGCTGCCCTCGGTTCTTGGGACAGCATGGAGCGTTCATAGGTCTGGTGTATCTCATTTGTCATTGGTATGACAGTGAGCATAGGTCGGGACAACGGTCGATTGATTGTGTAGCCCTCCTTCGAGAGGGTTGGTCTGTGTCCTTGCATCTTGTAGACCGGGGTGAAAGGCTCCGTAGCAGGTAGACCGTGTTTCACCATCGCATCCCCAATGAAGAGGGCGAGGAAGCTGAGAAAGAGAACTGCAGAGAGGGGCTTTCCTGCGGCTTGAAGTTTGCATTTTTTGATGACGGCCGCATGAATCTCGTTGTAGATGTGGAAGGCATAGTTGAGATTTAGGTTGAAGAATAGCCCATACATGATTGTTATTATGTTGAGGTTCCCTTGGTCTAGGGACCCTAGCTTGCACGTAAGGGATCAGTTTAGTATGGAGAAGAACAAGTTCCATGTTGGCGGGAGGAATTGTCTTTTGAAGTCCGAGACATTGCGTAGGTCACGGTTGTAACCTAGCATCTTTATGAACCGGAGGATATCGTCGGAGGTTGGTGGTTTGTCGTATAGTTCAATCCCAAGTTCCCTTCTTGTGGGAATGCATAACACCCTAGAAACTTTGGCTCGCGATATCTTTAGCGAGCATATCATATCATTTGGGGCGTCCATATCCCCCATTATACCGTGACTGACTGGATGTAATTCGTAGTTTTTCCAGTATTGTTGCACGTATTTTAATGGTACGCCAGGGTTCACTAGTGTGAGGGTAGGGAGGAGGATGCAGTTCTTGAAGAACTCTATGATTATTGCAAAACGGTCGTCAAATAAGGTGTTGCGCAGTTCAATGGCGTGGTTGTTTGGTTTCATGGGCAAAAAGACAAGTGCGCGGCTGCCAGCGCCTGTTGACTGTACGTGGCTATCGTTATTGTTGGATTCATGAGAAGTGGAGGAGGATGCCATTTTTGTGGAAGTTGCAGGTTTTGTGTTCGTCGGAGTCTTGTTGCAGGTTTTGAAAGCGTAAAGAAAGGATGAAGGTGGAAGAAAGTTATTTATAGGTGAGTTGAGGGTGGGGGGTTGGGTAGGGAGGGTGGGAAAGGAAACGTTTTCTTGATTATTAAAATATAATAATCATGAAAAGTTTTGGCGGTTTAAGTTTTGGGTGATATGATTTGAAGAACGTGAGCCGTCGTGATAGTACGTGCCATTAATGGATTGGACACGTGTCAAGCTGGGGTTAGGGAAGATGAAGAAATGAAACAGCTCATGGGGGACAGCCTGTATGGTGTCAGGCGCGTGGTAGGATGACGTCGTGCATTATTTGAAATAAAGATTTATTCCAAATAATATCTTGGAAAAGATGTTTCCCAAAAAAAATATTGAAATTAAAATCTCATCTAATTGTAAGATTAATACTAATTACGAAGTTTTGGTCTTCTAAAAACCCATGTTGTATAGTTTTTAGTCACAAAAGCTGCAATTTTGTATAATCTTGAAAATAGTTTTTAATTTAGATGAGTTTTAGGGTAAAATCTATTTGTCATGGAACCAGAGGAGATCTGGTTAGGCTTGACCTATTGGGTGAGGAGCCAGAGGAGTCCTGGTTTGACATCAATGATGTTTGTATATGTATTATTGGATTTGCATGATTTATAAGCTTTGGTTGGCAAACCAGAGGCTCTTGTTAAGTTTGGCAATCCATTATGTAGAACCAGAGGAGTTCTGGTTAAATACATATATATAGCATTTTAAGAGGCCAGAGGCTCTGGATAGTARAACCAGAGGCTCTGGATGGAAAATGCAAGTTCACAAAATGAAAAAGGTGAAAAAGATTGCTCCCCCTCAAGTCATGCATGTGAATGGATGTTGAAGGTATCAAAAACCCCCCTTAAAAAGATAAAACTTAAGAAAAATTGGGGACAGAGGCTCTGGTTTATACAACCAGAAGCTCTGGTTTTGAAAGATGAGAAAAAAATTGGAAGTTTAGAGAGGTATTTGAGACTAGAGGAGCGCTGGTGGCAAAGAAAACAAAGCCAGAGGCTCTGGTCTTTAGAACTAGAGGCTCTGGTTGTGAATGCAATGAATGGGAATAAGGAAGGAAATGGTGAAGGCTATGTGGAGTGCGATAGAAGGAAATTCTTTAAGACCAGAGTGGCGCTGGTTGTAAAGAGTCTAAAGCCAGAGGTTCTGGTCTTTAGAACCAGAGGCTCTGGTTGGAAAAAAATAGATTCTATGTAGGAAACCAGAGGCTCTGGTCTTTGGAACCAGAGGCTCTGGGGAGTTATACTTAGTGAGGAGAACAAGGTATAAGCTTTGGACCAGAGGGTGAAAGCATGAATGAGATTTGGATACATGAGAATCCAAGATTTGAGACTGGGACGTCTCAAAATTTTCGAGACTAGAGGCTCTGGTCTATGTAACCAGAGACTCTGGTTTGAAGAAAAAGACTTGGTTAAAAAAAATACCAAGTATTTGCTTTGGACCAGAGGGTCACTGGTTCCAAACACAATATTTGCCATATCTTAATCGAAGTTATTCTTAAACAGCCAGAGGCGCTGGTCTTTATGACCAGAGGCTCTGATTTAGGATACTTAGATTTTATGGCTAAGATGTTATATCACTTATAGGCATAACCATGAGATATTGAAGATCGCTAGTTTAAAGATAATTATTGCCTCTAAGTGGTGAGATTCAGCATACCCATCTTGCTGACTAGAAATAAAAAACGTTTCTCATCAAAAGCTTTTGTAAAAATGTCAGTAAGTTGAATCTCAGTGGGAACAAAATACATTTCTATGTTACCTTTTTCAACATTATCTTTCAGAAAATGGTACCTTACATCGATGTGCTTGGTCTTGGAATGTTGTACTGGGTTTGCAGAGATTGCTATGGCACGTTTGGAGTCACAAAGAATTGGGACTTTGTCATAATGGAAACCATAGTCTTTAAGCTGAGTCTTCATCCAGAGAACTTGTGAACAACAACTAGCAGCAGCAACATACTCTGCTTCTGTTGTAGATGTTGAGACACAATTTTGTTTTCTGGAGGTCCAACTTACCAGCTTGTCCCCCAATAGTTGGCAGCTTCCAGACGTACTATTTCTATAAAGCTTGCAACCTACATGATCTGCATCTGTATAGGCTATTAGATCAAAGCCAGAGTCCTTTGGATACCAGAGACCCAATGAAGGAGTTCCCTTGAGGTATCTAAAGATCCTCTTGACTGCAGAGAGATGVRATTCHTTGGGATTTGATTGATATCTTGCACAAAGACATGTGGCAAACATAATATCAGGTCTACTAGCAGTTAGGTATATGAGTGATCCAATCATGCCTCTGTAGGTTGTGACATCCACAGATTT
>NC_037540.1:29872981-29874106 GCF_001531365.2 Cynara cardunculus var. scolymus | reverse complement strand
AATGTCTCATCGTAATCAATTCCTTCTTCCTGAGGATAGCCTTTTGCAACAAGCCTGGCTTTGTTCCTTATTACAATGTCATCTTCGTCCTTCTTGTTTCGAAAGACCCATTTGGTTCCTATGGCCGTCTTCCCTTTGGGTAGAGGCATAAGAGACCATACTTTATTTTGTTCAAACTGGAGTAATTCTTCTTGTATTGCATTTATCCAGTTTGGGTCTTGTAGAGCTTTAGAAATCTTCTATGGTTCTATCATGCTTAGAAAGTTGGCGAAGAGGCATTCATTTGCAATAGCCGATCTCGTCTTGACAYCAGAGGTTGGATCACCAATGATTTGGTGATGTGGGTGATTTTTTGTCCACTTGGTGTTTGATTGAGGTTCTGAAGCAATAGGATGCAGTTCTTCATCGACTGATGGAACTGCTTGCTCCCCCTTAACGAGATCATCTCCAGAGTTAGACTCTGGTTCTTGTGTATGATTTGAAGACATAGGAGAAGTAGATGATATAGCATGAGCTTCTGTAAGAGATGTACCTACAGCATTGGAATCTGCATGATCTTCATCTCTTCTGGATATAGATTTTGCATTAGATTCATGTCCAGAAACTACTTCTTCTCCGAAGATGTCTTCAAATAATTGAGCCAACTCTGATTCACTGGGTTTGCCAAGTGATGAATCAGATGCTCTTCGATGAAGTTCGAGTTCTGAACTGTTGTATCCAGAAGTCATTGGGGTAGAGTCATTGAAGGACACGTTGATGCTTTCAATAACAATTCTAGTCCTTTTGATGTAGACTCTGTAGGCTTTGGCGGTTTGAGAATATCCCAGAAAGACTTCCTCATCAGCTTTCTTATCAAACTTGCTAAGATATTCTCTATCGTTGAGTACAAAGCATTTGCACCCAAAGACATGAAAATATTTGACGTTTGGTCTTCTTTGATTGATGAGCTCATATGGGGTTTTCCGGTGTCTCTTGTTGATGATTGATCGATTCTGGGTGAAGCATGCCGTGGAAATAGCTTCAGCCCAGAATGTGATTGGTAACTCCGATGAAGCAAGCATGGTCCTTGCTGCTTCCACAAGGGTTCGATTTCGTCGTTCTACTACTCCATTTTGTTGTGGAGTT
>NC_037540.1:29866894-29872881 GCF_001531365.2 Cynara cardunculus var. scolymus | reverse complement strand
AGGAGGTTTAGACTGTGAACCAGTACTCATAAAGGATGTATTGGCCATATTTGCCATTGAAAGATGAAGAATTGAAAGAAAAGTGAAGAAAATCGATAAAACAGTGAAAACAGAGTAACTTGGTAAAGAAGATGACTGTGTGTTCTTGAGTGTATAAAGATGAATACCAAGAACAGTATAAATCAAATAAAAATTTGATTCCAGCTCTGATACCAATTGTAGGATCGATTAACTCAGATTCTTGGTAAAGATTACTTATTTGGATGATCTGTTTAACAGTGAGAATGCAGCGGAAATAATAATAATCAACCAAAGTAGAAATCAAATGATTTTCAATTAGATGAACAAATTAACAATTACAATACTGAAGCACACTGAAATACAAGGGCCTACGCTGCTATTTATACAAGTCAATAACCATTTTCTGACACGACCTAAAGTAAATTAATCTAAGTCGTTCGATCAAAATAAGTTACAGGCAAGAACGCGTGATAAGCACGAGCAGCTAAAAGACCTAAGTAAAACAGCTAAAGAAGATCTAGACAGAAGACATGCTGCAGACCCTMTGTGAGACATCACAGMGGCTCTGCTGGATATAACTTGAGAGCACACTTGACGTAGAAGAAAACTTCCAGAACCTCTGTGAGACACGACAGAGGTTCTGTCACTTGGGACTTGTACGCTTGAGCATCTTCTGCTATTGGTCCTTTGTGGTCTTATGTGACAGATCATCTTCTGTCAACCCTTGCAGTATTACTTTTTCCATACTTTTACATTTAAAGAAATGAGAGCTAACAAAAACTGATACGCCATTTAAATTGTATTTTTTAACTTTTTTAGAACCAAATTTCATGGTTAAAGGTTTAAAAATAATCCATGATAATTATGGAGACGCAAAAATTATTTTTATCTGATTTGGTTTCGTAAATCAGATATTATATCTGATTTACGAAATTTGACCACTATTTCGTCATTTTGTGTTTTTGATTTGACAATTAAGGGGTGTTTTTAATAAAAATGAAACAATACATAAATTGTGTTTTTTAACCTATTTAAGTAAAAATTTCATGGTTTTTTGGTATAAAATAAGACAATGATAATTGTGGTTACGAAAAAAATTATTTTTAGCTGATTTTTGGAGAAAAAAATCAGATATTATATTTGATTTACGTAGCTTGGCTGCGTTTTGCGTTTTTTCATGCTATGACGCCTCTATGACGTCGATTTGATGTCGATTTGACGATGAATTTTGTTTTATTACTTAACATTTTATATAAATAGGCAGTGGTGGGGGGACCATAAGTTCACCATCCATCCCCACCACCTCTCGTTTTCTCTAGAAAAACCGAGCTTGGACTATCCCGACCAAAAACGACTGCCATTCTTCGATATACCGTCATCCACCATCGTTTAACGACATCGACCATCTTCCGCCGTCACCGACCACTGTGAACTGCCGCCATCGACCACCTTCTGCCGCCAACGACCATTGTGATACGCCGCCATCCACCACCTTCCGGCACCACCTACCACCGTCCGCCGCCATTCACCACCCTCCGCTGCCACCAACCACCGTGAACCGTCGCTATCCACCATTGCCCACTGCCATCTACCACCGCTCTCCGCCACTATGGAAACACCGGTAAATACTCTATCTATCTATATATGTATATATGTATGTATCTAGACTAGTTGGTTTTGTATGTATCTCTATATATATATGTATCTATCTATATATGTGTATCTATCTATCTATATATATATATATATATCTATATATATATGTATATATCTATATCTATATATATATATATGTACATACATGCGTACGTAAATATACGTAAATATGCGTACGTGTTTTATTACGTATACATATATACGTATAGATGTTAAGTTTCAATTTTTGTACCTATATATGTGTCTTTTTTTACGTAATACATCTCTATATATATAAATATTACCGTAATTTATTCTTGATTTTATACGTAAATGTATGTAGGTATATATATACGTAAATACATACGTACCTAAATATACGTACATATATACGTATTTAAATACGTACACATATATACGTACGAAAATATGTACATACGTACGTAAATATACGTAAATATGCGTATGGGTTTAAATACGTACACATATATATATGTATATATGTAAAGTTTCATTTACTTTACTTCATACGTAAATATATATGTGTTGTTTGAAAATACATGTATATGTATGTATAAAAATACGTACATACATACGTATGTAAATATGCGTACGCGTTTAAATATGTACACATATAATACGTATAGATGTTAAGTTTCAATTTTTTGTACCTATATATATATATATATATGTCTTTTTTTACGTAATGCATCTCGTACCGGTGTTTGGAAGATTTCTTTACCTTCATCTGAAAGTTTTCATAAACGCACTTTAATCCCACTGCGAGCTTAAGTGCTTCCTTCGAGTCAAAGGTTTGGAGAACTTTGACATGGGATGTAGGCTGGTAGGAAATGTTTCCCTGTCTACTTTTGATAACTGGGTTTGGACAAGGTGTTAGGTCGGGCATACCCCAAAAACTATTCCTTACCGGCTGGTTTTCTTCAGAATCGGAGTTATCGTTATCTTCGGGTATGTTTAAAATTTCGGCAGCAACAGAAACATCTTCAGCCATATCTACCTCCCACAACGGTTTTGACTGTTCGGGAGACCGGATCGGGTATGGGTTGGGAGACTGCATTGGAGGCATGTTCAAATCTTGAACAAAATAACTGTAACATCCAATCTCAAATATGCCCAAATTATTTGCTAAGTATATATTTAATTATTAGTGTAACACCCCAAATCCACACATTGTATATAACATATATTTCATATATAGAATACATGTTTTCCCCACATAGGTCCTTGATACAAGAGTGTAATATAAAATACACAACCCAACAATTCCAAAAGTACATGCTCTTGTATCCTATCATCTGTGCTTCCAAAACAGCTAAGCATATAGGGAAGTAATTCACATAATACTCTTTCCCTTATAATAATTACCTGCACACATAATTTTGAAAACACAAAAATGAGGGTTAGACATGAATGTCTAGTGAGATTCCCTTTTATATAATGCAGGGTGAAGATCACAAAAACATTTATTTCAAATCATTCATCGCATGAAGCAAAACTGAAAACATATTGCTTCGGTCCATCGGACCTCTGGTTCCAAACCATACTTAGAAAATATTTCCACACAGGACCAGAGCCCCTCTGTCTCTCTTCCAGAGCTTCTGGCTTCACGACCAGAGCCTCTGGTTCTAAACCACACTTAGAAAATATTTCAACATCCCGGACCAGAGCCTCTCTGGTCTCTCTTCCAGAGCTTCTGGTCTTCACGACCAGAGCCGCTGGTTTCACTAACCAGACTTAAAATATAATTCGACATTCAGGACCAGAGCCCCTCTGGTCTCTATTCCAGAGCTTCTGGTCTTCATGACCAGAGCCTCTAGTTTCAAATCATACTTAGAATATATTTCAACACAGGACCAGAGCCCCTCAGGTCTCTCTTCCAGAGCTCTGGTCTTCATGACCAGAGCCTCTGGTTGTACTAACCAGCACCTCTGACTCATATAATTCTTAAAAATGGTCTTTAAACAAACCTTCGATCAATAAGATAGCTTTTTTCATAAAAAGAACAATTATAGAAAATTCATGTTCGACCAGAGCCTCTGGTTGTACTAACCAGAGCTTCTGGTTCCAAAGACATAAGCAACCAGAGCCCCTCTGGTTCAACGTGAAAGTCAACCAGAGCTTCTCTGGTCTGTTTTTCATAAAAAGACTAAGTATAAAATTCTTTTCTTAAAACATCTAAAATACGATTTTGACGCGAAAGCTCTTAACAATCGATACAACACCTCTAATCCAAATAATACATTTAGTAAAAACTTGCTCATCCTTCAATTCAACAACCAGAATCCTCTGGTCCAACGATGAGGACCAACCAGAGCCCCTCTGGTTCCTTACAAGGAACAACCAGAGCCCCTCTGATTCCTCACGAAAATAACCATTGTGTTTCAAAACACTTTTAACCAATACCAATGGCCATAAGCCAAGTTTTCCCCTTCTCAATAACATCAATACCATTATTTCTAATAAGAACAATATCTTTGAGTTCTCAAATCACAAAGAAGTAAGCACTCAAATCTATTGTAGTCTTAAAAGACATAATAGTAAGAGCTATAATATTCACATACAATTGACACCCTTATATCCAAAGGTACACCTCTCCTTGATATGCCACCTTTATCCCAAAAGACACCTCTCCTTGATATGCCACCTTTATCCCAAAAGACACCTCTCCTTGATATGTCACCCTTATTTCTTTTTCAAAATCTATGAACTAGTTCGGATGAAGGACCGCAGTCACAACCATCTTATCGAATCCTCATTCATAGTTTTATCCATAAAAACCTTTTCAAACTCAGGAACAATCTTGTCTTTCAAAGATTTTMCAAAAYATSAAGTTTCCTTTAAATCCTCAAAACAGGATATCATTTCCGAAACTGTTTTAAAGAAGCAATATCTTCTTTATCTTTCCCCAAAATAACGATAACATCTTTAAAACTATCAAAATAGTTTTACCATCTTTTCTTCAAAACCAACATCAAAACTCATAGCATAGAATCAACAATAGTTATAAAACTCACAGTTTATAACCAACGGTAATTTAAAAACTCACTTAGATCCTCAAAAACAGAATCATAAACCAAACTGTTTACAACATTAATCTGCATCCTTTTTACCCATAAACAGATTTGAAACAGTAACAACTTATCTGCTATTCAAAACAGTATAACATCTTCGAAATCCAGATTCAACAGTTAAGCCGCAAATACATAAAGAAATCAGTTTCAAAGCTACTCACCTTATCAAACAGATTTCTTGATGATGATTACACAGCAAAAGCTTTATTCTTAACACAAAATCTTCAAAACACCTTAACTCACACACAGGTTCTTTTCTAAAAGAATGACAGTGATAAGGATAACCTTATCCAAACTCTTCTTTAAATATCCTCACCTAGGCGGTGGAGGATTTTAATAATACAAAACTCATAGGCGGTGTAGCTTTGCCCAATAGAAATATTCTTTGGGCGGTGGATTTCGCATTATAAAATTCATGGTTTCTTAACCATGAAGATATAAGCTTTTAAATAATAAAATAATGTCCACCCAAATAATTTATCACAAATATGCACCACTTTATGTATGTTTCACACCACATGCATACATGCATAAATCATATATGTCATGACATCCTTTCACATATATGCATACACAATATCATGTTCGCATATATATAGTTCATATATGCATATTTCACGTAATCCACATAGTAAGAATGTATAATTTACCTCAACCCAGGTTATGTGAAACCCGGTTATAACATTCTCCCCCTAAAAGAATTCCATCCCGAAAATCATTCAAATAACCACGGATATTGGGTTTTCATATCATATTCTAATTCCCAAGTTGCTTCTGGACCCTTATGAAAACGCCACTGTACTTTTACTAAACTGATCTCTATCAGATATGATGGACAATGGAACTCCATGTCTAGTCACAATTTCTTTCATATAGATTTGAGCTAATCTTTCCAATGAATAAGTCTCTTTCATTGGTAAGAAATATGCTGACTTTGATAGACGGTCCACTATTACCCATATTGCAGCATAAGCCTTTGGAGTTCGGGGTAATTTCATGATAAAGTTTATCGTAATGTGATCCCATTTCCACATTGGTATTTCTAATGCTTGTATATTCTCATAGGGTCTCTGATGCTCTATTTTAACTTGCAAACAAGTTAAGCATCGTTCTACATATCTTGCGATGTCTTTTTTGAGACCTAGCCACCAATAAAATACTTTCACATCCTTATACATCTTGTTGGTACCTGGGTGGATGGAATAACGGGACTTGTGGCTTTCATTTAGGATGGTTTCT
>NC_037540.1:29853750-29866794 GCF_001531365.2 Cynara cardunculus var. scolymus | reverse complement strand
AATAGAGATAAATATATTACAGATAACTTTTGTATTTATCTACTTATAATTCATATTTATATAAATGATTTATGATTAATGAGATTTATATATATCATTCTCTCTATTTTTCTTTTGTTCTATTTGTTTTTCCTTTAACACGGTATCAACACGTAAAGCTCACAACCAGGCTTGTTCCTGGCATTTTATAGACTCTGGACGAACGTAAAATATATGACCCACTACGAGAAACAAGGCTTTTAGCAACGAATTTTGTCGTTGCTAAAAGTCAATTTATCATTAGAGAGAGTATATAACATGTTGTCGCTATAACTTGTGGCAGAAACATGTCATCGCTAAAAGATGTATCGTCAAAGCTAACTTTTCATATTGGGACCCTCGACAAGTACCAAAAAAAAATTCAAATAAATGTTTTTTTATTAATATAAAATTAAGTACAAGAAAAAGCTAATAATTCACCGAGGAAATAAATCTTATTTATATTTATTATAGATGTACAAGAGAGTGCTTAAATTTACTTACTTCTTTTTAAGGGGATCGCCTCCCTTAAAAAACAAGAAAAAAGTACAAAAATTATTATAAAAAAATCATTTTTGATAAATCTCACATGCTTCCTAATAGGGTACAAGACATGTCAGGCCTCGATTTGTGTGGATCTACCCCCGGGGACGATCCACGTCACCCCATCGCCCCCCGAGGGCGATCCAGCTTAAAAATAATTTTTTTTATTTTTTTAATATCGATTAATTAAGGGGTATTTTTAATAAAAATGAGACGATATTTGAACTGTTTTTTTAATCTTTTTTTTCATGGTTTTATTATATAAGATAAAACAACTTCTACTCTCACAACCCGTAAACCTTGTAAAAATACGATTGTACGTGAAATATTTTTTAAACGCATAAACTAAGCAACGAATCTTGTTATATTTTTCTTATAAGAAATGTTGATTTTCCCTAATAATTTTGGAAACGAAAAAATTTATTTGTATCTGATTTGGTGGACAAAAATCAGATATTTTATGGTGAATCTTATTTTGTCTTTTAGTGCAACAAATTTCATTATAAATACTAACCTCCTATTTCATTATTTTTCATACCTCCTCTTTTATTTCTCTTCTCATATATTCTACTCTCACAACCCTTAACCCTTCAACACAATAAACCATCACATTCATTAACCCATTAAACACAATCAACCATCACAAAACATGAAATCATGTCAAAGCGATGATGTTTTCGTGTATCTTCGAAGTGGCGGTTTATTCCAAGCGATAAATGATGTGTTAGAGTACCTTCCGTTAAGCTCTCCCGTATGTGTATTACGTTCACCTTCGCCAATAACGTATTCTGAGGTTGTTAAATGTGTGACGAAAAAGTTAAGTTTACATACTCCTTTCATTTTATTTTATAAAACGAATTCGTTACAGATATTATATCAGTTAATCGAAAACGACGATGTGGTAATGTTCCACAACGCCATTCGTCAAAGTTTACAAGAAACGTTGACACTCTTTGTGGTGATGGTGGAAATCCATCAAGTGCAAACCCGGGCGGTACAAACACTTTTTACCCCGGGGGTGTCAACTGTGGAAATCCATGCATACTCTTCCCCGACGGTAGTGGTGCAAACTCATATGGTCCAAACACACTCTTCCCTACCGGTTACAGTCTCCCAACCCGTACCTGATCCAGTCTCCTGAACAGTCAAAACCTTTGTGGTAGGTAGATATGGCTGAAGATGTTTCAGTTGCTGCCGAAATTTTGAACATACCCGAAAACGATAACTCCGATGCTGAAGAAATCCAGCCGGTAAGGAATAGTTTTTGGGGTATGTCCGACCTAACACCTTGTCCAGACCCAGTTATCAAAAGTAGACAGAGAAACATTTCCTACGAGCCAATATCCCATGTCAAAGCTCTCCAAACCTTTGACTCGAAGGAAGCACTAAAGCTCGCATTGGGATTAAAACGTGTTTATGAAAACTTTCAGATCAAGGTAAAGAAATAATCCAAATACCGGTACGAGGCGGTGTGTCACTCTGATTCGGATTGTGATTGGCGTTTAATGGTTGTCTTCATCTATGGTACCAGTATATTTCAGGTACGGAAGCTCCATGATAAACACACTTGTTCAAGATCCCAAGTCCACCCAAACCACCATAATGCGAATAAAAAGGTTTTGGGTCATATATTGGCAGGGAGTTTAAATGATTGTAGGAAAGTGTACCGTGGTAAAGAAATCATGGAAGATGTGAACCAACGGTTCAATATTCGCATCTCCTATAACCAAGCATGGCAAGCAAATATGTATGCCTTACAACTATTGAGGGGGACCCCTGAATCGTCGTTTAACCTACTCTCGGTTTATCGTCACAATTTGAAGCTAGCAAATCCGGGGACTGTGACAGAGATCGCTGTTGATGGACTTGGACGATTCGACATGTTGTTTGTCGCACTCGGTTGGTCGGTAATAATTTTTGTCATATTCTTTAATTATTGTCATAATTGTATGTTCTGAAGTTTATATTTTTAACCTCGTTCATCTACAGATTTTATCGTTTCTAGAACACATGAGACCGCTTCTTATAATAGACGGTGCCCATCTGAAGGGGCCATACGTTGGCACCATGTTCTTAGAGGTCGGCATGGATGGAAACAATGGGATCGTACCTATTACAATAGGAGTGGGGAAGACAGAAAGTGGCCCGTCATGGACATGGTTTTTATGTATGCTAAGGCAGTGTATCGGTGAAGTTCCCAATTTAACCTTCGTAACCGAAAGGGCTGCCTCTATCGGCCTGGCCATACGAACTGTATTTTCCAACGTGCACCACTGACTTTGTTGTCGGCATCTCAGCCAGAACCTACGCCTAAGCTCCAGTAAAGACAAAAGGAAAATGTGGATGTTTAGGGAGGCATGCAAAGCTTATAGGTTGTTGGATTTTGAAGCTACAATAGATTTGATGCGACATAGTCTACCCAAAGCCGCTCAATATCTTGAGGAATTTGGTTACGCTAGATGGGCACGATCGCACTTCCCTGGATTGCGTTACAGTGTAATGACTTCCAATAGTGCAGATTCCATCAACTTAGTAACCCGGTTTGTAGGTTATCTTCTAATAACAATGTTAGTGGAATTTTATTGGGCGACATTGCAACAATGGTATTTTATACGTCGGCATAACGGAGGTAAATTAAACCATCCTTTCACTATATGTTTAGTTATGTAACATATACTAATGATATCAAATATTAGCAGCTCAAATGATGAATGTATTGACTCCTTGGGTGGAGGCGAAATTAGAAAAGAGAATCCATAGGAGTGCAAATTGGAAGGTACATCGCATAAGCGATTTGTTGTTTGAAGTTGACGACAGGTATAAGAAAGAAACGTGCAATTTGCATGCTAAGACTTGTACATGCATGCAATGGAAACTTTCTGGAATAGCTTGCAGTCATATGACATTTGTTGCTCGAAGTTTAGATATTCAAGACTGCAGTCAATTCTATTCTGTTTGGTTTAATTTCGATTCTTATTGTGCAACATACGAGGAGGAAGTAATTCCCCTTCCACAAGAAGTTGAATATGTGTTTCCCAACGAACGTATGACCGTTCTACTGCCTCCCTTGGACATACAAAACTCTGGCAGGCCATGTAATCACGATCGTATCTCGTCACGAGACGAGGAACCAATAGTGAAAACTTGCAGTCGATGGGGCCAGAGTGGACATTTCGATATAATTATCCGAGTCCAATGCCAAATCCTAGGCCGACGTACATAAGTTCAAGTAGTCTTCGAAGATCAGTTAGTCGTTCAACCGATTGTAGTTCGTCTGAACCTGATACTACACAAGACTATGTATTTGATATTTACGATTTAAGTAAGTAAATGTACGATTTTAAAGTGTAGCTTTGTTGTTTTAATATGAAATGGCAGTTTAATTGAGACATGCATGAACATTAACCATTAATACATAGACGAATCAACTGAAACAACAACATTCAGACGTAACATTAAAATGAAAAACATCAATGACAACAACAACATAAATACATAACTTTTTTGTTAGTTTTTTTCTGGGTAAAGTTGTTTGCAAGATTCAATCCAGTACTGCTTTTCATTGATTATTTCTTGCATTACGGGGTACCCTTTCGCGATGTGCTTCACAAGTTTTTCCTCAGCTTGAATTTCTTTTTGCAATTGCTTTATAGTTTTTTTCTTCTCTTCAATCGCTTCTTCGAGTTTATTTTTTCTCTCCCTGTTAGTGCACCAATCATCGGTGATCTTTATCTCTGCTTCGGCCTTTTCAATCGATTTTCTTCATCCTGGTAGGCATGGTTTGAGACGACGATGGGTTTGATGGTGATGGGTTTGCAGCTATTTCTTGCAATAAGTGGACAAGTACTTGTATAAGATTTGATATGAAGTTGTGATATTTGATTTCACAAAGCATCCTTTTTATACACTATCGGCCCCTACAATTTAATAAAGTTCGTTTGATAGCAGTCATGGTGTTGTCAAATCCGTTCATGAACCTGCCATGACTTGTTAAATCGTCTCTGACATAAAACTTACAAGATTCGTTCTGAAACCCTGACCCATAACCCTACCAATGCACTTATGCGGCCTACGAGTTAATAGTTCGCATGGTGTTGTCAAATCTGGTCATGAACCTGTCAGGACTTGTTAAATCATCTCTGACTTTAATCGTCAGTAAACCTTACAAGATTCATCCTTAAACCTTGACTTATAACCCTACCAATGTACTATCGCCCCCTTATTTGCCTCGATTTTGGTGAATCTACGTTCGGGGGCGATACGTCACCTGGGGGCGATCCATTTTCTTTTCCCTTTTGGACTTGTTTTACTGTTTAGGATGGTAAAATATGTTTATATCATATAAATGTAACGAATCATGGAAGTTGGTTCATAAAATTTAGTCGGGAATTGTGGCATCGAATTTTACCGACAATACAACTCTCATATTTTGACAGTGTATAACTCACAAACCGTAAGTTATAATAAGTCCGTATTTTGCAGTTAGAAAAATATTACTGTATACTACAACTTTCATGAACGAACGAAAATCCAGTTATGAATCTAAGTGGCTCGACCCAGTCTGTTTTTTAGGCTGTTTGCACTCTATTCGTGATTAATCTGCAGTTTTGTAAAATTCATATAAAATAGATGGATGATCCAAATGATACGATTCCAAAACTAATAGACTCATATGATACCAACCTACAATTTTGATTTAGAAAATATAATCTGGATTGGTTTTTAAGTAGGAAAAAAATGCTTAGAAAATGCATAAAGTACAAAAAAATTATTAAAAAATCTAGTCATGAACCTGACAGGATTTGTTAAATCGTCTCTGACATAAAGCTTAGAAGATTCATCTTGAAACCCTGACCTATAACCCTACCAATGCACTATCGTCCCTTACGAGTTAATAGCTGGCATGGTGTTGTCAAATCCGGTCATGAACTTGGCAGGACTTGTTAAATCGTCTCTGACATTAATCGTCTATAAAGCTTACAAGATTCGTCCTAAAAAATCCTAACCTATAACCCTACCAATGTACTATCACCCCCTATTTGCCTCGATTTTGGTAAATCTACCCTCAGGGGCGATCCATGTCACCCGGGGGCGATCCATTTTTTAATTTTTTTTCACGTTTTTTTGCAAAAAAAAAAATTCACGACTTTTTTCGTGTCAAATGTCCCTATTTAATGGGTTGACGTTAGAAGACATATTACTTGCTACCTTTTTCTATTTTCTTTATAACAATGGACGAAAGCTCTTCCAGTTTTAATTTTAAACGTCCAAGGACGAACAAGGAGTGGGAGAGGCTGGGACAAGAATGGTGGAGAAGTCATCTACCACAAAAAATGCCCGATGATGCGACGGAGGCTATCAAGGACTACCAACAGAAATTGGATATACTACATGAACAACATGCGGACCTTTGTTCAAAAAGAAAGAATATTGAACATGAGATGAACGAGCAGACGAGATGGATTGCTGATGCAAAACAACAGATTAAGCAACAACAATGCTGGATTGCTAATACAAGAAAGAAAATCAAAGAGGTGGAAAAACTGAACCATGAAGCATGGTTCGATTTTGCATGCGGGGAGACTGGAAAAAACATTAGGTGGAATGAAGAGGACATTGAAAAAAAACACGAAAGGAATAGAAAGAACTAAATCACTCTATCCGCATGATAAAATTTAGTAGTATCGGGTCAAAAACATATTGTTGTCAATATTCCAAGTTCGATCTTTTATAATTTATGGTACTGAAATGATGATGATGTGACAAGTCCCATTATGTTTCCCTATAAATAACCTTGTTTTCCATTATAAACTTGTTCCACCATCAATTATTCATTGACTCTCAACTCAGTAGATAAAAAATGGTGAGACAACTGTGGCGCTGATGCAATCATCAGAACGTCATGGACCGATCACAACTCAGACCGTTAATTCTTTTGTTGTTCATTATCTACTGAGTGTTTTCGTATATGAAACCTTCGTATATAATTGTGTTTTATATATATGTGTTTACTTTTTTGTAGGGAAGAAACTTTGGATTTATTGATTGGCTTGATCCACCCATGTATCCTAGATCTGTGCTAATTATTCAAGGGTTATTAAGATGAAAAAATAATCTTGAAGCGTCACTTTTTCATGCTGTTTTACAAGCTCGCCGGTTGAAGACGATGTTGGTGATAAGTTGGATTTCTTTTTTAGTGATTATAATGTTTTTGTTCATCAAGACGATTGTAGGATAATTGTCATTTACGGTTTAATATTAGCGAAGACCATTTAAAAAAAATAGCGCAAACAATATCATTTACAATAAATAAAATTTTTATTGCACCTAAGATAAACGCGTTGAATACAAGATAGATGCCATACGTGAACGAAACATCATCACATGAAGGTCAGTCGGCGTCTCACAATTTACCTCTTGTCCTTCGGACAACTGCTCAATAACATGCAATGGAACACCCCACAATCGCCGAGCGCTACAGATTGTCGAGGCACGTCTTCTGAATAAAATACTCTTAGATTCGGTGATTTGATTGGCTCTCTAAACCCTATATAATATCGTATTTCGAATAGGAATTCGGGAAGGAACTTCTTTAACACAAAGGTGATACCATTGATTTGTTGCTTGAACATCTCCGACAGACAAGTATCGTATATAGTCAAACGCCATGATCTTAGTTCGAGCTCCTCGGTCACCCAATGAGCATTTGGTATGTTTATTGGGATGAATACCTGAAAAAATAAGTTGCGAATAGGAATTGATATATAAAATATTTCTATATATAACAAAATTGTTGTGTGATTCTACCGACACGGTCGATGTTCCCTCATGACGGATATGGTTCGCATGTACCATCGCAGAACACCTTCTGATCCACAGGGCCAAGACTTGGGTTGGCTAAACTTGGTATCCAACAAGGCCGCATGATGGTCCAACGGTCTGTCGGTTGCCTCTTGCGGAGAAAATACGTGTTCGATGCATCAAGATGCTAAAAATACAAAACAATGGATTAATTATTGTTGAACCAGATACTCTTAATTGGTAGAAACATAGTTTATAAAAGATATGAATTAAACACAAACAGTGTAACTTGAATGATTAAACAAAATATTCAAGATGATAGTAAAAACAATGAGTAAACTTGAATATGCCGAATGCCTTTATTGATGAAACGATGAACAATTGAAGCAAAACGTAATCTCACAGAATACGCGTATAGTATAAGTCGGTTCCTTCAGGTAATTTAAACCTGAGGCGAAAGCCTCCTTATATACGCCTAGGTCTAACAAACTATGCTATAAAATAGGCGTGAAACTCTGAGCTGACTGGTCTGCATCCTTATCTTTGACTTCCATTGAATAGCAGAGCAGACTTGGTCAAGCCACCTTAAATCTGTTAGACGCTTGCAAGAATGTCTAGGCTAACACACGCGCGTTCCATGGAGAAGGTAGCCAGAAGCTCTGCATGTACTATGTAGAGGCTCTGCATATGCAGAGGCTCTGGGTCTTGGAGTTGTAACTTGGTGTCAAGCGCTTATGCTTTTTGGTGCACAAGGCTTGATCGTCCATGGGCATTGAGCACGGGCTCTGTATGAATGGAACCTTCACTCTTGAGTAAGAGTTTTGGTTCTTGATCTTCTGCATGAGAGCTCTTAGTCTAGACCGCTTCACTAGACTAAGTCCTATTGACTAGAGTAAGAGACTTCTTACTTACACTTTCACAAGTTGGGGTCTAACAATCTCTCCCTAAGTGTAAATAAGGCAGACTTTTATTTGAATTACAAGCAAAAAGTCTAATTGAAGCAAGAGGTTAAAAGGAACCTCTAAATTACATTTACTATCTAAAAAAGTACAATACGATTGGAATGGAAATTACATCAAATCAAAGATAGAAAAGTACTTACAAAAGATAAGAGGTCTAAACATTTTGAAGTCTAATGAACTTCCTAAGAAGTTCACGAAACTCTAGCATATTGCATATCGACCTTAGAATGATTTTTGCTCGATCCTTTGCTCCTGGGGAGATGTCTCTGCTCCTGACTAGATTGTCTCTTATGTTGCGCAGAGTAGAGTTAGAGTACTTGTAGTTTTGGTTGTCTTAAAAAAAGATCTTCTTTTATTGCGCGTTTCGAAACACCACTCCCACTTCTGGTTCCACCAATACAGTCCAAGAGGGGATGCTATTGAGGCCCTGCAGATCTTCATTTAGTGCAGCAACAGTCAATTGATCCACTCCTTGATCCAGAGCTAGTTGAAAATCAAACTTGCATCTGAAGTCGAGCAGGCCTGTCATTGTTTGGCGTATGGCAGAGTTGGCAATAGCGTATTTGAACCCCTTGTCCTTCGTGTGATCCGTGAAGTAAAATAGAGAAAGAAGATCCCACGGATTCAGATTGATAAGATCACAGTCTATGAACTTACAGATCTGTCCGCGAGAACTCTCCACCATATACTAATGGAAGATAATTTGGTTATGCGTGAAGGTACACTTCTTGATGTCGATGACTTGCTTGATTCCATGGGATGAGTGTAGCGATCTAGGAATCTCTGCCTGATATGCTCTTGAGCCATAGGATGAAGACAGATCTTTTGGACCGGTGTCTCTTCTCTTAGGTTGTAGAGGAACTGGTAGATATCCTTGCTGTCTGCTTTGTCCTTAATTGGTTTATCAAGAGGTGTTAGCGTAAACATAGCATCCATGTTTTCCTTGATCTTTTGGACACGATCAGAGGATGCTTTCGTTTTGGCCTGCTACTTGCGCCTTCTAAGTCTGCTCTGGTGGGTATGACAGGAACCCGCTACCTCATAGCTAGTGTGACAACCCTGGTCCCTTGAGCAGGGACCCTAGCTCTGTGTGTATGTTGTTGTGGTGGAGGAATAGTAACAATAACACCTTCTAGAGGAACGACAACTGGAATGTGTAAAAGTGATGGATCAGCCACATTCACAACTACCACCTCTTCTTCTTGTCCTCTTATTGGAGCAGCTGTGTCCATGGCGTATTCTGTTGATGAAGATGGATCCAGTTCTGAATCAGAAGATGCGTAGACAGATAGAAGATCTATCATTTATGTATTCTTTTGTAGCCCGGCTGGCTCTACTTGAGATGCCATGGGCATCTTTCCTTTGCGAAGTGCCTCTACATGTTCTGGCGCTGGTTGGCTCTATGCCCTCTGCCTTGAAGGATCTTGCGTTGGTTGGTGTGGGGCAGAGGACGTTGGTGCAGAGGGGGAAGCCATAGGTGTAGCACTTGGAATGGCTGTTGAATAGTTCTCCCCCTCTGGCCGATTTTGAGGACCAGACTGGTCTGGGTCCTCATCATCGTCAAGTCGTCTCCTCTTCAATGGCTCAGCACATGGAGAGGGATCCATTCGTCTTTTTCGCCTCTGCTCCTCTACTTGAGGCATAGACTTGATCCTCTCCTCAAAGACTTTGAGGAGATCTTCGACTGCATCACCAACCCGTCGAACCTCGACGTCCGAGTGGTATTTGAACTTGGCTAGAGAGACTTTGATGGCCTCCGCTGCTTCTGTGGCTTTGTTGTTGAAATCGGATGTGAAGCTCGCCACCTTCTACAGAAGTCTGTCACCCAGAGCATTCATTGCGCTCTTAGTGACATAATCCATAGGTACGCTAAGAGGAATGATTGACTGGGCGTCATGAGATGTGGACGCCTCACCCCTCTGTATGGATGCTATGACCTCTTACAAGGCCTCTGCATTTCGTGTCGTCAATTCCGTTAAAGTATCGAGACGAGAAGCATTCATCGAATACTCAGCTCTTAATACTGACAAGGATGCTCGTATCTCATCCAGAGCAGGTGCAGAAGGAGACAGCTCTACACGGACCATGATGAGTTTTAGCTCTTCCAAGGAGCACCGCATAGAGGTCAAAAGGGAATGGAACTCTTCCCTTGTGAAATATGTTGGTTGTGTAACCTCTGGCTCAACACATGGGCCAGATTGAGTCCCCATTCCAGGGACGCCTTCATTCATGACTTGGTTGATGTTGGTCGGGGAAGGACTTCCAGCGGATCCTTGTGGTTCTCCTCGAGGAGAATTCACTACCGCTATTGTAATATCTGGGTTATTTTATTGGTTTTAAAATTTTAAATCTTTATGTTTATATTAAAAT
Organism: Cynara cardunculus var. scolymus; assembly: GCF_001531365.2. NCBI lineage: Eukaryota > Viridiplantae > Streptophyta > Magnoliopsida > Asterales > Asteraceae > Cynara > Cynara cardunculus. The sequence goes on along the minus strand of NC_037540.1, from coordinate 29,856,100 downwards.
ATATATATATATATATATATGTATATATATATATATGTTTTGGTGTGAATATGTGGGATTAGCCGACATTTTTGAGTCGGCCATACACTTGCTATTTATAGCAAGTGTATGTGAAAAGGGGAGGAAATTTTTTTGACTTTTAGAAGTTCTTGCTGAAAAACCATCTGGAGAGCAAAAGCAATTGTAAAAGTGAAGATTGATATCTTGCAGATTCAATCCGTTCAAAATCTTTTATAAGGTGAGTGTATTAAAGCTTTGAGTATAAAGTTGTTTGCATACAATTYWGTAATTATTAGAACTGGTTATTATTGGTTTATAGTTCATATTGTATGGATATGTTATTAAACCGTTCATGTGGTGTCTGGATTGTTATCCGAACAAATAAACCGTTCAAGTATTAATCGGATTTACCTTAAACCGTGTAAGAGGTGACCGGTTTGCTTCTAAACCACTCAAGAGGTGTCCAGATAAACCGGTCAAGGGTTGTGCGATGTATTGACCGGACTATTTTTAAACCGGTTAACATTGTAAGTGGAGTATTGTCTGGATTTGTAATCCGGACAAAGATATTGACTATATTCTAAGTGTTAACCGGACAAAGCTTATACAAGGTGTTATCCGGATTGTTGACCGGATATGATATAACTTTTTATATTCTAAGTATTTATCCGGATTCCTTATCCGGACAAGGCTGACTGGATTTCTAATCCGGCTAATATGTTGAAGTATTTATGAGATGTAATGGCGGTGTAACCGCGAGAGACATGTAACGGCGGTGTAACCGCGAGAGACATGTAACGGCGGTGTAACCGCGACAGAGATGTAACGGCGGTGTAACCGCGAGAGTGAGATACATGAATAAGATTATGTATCAGAAACAGGTTTGATTCTGAACTGATTGTTTGGAATGTATATTGTTTGTTGAGAATTATACACTCACTAGACCTTTTGGTCTAACGCTCAGTTGTTGGTCTAACCTGTTTTTGCAGGTCAGCGTAMTTTGCAAGATAAAGGCAAGGGAAAAGTTTAAATGATGATATTAGTTTATTCATATATGTATTAAAGATACATTTTGTTAGTCCATGTTTTTGTAATAATACTATTTTTAGTATTATGAGTATGATGATGTGAATTATATGTATATGGAATATGAGGGTTGTTTCAGTTGGTATCAGAGCCTTAGTTTAAGGGATCTGGGTATTTGCGAGATACTTAGACTTAAACTAGAGGTGTGGAAAGTTATGATAATAGGTTTCACTGGGTCTATGAACATGAGAATATGTTATAGCTGAACCTATTATGAGAAAGATAGATTATATATGATTGATATAATCTGAATTATGAATAGACATGAGGATAAATGTGTTATTATATTGTGATTATGAGAATAATCATGTGTGTTTAAATGTGATAGAAAAAGTCATATACTGAGAAATGACAGATAATCCCAATCAATCGGAAAGGGCCTCTACTGGTTATGGAAGAGGTCGGGGAAGAAGAAGTGTAATACAAGGAGAGGAACCGGAGAATGTGATGATGATAGAAACGCGAAGTCGTAGTAGGGGTCGAGGAAGAGGTAGAGGTATTAGACAAGAACATGAACTGTCGGCTCAAGAAAGTTCAATGTCTGGTCATGGAGGAGGAAGAACAAGGGGTGGACATAATGTTCCTGATTCTGGATTTATTACCAAAGAAATATTGGCAACAGAGTTGGGAAAGTTCCAAGAAAGTCTGGTAAATTTGTTGGGACGTACAACCCAAAATAATGTAGAAGTGGTAAGAAATTCCGATTATCAGGAGGAAGCAGGAGCTAGTACACCGGTGACTGGTACATTTGTACCCCTTACTTCATCCTCAGTACAAAAAGGAGGAGATATCAAAATGTTTCTTGCTTGTAATCCTCCTAAGTTTTCTGGTGAGCGTGATCCTGTTAAAGCTATGTGTTGGCTTAAGGAGATAGAGTTGAGTCTGCAAATCAGTAAAAGTGCAGAAGAGGATAAAGTTACGTTTGATGTGTCACGTTTGAAATCAAGTGCTTTATACTGGTGGGAAGTCCTGTCCAGTTCAGATCCGAACATTTTGAAAACCATGATTTGGGAAGAATTTGTGGTTAAGTTTAAAATGCAGTATTGTCCTGAAGCTGCAGTAAGAAAGTTGGAAGATTATTTCCTTCGTCTTGAACAAGGAAACATGTCAGTATGCCAGTATACAGAAGTTTTCATGGAACAATCTAGGTTTGCTGAAGCCGATATAATATCTAAAAACAGCAGGGTGAGAAAGTATATCTGGGGATTGGAGTCGAATCTTTAGAAATATGTAATATCAAGGAATCCGACAACATTTCAAGCGG
>NC_037540.1:29852354-29853600 GCF_001531365.2 Cynara cardunculus var. scolymus | reverse complement strand
AGAATCTCGAGTATGCTTTAAATGTCAGGAACCAGGACATATAGCCCGAGACTGTCGGATGACGCAGAGGTGTTTTACTTGTAATTCATCTCAACATGTAAATGCTGATTGTCCGTAAGTAAAGAGTCGAGGGTTTGGTTTTGCTGGAGGTCGGGGATCTGGATATTCTGGGGATCGAGGAGCTGGGTATGTGCCAATAGGTCGTGGGCAAATGGATAATCGTGTTAGTGCAATTGGACGGGGAGGGATAAGACAGGCAGAGTCTGATGCAAAAGGGAGAGCTTTTCAGATGACGAGAGGCGAGGCGGAAGAGCACCCTAAAGTGGTAACAGGTACATTCCTCGTTAATTCAGTATGTGCCAAAGTTTTATTTGATTCGGGTGCAAATTGTTCTTTTGTGTCACCATCATTTGTTAATTGTGCACATTTAGAATTTAAAGCATTAAGTGAAGATCTAATTGTGGAAACAGCAAATGATAGTGAAGTTTTGGTTAAGGAAAGAATTGCTGAGTGTGTTATAAGTATAGAAGGATGCGAGGTGCCTATACAGTTATTTCCTTTACCTTTGAGGGAATTTGATATAATTGTAGGCATGGATTGGTTAGCTRAAAATCAAGCTAACATAGTCTGTAATGAGAAGATGATTTATATAGACTTACCTGAGAAAGGAAGAGTTGTGATTTATGGAGATAAGCGGGATCGTTACTCTAGCCTAATTTCAGTTCTAAGGGCTAGGAAGTATGTACAGAAGGGATGTGTTAGTTTTCTTGCATATGCTATAGATATGAAGAAAGAGATGGGAAAAATGGAAGACATTCCAGTCGTAAGGGAATTTCCTGAAGTATTTCCAGAATATTTGATAAATCTACCTCCAGACCGAATGATAGAATTTCAGATTGAATTAATTCCTGGAGCAACACCTGTTGCGCGTGCACCATATAGATTAGCTCCTTCTGAGTTAAAGGAGTTAATGTCTCAATTAAAAGAATTTTTGGATAAAGGTTTTATCCGACCCAATACTTCCCCGCGGGGTGCGCTGGTACTTTTTGTGAAAAAGAAGGATGGATCAATGAGGATGTGCATTGATTACCGGGAGTTGAATAAACTGACAATCAAGAATAAGTATCCTCTCCCAAGAATTGATGATTTGTTTGATCAATTGGTTGGGGCTACTTATTTTTCAAAGATTGATTCACGGTTCGGTTATCATCAATTGAAAATTCGGAATGAAGATGTGTCAAAAACA
>NC_037540.1:29829587-29852034 GCF_001531365.2 Cynara cardunculus var. scolymus | reverse complement strand
GCTACTCCATTAACAAAACTAACCAAGAAGAATGTGAAATATGAGTGGGATGAAGCACAAGCTCAGGCCTTTCAGATGTTAAAAGATAAGCTATGCAGTGCACCAATTCTATCTTTACCAGATAGAATGGAGGATTTTATGGTATATAGTGATGCGTCAAAGATGGGTTTGGGTTGTGTACTAATGCAACGTGGAAAGGTAATAGCTTATGCTTCCAGACAGTTAAAAGATCATGAAAGACAGTATCCTACTCATGATATGGAATTGGCAGCAGTAGTGTTTGCTTTGAAGATATGGAGACATTATTTGTATGGAACGAAGTACCAAATCTTCACAGATCATAAGAGCTTGCAACATCTGTTCCATCAGAAGGATCTGAATATGCATCAGAGAAGATGGTTGGAATTAGTAAGTGATTATGATTGTGAAATTATATATCATCCAGGAAAGGCAAACGTAGTAGCCAATGCATTAAGTCGAGAAGAGAAAAGTGGAACCATCAAAGCTATAGCATTACGAGTTGAGTTATTACCCAATATTCAAGAAGAGTTACGAGAGTTTCAACGTGAGGCCATGAAAGAAGATAAGATTAAACAAGAAAGATTGGGTGGATTGGTATCTGATCTAGTGAGAGATGACATAAAATTTTGGAAGTTCCAGAACATAATTTGGGTACCATGTTATGGTGATCTCAGAAAGCGTATTTTGAATGAAGCTCATAAGTCACGTTTTGCAATACATCCAGGTACAAATAAAATGTATCGGGATTTGAAGCAACATTATTGGTGGCCAGATATGAAGAAAGATATTGCTAAACATGTTGAACAATGCCTGACATGTCTTCAGGTAAAGATTTAACATCAGCGTCCCTATGGTAAGTTACAATCTTCAGGTTTGGAAGTGGGATCATATCACTATAGATTTCATAACCAAATTGCCGAGAACATCGAAAGGGTATGATGCAATATGGGTGATAGTGGATCGGCTGTCTAAATCTGCATACTTCTTACCTATGAAAGAGTCATATTCGATGGAGAGATTGTCAAAGTTATACATTGATGAGATAGTGACACGACATGGTGTTCTTCTATCAATTGTTTCTGATAGAGATAGTCAGTTCACTTCTATATTTTGGAAGAGTTTTCAAATAGAAATGGGTTCACAAATTAAGTTAAGCACAACTTATCATCCTCAGACTGATGGACAGAGTGAGCGAACTATCCAAACTTTAGAAGATATGTTGAGATCCTGTGTCATTGATTTTGGAGGGTCRTGGGATAGTCATTTGGCTTTGGTAGAATTTGCATACAACAATAGCTATCATTCAAGTATTCAGGTAGCACCTTTCGAGGTTCTGTATGGACGAAAATGTAGAACTCCTTTGTGCTGGAATGAAATAGGTGAAAAACAGTTAGCCGGGCCTGAGTTAGTTCAGCAAACTGCAGATAAAATTGGAGTAATACGGGAACGAATGAAAGYKRYACAAGATAGACAAAGAAGTTATGCAGATAAACGTCGGAAGCCGATTGAGTTTCAAATAGGTGATAGAGTAATGTTAAAAGTAGCACCTTGGAAAGGAGTGGTGCGTTTTGGAAAAAGAGGGAAGTTAAGTCCAAGATATATTGGACCATTCACAATTATTGGAAGGGTTGGAGAGGTGGCCTACAAATTAGAACTTCCTTTGGAATTAAGTGGAATTCATGACACGTTTCATGTTTCAAATTTGAGGAAGTGTCTAATAAGTCCAGATGTGGCAGTACCATTACCAGAGATTAAGGTAGATGAGAAATTATGTTTTGAAGAAACCCCTGAACAGATTACTGATTACAAAGTAAAGAAGTTACGAAACAAAGAGTTGGGTTAGTAAAAGTTCAGTGGCGTTATCATAAGGGACCAGACGCCACCTGGGAATCAGAATCGGAGATGCAGATGCAATATCCGTATCTGTTTAATTAATGGAATTCCGTGACAAAATTCTTTTAACGAGGGAATATTGTAATATCCGGGTTATTTTATTGGTTTTAAAATTTTAAATCTTTATGCTTATATTATATATATATATATATGTATATATATATATATATATATATTTTTTTTGGTGTGAATATGTGGGATTAGCCGACATTTTTGAGTCGGCCATACACTTGCTATTTATAGCAAGTGTATGTGAAAAGGGGAGGAAAATTTTTTGACTTTTAGAAGTTCTTGCTGAAAAACCATCTGGAGAGCAAAATCAATTGTAAAAGTGAAGATTGATATCTTGCAGATTCAATCCGTTCAAAATCTTTTATAAGGTGAGTGTATTAAAGCTTTGAGTATAAAGTTGTTTGCATACAATTTAGTAATAATTAGAACTGGTTATTATTGGTTTATAGTTCATATTGTATGGATATGTTATTAAACCGTTCATGTGGTGTCCGGATTGTTATCCGGACAAATAAATCGTTCAAGTATTAATCGGATTTACCTTAAACCGTGTAAGAGGTGACCGGTTTGCTTCTAAACCACTCAAGAGGTGTCCGGATATTGTATAAACYGGTCAAGGGTTGTGCGGTGTATTGACCGGACTATTTTTAAACCGATTAACATTGTAAGTGGGGTATTGTCCGGATTTGTAATCCGGACAAAGGTATTAACTATATTCTAAGTGTTAACCGGACAAAGCTTATACAAGGTGTTATCCGGATTGTTGACCGGATATGATATAACTTTTTATATTCTAAGTATTTATCCGGATTGCTTATCCAGACAAGGCTGACCGGATTTCTAATCCGGCTAATATGTTGAAGTATTTATGAGATGTAACGGCGGTGTGACCGTGAGAGAGATGTAACGGCGGTGTAACCGCGAGAGAGATGTAACGACGGTGTAACCGCGACAGAGATGTAACGGCGATGTAACCGCGAGAGAGATGTAACGGCGGTGTAACCGCGCGAGAGAGAGATACATGAATAAGATTATGTATCAGAAATAGGTTTGATTCTGAACTGATTGTTTGGAATGTATATTGTTTGTTGAGAATTATACACTCACTAGACCTTTTGGTATAACGCTCAGTTGTTGATCTAACCTGTTTTTGCAGGTCAGCGTACTTTGCAAGATAAAGGCAAGGGAAAAGTTTAAATGATGATATTAGTTTATTCATATATGTATTAAAGATACATTTTGTTAGTCCATGTTTTGTAATAATACTATTTTTAGTATTATGAGTATGATGATGTGAATTATATGTATATGGAATATGAGGGTTGTTTCAGCTATTCTGTCAGGGAAAGTATCCAAGGCGGGTTCAGAGCCGGCCAGATGACTCTCCATGAGTGGACTAGGAGACTGGTCGAGAGTCTTCAAGTCTTGTACACCTATTCCTTGCTCTAAACAAGGTTGGGAGTCTATACGTGCAGAGGAAACGAATTCCTCTGTATGGGAAAGTAACGTGATATGGGGAGACATATAACTTATACGTTCAAAGGTTGCACCCTTTTGAGAGGGTGTTCCCTGTGGTGAGGCTTCCCTTTGGCTATTATAACTAGAGGCAGGTGCGACCTCTGATTGGATTGGCTGGTTTGGGTTCGAGGTGTGCACCTCAGTTTCAATGACCTCCGTGTCTCGACCACCAGAGTCAGATGATTCGTTTGCACTGGGAGTTGGGGTGGTAAAACGAGTGTGCCTATTTAGCCTAGGCTGCTCTGGCTCACCCTGAGGCAGAGCAGCTTATGCACCTCCTCCCTCTTCTTCTTCCTCTTCTTCCTCCTTGCTCTCACTCTCTTCTTCCTCCTTACTCTTATTTTCTTCTTCCTCACTCTCTTCTTCTTTCTCACTCTCTTCTTCTTCCTTACTCTCCTCACTTGTATATGACCTGCAACATCGTCGAAGTGGTCTTGGTCATCCCCTTGGTTAGGACTAGAGGATTGGGCCAAGTTTCGAGGAGCTTCTGCTTCTGCTCTGAGTCTGGCCTCTTCCCTCAGACGAGCTATCTCTGCCTGTCGAGCTTTTTCTGTTCGCTCCTCCTCTGCTTGTACACGAGCAAACTCAGCCAATCTCTCTTGCTCTACTCGCTCTGCTTCTTCCTTTTTCTTCCTCTCCCTCTCTATTTTCTTTTTCCTCGCCTCCTGTCGTTTTCTTTGTTTCTCCCTCTCTTGCTCTACTCTCACCCTCTCTTCCTCTGCTCTCACCGCCTCTTCCTATGCTTGAGGCCTTAATGTGTCCTCTATTCTCTCTTCCTCGTCGGTTGTTCATATGCGTACTAAGGTTCGAGACATTGGCTCTAGTGTCTCGCGTGTACGTCTATACACTCTTCTAATCTCCTGCGTCTTCATATATGCATAGAGCTTCTTTGGAATGGGCCTTTCTGCTGCGTAGCCCTCTTTGTTGATTGTTGGCCTGTAATGAGTGAGCACGTTTACCTTGTGCGCAGGCAGACGACCCACATCAATATTTTTGTCGTCGAGAGCAGGCCTTAGGAGAAGACCCAAGAAGAGTATCAAGCAGAGATGGCAATTGTCTTCCTTTGGCCACATCTTGACATTTCTTGGCCACAGTAGCCTTGAACTTTGTGTAGAGTATCAAGGAGTAATCCAGAGATAGGTCGAAGAAGATGCCGTACAGGATTTGCAGTATGTTTGTGGAGCACATGTCGAGACTCCCAATCTTCCCAATCAGAGATCTGTTGACCACTGTGAACAGAGTGTTCCACATTGGAGGGAAGTATTGGCGACGGTACTGAGAAGGGTACTGGATTGCCTTGTTGTACCCCAAACTTTTCAAAAATGCCATGATCTCATCCCCAGATGGGAGAGGGGCGTACCATCAAGCCCTAGGTCTGTTTTTGTTGGAATTTCAAGAACGCGGGAAAACATGGACCTGGATATTCGAACAGTGACAAATTCTTTTGAGGATTAGGCATAAAAATCTCCAACGATTCCTCTTTGAGAGTCGGTAATGGCGGAAGATTGCCAGTATTCTTGGATATACCTTTCAGGGACAAAGTCATCTGTGTTTGTCAAAGCAGGGTTTAGAAAGTGGTTTTGGAGGATGTTGATGATTGGGTGGAATTTTTTGTTGAAATTTTCAAGAGAGAGATGGAGGGCATGGTTATTGGGTTTGATTGGAAGCGGAACCAAGTTTTGACTGGTTTCCTCAACAGTTTTGTGGGTTGTGGTGTGTGTTTGGGAATTTTCAGACTCGGAAGATGACATATTTGCAGGTTTTTGGGTGAAAAAGAAAGGTTTGAAGAAGGCTAGGGTTTCAAGAATCAGTTCTTGATTCTTAAAATGGGTGAAGAAAAGGATTAATAGGACTTACTTGACAAACGGGATGAAGTTTTGATGACTGAATGAAGTTCCGAAGACTGATTTGAGAGCTTGAATGGGTAACAATGGCGGTTGGAAGCTTGAAGACGACGACGGTTCTTGAATTTCTTTGTAAGCGTAAAAAGTAATTTGGGGGTAAATAATATGTTTAAATAGAAAAAATAAAGTACTCGAGTAATTGCGCCCCAAACGTCAGATTCAAAACTGAAACGGTTTTTGTTTAGCCTGTGGGGATGCGCCACGTGGACTGCCAGCTGCAAGTGGCACCTCCCACGTTTGAAAAATTATGCTCACGGGCGGTGACGCTTAGTTTAAATGATAGATATTAAAAATAATAGAATAAGAACCATACGCCTTCTTTAATAAAATAATATATTTTAGATTTTCAAAAAAAATTCAAAGTGTAAATACTCTGGTTTGTGTAAAATAGAGATTTTGAAAAGAACCAGAGTACTATATGAAGAGAAGGACAAACATACCTTAGGACCTCATACAGAGACTCGTGATTGAACTTATACATCTCCTCTGTGTGAAAAAAAAACTTGCTATGTATGTACTATACAAAGGCTCTGTATCACAAGACAACTGGGACTTGAGCAAGAGGCTCTGCATGTATTATGCAGAGGCTCTACATGTACTATGCAGAGGCTCTGTCTCATGGATCAGTACAATAAACAAAACAGAAGTATGCGAAAGGGATGTAGAGGCTCTATATAGTGCATATAGAGGCTCTGGCTTAGTTGGAAAGATTGAGCATACCCAACTTGCTAACCAAAAAGTTAAATCTCTTTTCATCAAGAGATTATGTAAAGATGTTAGCAAGTTGTAAATATGTACTAACAAAGAACATTTCAATCGTACCTTTCTCTACATGGTCCTTGATGAAATGATAGCGAACATCGATGTGCTTTGTTTTTGAGTGTTGCACATGATTAGTTGTGATTGTGATAGCACTTTATGAATCACACAGAATTGGAATTTTATCACACTCTACGCCATAGTCTTTCAGTTGAGTCTTCATTCATATCACTTGGGAACAGCAACTGGCTGCAACTACATACTCTGCTTCAGCTGTAGAAGTAGAGTCGCAGTTCTGCTTCTTTGAGGTCCAGCTTATGAGCTTGTCCCCAAGTAATTGGCAGCTCCCTGATGTACTCTTTCGATCAAGTTTATAACCTGCATGATCAGAATCTGTGTACGTGATAAGATCAAAACCAGAATACTTTGGATACCAAAGACCCAAAAATTGAGTCCGTTTAAGGTATCTAAAGATTCTTTTTACAGCCGAAAGGTGAGATTCCTTTGGATTTGCTTGAAAACGTCCACAGAGACATATGGCAAATATGATGTCTGGTCTACTAGCCGTGAGGTATAGCAGTGATCCAATCATTCCACGGTAAGTCTTAACATCCATCGGTTTTCCAGATGGATTTGTGTCAAGCTTAGTTCCCGTAGCAATTGGTGTTCTTATAGTGGAAGAGTTGTGGAGTTGGTATTTCTTTAATATGTCAAAGACATACTTAGCTTGGCTAATAAAGATACCGTCCTCCCTTTGTTTTACTTGCAAGCTGAGGAAGAATGTTAATTCTCCCATCATGCTCATTTCAAACTCGCACTTCATCAATGCAGAGAACTTATCACAATGCCTCTGATTCGTTAAACCAAAGAAAATGTTGTCCACATAGATATGTACTAAGAGCATTTCACCTTTATATCTCTTAATAAACAAAGTTGTATCGATTTTTCCTTTTTCAAAACCATTAGACATGAGAAAAGACGAGAGATGTTCAAACCAGGGTCAAGGTGCATGCTTAAGTCCATACAGAGCTTTGTCCAAGAAGTAGACGTACTCTGGGTGTGTGGAGCTTTCAAACCCCGGAGGTTATTGAACATAGACTTCCTCCTTTAGCTTACCATTCAAGAAGGCTGACATAACGTCCATTTGATAGACTTTGAATCCCTTATGTGCAGAGAAGGCTAAGAACAAGCGTATAGCTTCTAGCCTTGCTACTGGCGCAAAGGTCTCGTCATAGTCTACGCCTTCTTCCTGGCAATAACCTTTTGCTACGAGCCTAGCTTTATTTCTCACCACGATCCCATCCTCATCCTTCTTGTTCCTGAAAACCCATTTACAGCCAATTGCAATTTTATCCTTTGGCAAAGGTACAAGAGTCCATACCTTATTCCTTTCGAATTGTTGGAGCTCTTCTTGCATGGCGTCGACCCAACTAGGGTCTTGTAGGGCTTCATGGACTTTCTTAGGCTCTACCATGCTTAGAAACTTTACGAATAAACATTCATTAGCCGTGGCAGCCCTAGTCTTTACACCACTTGAAAATTCACCAATGATCTGGTGTAGAGGATTATCCTTTGTCCATCTTGTTCTTGGGACATATACAGAGGTAGGGGACATTTTATCATGTTACATAGGCATATTTGGCATTGAGCTCGTTAATGGCGAAGAAGGTTCTACTTGCTCCCCCTCAGATGATGGTACAGAGGAACCAGGTGCAGAACCAGAGGTATCATGCTCTGGCTCTACGAGACTGGGCTATGATGCATAACTTGTTTGCTCTGGTTGTGGATTGGCATGATCTCGAGAGGAAGCAGAGGTGTGTGAAGGACCAGAGTCAGATGTACTTGTCATTTATGGTTCTTCACTTACACTTGCAGATTCATCTCTTGGTGCACGTACAGAGATGTCTTCGTCACCATAGAAGTCTTCAAATAAGAGCTTGAATTCCAATTCCCTTCACTTCATTTGAGAATTGGAAATCTTTTTATTAAGTTCGAGTCCAGAGCTGAGGTACTCTAAAGTCAGTTGTTCTTTATCGTCAAACGAGACGTTAATGCTTTCCATTACCGTATTGGTTCGTTGATTGAAGACTCTATATGCCTTGGCTTTTGTGGAATAACCAAGGAACTTGACTTCATCGGCCTTCTTATCAAACTTGCCAAGTTGCTCTCGATCATTCAGGATGAAGCATCTTCAACCAAAAACATGCAAAAATTTAACGTTAGGCTTTCTTTGGTTGATTTGTTCATAAGGCAGTTTCATATGCCTCTTTACCACCGTTGCTCTATTTTGAATAAAGCAAGCGGTCGAGATGGCTTCAGCCCAAAAATGGGTTGGAAGACCAGAGCTGGCTAGCATGGTTCTTACTGCTTCGACCAGAGTTTGATTCTTTCTTTCTACCACACCATTTTGTTGTGGTGTCCTTGCTGTAGAGAAGTTCTAAGTTATGCCCTCTGTGTCCAAGTACGCATCAATCTTGGCGTTCTTAAACTCTATTCCATTATCACTTCTCAGCCTTTGAATTTTGCTCTGTAAAAGTACTTGAATCTTGGTCATCAGCTTGATTAGTAGCTCAGGGACATCTGATTTCTGCCTTACAAACTCAATCCAAGTATATCGTGAGTATTCATCAATTAAGACTAAGATATACTTCTTACCAGACAAGCTCTGCACAGAGATTAGACCACAAAGATCCACATGAAGCATATATAGAGGTCTGACACAAGACACATCTGTCTTAGTTCTGTGGGATGCTCTTTTGAGCTTTCCCATTTCACATGCAGAGCAGAGATGGTCCTTTTCGAACTTTATGGCAGGAAGTCCGTCAACCAGATTATTCTTCACAAGCTTCTCTATATTTTGGAAATTGAGATGAGACAGCTTGTGGTGCCAGAGTCAAGCTTCTTCACACTTGCAAGACAAGAGACAGAGAGTCTCTGAGTTATCTCTTGGTGAGAAGTTCATGAGATAGAGATTGCCCTTTCTCTTGGCTCTTAGCAACTTCTGACCCGATTCTGACATAATGGAGCAAGCTTCCTTTTGGAACTTGACATTGTAGACAGAATCACATAGTTGACTTATGCTCAAGAGATTATGTTTAAGCCCAGAGACATAAGCAACCTTAGAGATAGAAACCTTATCTTGTAGTAGATCTCCATATTCCTTTATTTCTTCTTGCATGTTATCCCCAAAGGTCACTTTTCCTCCAATCTTCTCTCTGTATGAGGAAAGAAACCTCTTATTGCCGGTCATGTGTCTTGAGCATCCGGAGTCAAGATACCAAATGTCCACATGCGGCTTCTACAAAACAAATTATAGGGATTTAGGTACCTATTTCATAATGGGTCCTCGACGATTAGGGACAGAGATTAACTTTTTAGGCTTTGGGAGAGGCTTCATCTCTTCACTTGAGTTACCAGACTTGGCTTTAGGAGCCTTCTTTCTCTTTTGGGTCTTCTTGGATTTGGTCCTTGATGACTCAGAGAGAAGACAATTAGGGACAGAGAAATGCTGCTTTAACTTGCGCAGCAGAGAGAAACATTCACAATTTTGAATGGCAAAATGATTTATTAGATTTAAAGAACAAATTATTACAATCATTCCTAGCATTGGTAGTTCTAACAAACTTCCTATCTAGATCTAATTGTTTAGACAAAGAATGAGTCTTCTCTGTTTTCTTCTTCCCTACTCCTTTGGCCTTTAGAGGCCTCTCTGAAACAGAGGAATTAATATTAGAGCATGCAACGGATTTTTCCATCTGTTCCAGAATGAATTTAATCGGCTTAGATTTGGAAATTGCGCCCTTTGATGCAGAAGAAACAGACTTTGTACTCTTAACGCTGTATTCAAACTTGGGAGCGGATTTAGCACTTGTTGCCCTGCTTATACGGCCAAAACCTAGTAGAATCTTTCTCTCAATAGGAGATTTTGCAACCTCTGGTTCATTGACTGTGACCTCTGTCTTAACTTCCTCCTTAAACGAGTCCACCTCTGACTCAGAGTTAGAGTCAAGAAAATCCTTATGTGAATTTCGAAATACAGAAGTATCATTAAGAACTTGAGATTTTCGTATGCATGAGCTAGAAGCTTCATTCGTCTTTTGTATTCTGGGACTTTCAAAAGTTTTCGAGGAGTTACACTCAGAAGAATCTGCATGACCTTTAGTAGGATAATTCAAGGTCTCAAGCAAGTCTTGCTCGAAAACCTGTCTTATTGTTTCTGTGGAGTCATCCAATATTTTTGGATCCAGAGTTTTAAGAAAATTTCATGTGGATGAACTCTTGATTTCATCTGGTTCAGGTTTGACAACCTCATTCTCAGTCTTAGGATGTTCGAGATTTGTAAAGCCAAAACAAAAAATATCGTTTGTTTTCTGTATGCACTTTAAATCAACTTGCGGCACACATTTTGAAGAGTAAGAAATATTTTTGAATTTCAACTTTGGAGTTCTGGATCCACTTTCAAGCCTACATTTTTTAAATGGTGAGGTTGTTTCGCCCAACCTAAACACTGATTCATCAGTATTTTTCTTCTTCCAGGTAAGGTCTAGGTCTGTATAACCTATCCCTGCTTTGTCCTGTTGAGAATTTACTTTTTCGTACACCTGCTGAGCATCTTGATATTTCTTGATCAAGAGCTCTTTTCTTTGTAAGCTATGGTGTAGGAACTCCTTTTCCTTTTGAAAATAGTCTTTTAGGACCTCAGAGTTTAATCTGTCTCTTTCCTTTTGTAGAAGCTCTATTTCTTTCTTCTTAATTGCCGCTTTTAAGTCTAAGCACTCTGTTATAAGACTTGTTTCAGTGGATCATTTTGTTTGTAAAAGTTTTTCATTTTTCACTGATAACTCTTGTTTCTCTATAGTTAGCAGCTCTGTCTCTCATTCAAAAAATAGTTTTTCTTTTTCCAAAGATTTCCTTTTGGATTTTTCGACAGAGAGCTTTTCTTGTAGATTAACGAAATCGTTAGTCAAAGCAGAGATGCTCTCTTCCAGGTCAGAGTGAGAATATCCAGAGATAGAACATACCTGGGAGTCGGAATCAGATCCAAACTCTTCTCTTTCATTCTCGACAGCCATCCCACAGAAGTTGGCTTGGTCTTCTTCATAAGATAAGGAATCAGAGACCCAATTCTCTTGTTCTGCCATGAGGCTTCTTTGTGATCGATTGTACTTGTACTTGTTTTTATAGTACAGTTCATCTTTCACTAGAGGGCCTCTGCACTCTTTGGAGTAGTGCCCCATCTTCCTGCATCTAAAGCATCGAACCCCTTGCTTCTTCTGGTCCAATGGCTCTTCCTTCTTCTTGTTGCAAACAGATGGAGGGTTCCTTCCTTCATAAGCTCTGCCTTTGGTACAATCATTTTGTCTTCCTCATTTGTCAAAGGCCTTCTTCCTAAACTTCCTTTGGAATTCCTTGGTGATCAGGGCCAAGGATTGCGCAAAGGCGTTTATGTCGTCGTCTTCAGAGCTAGTTGCTCTGTCTTCTTCATCATCACTCTCCAAGATGAGATCCTTCTTTCCTTTTGTTCTCTCTTCTTTGGTTCTTCGTTCTTTGTGTGACTGGCTTGATCCTGTCTCTTTTGAATCAGAGACAAGAGCCAGAGGTCCACCCAGAGCTACCTTGGCTTTCTACACCCCTTGTTCATGAGCCTGCAGAGTCCCGTACACGTCGTGCAATGTCCATTGCTCCAGATCTTGATTTGTCTGGAGGGACATCGTCAGGTTTCCTCATTCTGCATTCAATCTCTTCAAGAAGAGCATGTTGTTCTCCTCTTGAGTTCTGATCACGTCACATTTGCGACATTTGTTGATCAGAGTATTAAAGCGGTGATAAGTCTATTCTAAAGACTCATCGGGGAGTGCCTGGAAGCTGTTGTATTCATTCAGGCATTGGGCATGACGATTTTTCTTCATTTTTATGCCTCCTTCCAACTGGTTAGCCAGTTGATCCCACAAATCCTTGGCGGAGTCGCACGCGTCCAGAGATTGGAAAATCTCATTGGGAAGCGCCATGATCAAAAGTCTTTTGGCCTTTTGATCCACTTCCACTCTGCGTTCATCTTCATCGTTCCAGTCACAACGAAGTTTGGGTACTCGCCTGGCAGGTACCTCAACTGTATCACCAGTAGCAGGAATTCGAGATATGATGGTGGTAGGGACGTATGGGCTATTTAAAATTGATTTGTAAAGTTCTAGGTCTAGACCCTCATAGAAATTTATCATCTGAATCTTCCATTGGGGATATTCTTCCCTAATGAGAGTCGGAGGTTTTGTCAGGGAACCGGCACTATACATAGAGTTCCACGATTGAGATGACGACATCTTAAATCAAAATTTTGAGAAGAAAACTTGATGAGAAATATAATTGATAGAAAAACGATTTCCAGATTACGTAAAAGCAAACGTTTTAAAATCGAGAAAAATATGAGTGAAAATTCTTTTAAAACGAATAATCAAGAAAAATTAAGAGTAGAATCCAGTCGGATATCGATCGACTAATCAATGAATTTGATTAGCAGGCTCTGATACCAATTGTTGAACCCAGATACTCTTAATTGGTAGAAACACAGTTTATAAAAGATATGAATTAAACACAAACAATGTAACTTGAATGATTAAACGAAATATTCAAGATGAAAGTAAAAACAATGAGTAAACTTGAATATGTCGAATGCTTTTATTGATAAAACGATGAATAATTGAAGCAAAACGTAATCTCACAGAATATGCGTATAGTATAAGTCGGTTCCTTTAGGTAATTTAAACCTAAGGCATAAGCCTCCTTATATACGCCTAGGTCTAACAAACTATGCTATAAAATAGGCGTGAAACTCTGAGCTGACCGGTCTGCATCCTTATCTTTGACTTCCCTTGAATAGCGGAGTAGACTTGGTCAAGCCGCCTCAAATCTGTTAGATGCTTACGATAATGTCTGGGCTAACACGCGCGCGTTCCATGGAGAAGGTAGCCAGAAGCTTTGCATGTACTATGCAGAGGCTCTGCATGTACTATGCAGAGGCTCTGGGTCTTGGAGTTGTAACTTGGTGTCAAGCGCTTATGCTTTTTGGCGCACAAGGCTTGATCGTCCATGGGCATAGAGTGCGGGCTCTATATGAATGGAACATTCACCCTTGAGTAAGAGCTCTGGTTCGTGATCTTCTGCATGAGAGCTCTTAGTCCAGACCGTTTCACTAGACTAAGTCCTATTGACTAGAGTAAGAGACTTCTTCCTTACACTTTCACAAGTTGGGGTCTAACAATTATAATTAAATGACTCAAAAATGTGAAATTTTCAACTTATTTAGTAAATAGTGTAATTCTCATACCTCATTTCCCAAATACCCTGAAGAAAGTCTGCCCAACAGTTGGCCCCAAAACTCCTTTTCAGGAAACAAATACTCTAGCATCGATAAACGTACCATGGGTAACCGATCAGCATCATACAATTGAGCAACGTCTTCAATGGACGTTGTGGGCATCGATGAGGGCATTTGGTCAACAACTTTCTTGTCCTTCTTTTTGCCTTTCAGCATCGTATAAGGAGATGAGATCCACCGCGATTTCTTGCCCACTCGCTTCGCAGGAGCATCGGGCATACAAACATCTTCTTTCGACTCGACAAATGGGACTTCGCATGATGTAGATGCCGCAGCATCCATCGCAAGTTGATGTTGCGGCATAGACTGTGTACGCATAAGCCAAGATAAATTAAAAAGTTTATCTAATTTAATTATTAACTTCATAAATAAAAACATTATAAAACTTAACATATTTACCGTATCCTAAAAGTTGTAGGGCGCCGATATGTACTATGTACATACAATCCAATATAAATTAATTTTTTAATATAATTGTTAACTTTTAAATTAAAATCAATAAAACCTTAAACATATTTAGTGCATCCATCGTTGGAAATTGATTTGTCCAAGGTGTGTCCACATTAGGGCTGTAAACGAACCGAACGAACACGAATGGAGGTTTGTTCATGTTCGTCCGTTTAACTTAACCGAACAAATGAACGAACACGAACGGTAAACGAACGAAAATCTTTGTGTTCGTGTTCGTTCGTTTAGAAATAATGTGTGTTCGTGTTCATTTATGTTCGTTCGTTAACATGCTAAACGAACGAACATAAACGAACGGGCTAAACGAACATAAACGAACATAAATAAATATTGTTTGAATTCAATGTAAATAAAAAAAAGATTATATATTAAATTTAATATATAAACGATCATAAACGAACGAATATAAATGAACGTAAACGAATGGTAAATGAACGAACATTCACGAACATAAATGAACGAACGAGACTTTTGTTAATGTTCGTTCATTTAATTAAACGAACAAAAAAATTGTTCATGTTTGTTCATTTATTAAATAAAGAACATAAACGAACTTCCCGCCGAACGGTTCGCTGAACGTTCGGTTCCTTTACAGCCCTAGTCCACATGCATCATCGGTGGCTGATACTGCGACATCTAATATAAATTTATTGTTTATATAATTGTTAACTTGTAAATTAAAACATCAACAAAAATAAACACTCTTACATAGACGTCATGTAGATGATTGTATCATGAAGGATCAGCCGTAGGTCCTTGTCCACGCACATCGTTAAAAAATATCGCTTCGAGTGACCCATATCTTTCGTTTATAAGGTCCGTAACCGAAGCGAGCTTCTCATCGACCTCAACACAATGTTGGCGCCATTCATCACGAAGTTGGACGTCGGTATATGTAAACGATGAATGGCGATGTTGTTGCTCATATTCTGGTCTATGAGAAGTGTGCGCTGCAAATGACTGACGTGGTCCTGATGGTTGGACTTCGTCGTCAGCGTCATTATTCTCTGACTAACCCATCCCTTGATCGGGGTTCGGCTGTCCATAATAATTGGTTTTTAACAATTCCCTGCTTTCTATCCACCACTGGGCCGACTCCTCCAAACATGTCGGTACCAACTTGGTCAGGGGGCGAGACGATTTCTATAAATATATAAATCAAAAAAAATTTGAAACATACATAACAAAAAAAATTGTCAAATATTAAAATTATAATAAATGAAACCAAACCTTGCCAATAGTGGATAGAGCGCATCACTCTTCCCATTTCATCATCTTATTTCGTTTCCATCCAATAGCCCTCGGGAAGGAAGGACTATAACCAAAAAAGGGTTGGGCTCCGGGCAATGTCTCCAAGATCCATATATGATAGGTTACGAAAAAAAATAGATGGTGAGAGAATGCAAATTAATTAGTAAATAAGATATTTTAAAAAAAATTAACCGACCTTGAAGGCATATATGAACCCATATAGTGTATATTTCGAGGGAGGCTAATTGTTGTATCTGCGCCGCTCGAAAGCATTTTTTAGCTGTGGATTTGTCAGACGTCATATGTATGAGCCCCATGGGTATCGGTTCCAGGACTCCAGATTATCAACCAGACGCAAAATCCAGTTTTCAAAGTTGTGGTTTTTCTTTCGTCCCAGAAAAAAGAGTGGAGCATGACTACGAGGCAGACACGCACCGCGTCATCGTCTGATAGGTTATTTAAGTCGGACATTTTATTTCTAAAATGTTTCGACTTTAGTATTAGAAATATTGTTTGGAAACAATCTTCTAATAATATTGGGCACGGTACAATGTGACGGGCGAAGATCCGGCTCAAATTTTAAACCTGTGATCAGACAGAACTCATGTCTGCCGAACCGTAAGTGGAACTCATGTCATTAAAGACTCATAAAATACCTTGAAAAAAAAATTAATTTGTATAATATATACATACATTAATATATATATATATATAGATAGATGCATATATATATATATATATAGATACATACATACAAAAATTGATATTTACATATATACGTATATATGTGTACGTATTTATATACGTATATATATACATGTATGTTAAAAAAATAGAGAATTTTTACCGGTTTTCGTAAAAACGACATATGTATGTATAGACATACAAAAATGGATATTTACATATATATGTACATATATGTACGTATATATATTTACGTATATATACATATGTATGCACGTATGTATATATATGCATATATATACATGTATATGTATGTATATACATACATGTATATATATATATACGCAAATATATATAGACATACATGTATATACATACATACATACATACATACGTATGTATATATATATATATATAATAAGATAGATACATAGAGGAGCGCTCAAATAAAAACCACCCAATTTGTACAAACCGTGCAAACCTCATTCAACCAATCATATTTTTTCATATTGTTCATTTTTTGTAATTATGAGAAGTTGATTAACCATTTTAATTGTGGAGGGTGTTAATCATGGATATTATCATCTTCATTATTTTAATTTTAGAAAAATACATGAAACAGTTTAATTAAAATTTCATTAAATATTATATGAAAAAATTTCATAACCATATATGAAACAAATTAATCAAAAAAATTATTATATGAAATAATTTCACAAGATTAAACAATTTCATGAAAAATTTTCATAAGATTAAACAATGAAATCGACGTATGAGGGTGGTTTGTACGGTTTGTACAAATGAGGGTGATTTTCATTTTATCGCTCCTCTAGATACATACATATATATATGAGCGATCAAATGAAAACTGCTCTCATTTGTGTAAACCATATAAACCAATCGCATCCATCCATTTTCTTGATCAATGGTTAAGATTAGTTTAGGTTATATTAAGAAATTAAAAAAAAAATTATTTTATAATTCCAAAAAGGGCAAAATGGTAACTTTGGTAGTGGTAATATTAATGGCAACCGTATCATGTATATCGTAATATTAATGAAACAAAATCATTTGTAAATAATATATTAATTTTATGTTCAAATATTATAAAAAAATAACATCCATCATTAAAATAGATCAACAATAAAAATAAAACACACTATAATCAATTTAACATAATGAAACCTTCTGAATAATAATAATAAAAATTACTACTACATTTCATTAACGAAATGGTTTCACAGTTTCATCAATACACAAATCAACGTAATGCTAGATGARACATTTGTCATTTTCAAGTTTCCGGTAGATGGATCCGTTTCAATCTAATTATGAAATAGTTTCACTGTTATTGGTAGATGGATCTGTTTCATCGTAATAATGAAATGGTTTTACTGTTCGCTAATTACACAACATTTTCTTATCAATTATGAAATGGTTTCACTTTCTTCATGCACCCATTTCATCAGCCAATTTCTTCCAATACGAAGATGTTTCATAGAGTCAATGCATTTACCATTACATGTTTGGTTAACCATTAAGTGAATAAAATCATCCAAAAAAAAAATGAAACAAATTCATCAAATATTGTTGATAAGAAAACAAGATTATGCAAGAATATTATATTACGCAACCAGTTTATCTCCAAAAGTTTCATAAAACAAGCTCCTCAATGAACATTTTCACAAACCAATCTGCATACGTTTCATAAAACAAGTTTCTCAATTACGTTTTCATGAACAAATCTAACATGAATCTGTTTCACAGCTGATTATATTTTTACCGATTCATGAATCTTTGTTTGAATCTGTTACTGATTTCGTGGATTAATGAATATAATAATTTTCGATTTTCATATTATTACCACTAATAAACTGAGAAACCAAATAACAATATTCAAACTTTAAAATTATAATTTAAATAAACATTTAAATATTACCATTTATAAAATTTCCTTTATTATGTTACCTTAATTAAGATTTATTAATAACTTTCATATTTAGTATAAAACAATGTAAATGACAAATCTACCCTTAATGATTAAATTTAATTAAGGAAAAAAAGAATTTTCCTATTGGTCGAAATTAGTTTACACGGTTTATAAGAATTAGACGGTTTTCATTTGATTCCGCCTCTATATATATATATATATATATATATAGATAGATAGATAGATAGATAGATAGATAGACAGACAGACAGACAGACAGACAGACAGATAGATATATATACTAGTAGTGTACCCCGCGCGATGCAGCGCTGATGAATTACAATTTTGAAATCTTAGTCTGGCCCAAAATTATGAGTTTGTGTGGTTATTTTGCAAATCAACCTGAAACAGTTTGTGAATCATAATCGTTTGTTGTATTTATTTCTTTTCTCATGAATTGCATCATCTTTTTGTAGAAAAAACCTCAAGTTGTCACTCTACACCCACTAAGCCGTTTACCAAATACTTACCCAGTAAGTGCTTATCCGTAAAATTTAACACTATTATTTACTTACCGGGTAAGATTTTAGTCCACCAAAAACGACATCGCATGTAACAATTTACCCGGTAAGCGCTTACCGAGGTAATAGTCGTCTCCCTCACTTACCGGGTAAGACTCTTGGTCCTTGTCTCGCTCTTACTGGGTAAGATTATTGGTCCTATCATATTCATCCGGTGAGGTAATGCAACTTGGTAAGCGCTTACTCGAGTAAGTGTTTGGCAAACTGCCCCAAGGTTGGAAAGAGGACCGGACAACGGTGCTGCTTAAGTTATTAATGCATATTTTGTATATAATGTACAAGGCTTTTTTATGTTTATCTGCAAATTGTAATCTGGTACTTTTATACGGTTAAAACAGGCAATTTTCAATTCCATATATATATATATATATATATGTATATACATTTGATTTTTACAAACTATGCCAAAAGTCCTGATAAATGATATTATGCATGAAATAGAAGTAGTAAAAGGGTCGTTTTCCCAAATACTTACCCGGTAAGCGTTCATCGGTAGAAGTCGACACTATAATCTATTTTACTAGATAAGATTGTAGTATATTAAAACGGTATCGTATGCAACAATTTACCCGGTAAACGCTTACCTGGGTAAGAATCTTCACCATCCTTTATAAGATGAGATGGAAGATTAAGCATCAGTTTGCACAGAAATGGAATTTTCATCCTTCGGTATCTCTCCACCAAATCCCAATTGTGCTTTTCTATGACCATTTTTTTGATACCTAAGACAATACATCAGCATATATGCATCACTTGAAAAGGATTGTTTGTACATGAGTAGTAGTTTCAGGAGATGAAGCATGCAGCCCAGACATATTCACATGGTTTCCATTTACAACACCATCAGGTAAACAACAATATCAGTAATGTGAATTTTACACTCGGTGGACTTTTAACACAACTACAAGGTTATTAGTAGGAGTTTAACATTAGGTAAATATTATACACTCAGATTCGTTAAAATCTTTTACCCATACATCCATGTAAGAAACTAAAACTACAAAGAACCAAACCAAAGTAAACCAAACAAACCCAAGAAAATTAGAAAGAATGTTCTTTATAAAAATGAAAGAACGAAGCATGAGCTGTTAACAGAAAGAGAGTCGATACAATTAGGAAGCTTATTACAAAAGCAATTATAAACTAAAAAATAACAAGGAAATTAACATTATAGCTAAAACCACCTTTTATAAGAAATAGCCAAAACTAAGATCAAAATGACAATTTTATAGTACATCATCACACCTCCATTTCCTGAAACAACTTAGCATATTAAGCAGGTTATCATAGTCTACCATGCATGCATGGGAAAGATTTTTGATTGATAAGAGACCAACCAAGCGTATGTAAAGATACAAAAGAGAGCTTATCCTCAAGATGTGTTTATACCTGATGAAGAAACAATTGTTGTTGAAACTTAAAGCACACAAACACAACCAGTTGCTGTTGAAACTGTAAGCACACAAACACAACCAATAAGAACAAAACAGTAGGAACATTTTGGCTCTCAATCATGTGAAATAAAACAGTAGGAAACAAGCTGAGCAATTGGTTTGAGGAGCAGCAGTAGTTGATCAAATGGAGCAGTATTAGTTGATCAAATGGTTGTGGAGAAACAAGCTAAGCAATTAGTTTGAGAAGCATTTACATAAAACATAAAAGTTTTGAGGAGCATTTACATGAATTAAATTCACCCAATATATGTATTTCAAGACCTTGACTTTGAAAGCAACATATCAAGAACCAATTTTTGTTGGTAAACATATATATGTTCATTTTGAGAACAACAACATATTAATGGACAGAATATGGAGTTCCTATGTCTACTTTAATGTTTTGTATGCTTTTGACATTGTCTTTCATGTTATTGACTGATTCTTTTTTTGTTTGTTGAAGTCTTAGCTTGTTTGTTGTCTGCTTTATGACAGTAGCAGGATTCATCACACACAGTAACCCATAGTCGATCAAAAGTACATATCACAAACTCTGTAAGAAACCTTCAAATTTGAAACCTTTATATCATTTAACTCAACCTCAAAAACAAAAGCATGAATTTGAATTTGGGATGAGGCTGAGAGATTTCTGGAAGATTTTTTTTGGGGGGGGGGGGGCTGAATTTGAATTTGAAACCTTTATGTGATTTAACTATGCTCAAAGGCTTTAACAATTTATATCAATCGCATACTGCGAAACATACATATCAAATATACTACTTCCCTCTGCTCAAAGGCCTTAAACCTGCAGTGTCACTTATTAGAATAAGGTAAACGGACCACAATCCTCACTATTTTAAATGCATACAAAAGGGACATAGGCCAACCAAAGTAATAAAAAGCAAGTCCATTATATTTACAGAAAAGGCATAGAAGAGGGGCTATTTGAACCACCACCTCCAGCTGCTCTTATGAGTTTTGCTCATGTTATTTTAGCCTAATGACACCACAAAAACAAGTACATTATATTTAGACAAAGCAAGTCCATACATATATGGATGAGGCGAATCTTGTTTATAGAAACAAGAGCAACAAAGTCCTGAGAATCCAACAGTAGGTTTCATTCACCCTTGGTATTTTTGGTTAATGTTAAAATGATACTATTTGTTGATGAATTTTGGTACTTTTTGGTTAATGCAAACAATTCCTGCCATGATTTATAGCAGAATCTTGATAGATGCAAACAATTTCAGCCTTGAATTTTGGTATTTTGGTCAATGTCTTGTACAACATCTATTTGGTTAATGTCTTGTGGAACTTGGTCATCATGGTACAAAAGTTAATATCAACATTTGTTTGCAACTTGTTTGGTAATCATTGTACCAAGGTTTCATTCACCCTTCTTAGTCTCATAATTCCAGGTTCCATTCTTTTTGCACCAAGGTAGATGTTCAACAAAAAAAACATTTTCTATTGAAACAATGATCAGATTACAGCTTAATGCTAATATATTTCTTCTAAATATTTGGCATATACCTATCACGAAATTGTTACTCTATTTAACTTAATAGAAATTACCTTCTCTGGTGGAAGATCAAAGCAAAGATTTCCACAGGAAAGGATAATACCATCTGCCTCTTGCAAAATCTCATCAAAGTGAGTTAGACCCTGTAAAAAATTAAGATGTAAATGGATAAACTCCAACTTAATTTTAGAATCTATGCAGAAGCTTACAGGTAATAAAAAGCAAAGAAGAGGGGCTATTTGAACCACCATCTCCAAGGTGTAACCACCTAAGGGGAAAAACTAAATGCTTGAGAACAATCAACACAGCTGGTCTTATGAGTTTTGGTCATGTTATTTTAGCCTAATGAGTGCCAGACAGATTAATATCATCATTTGTTTGCAACTTTTTTGGTCATCATTATACCAAGGTTTCATTCACCCTTGTTAGTCTCATAATTCCAGGTTTCATTCTTTTTGCACAAAGGTAGATGTTCAACCAAAAAAAACCATTTCCCACTGGAACAATGATCAGATTACAACAAAATAACCAATGAAGAACTGATCAAATTACAGCAAAAAAACCAACTGAAAACACTGGATGCAGAAAAAACCAAAAAAAATCCAACTAATCAATTGATTATCCTAAAATGAAATCATCGTAGAAACATCACTTGTAAACAAACAAGGGGTTTGTTTATAGAAACAACCTAAAGTAAAATCCATGAAATCAAGATAGAGATGAAGCGTACAGTGAACATATTGAGAGATAGAGATGAAGCGTACCACAACATATGAACCTATAGAACCCTGTAATTAAGACCATGAAATCATTAGGGTTTTGAAATGGAACTGGAGAAATCAAAACTCAAATTTCAGGTTATATGCACAGGATGAGGTCATCTTGGGAGCCACGAATTTGATACATCAAATCAGCCATTTGTGCAAAGGTATTAGCAATGGAAGAAAGCGAGGTCTGATCCTTACAAACTGGTTTTGAAGCATAGGGGAGAGATGGAAAAGGAAGAAGAAGACTGTCAATAGAAAAAAGAAAGGTACGACCTTACCAAAATGGTTTTGGCGCACAGGGATAGTTGTTGGAGTAGAGGACTTTACAT
>NC_037540.1:29828067-29829277 GCF_001531365.2 Cynara cardunculus var. scolymus | reverse complement strand
ATCAATGAACATAAATTGGTCTCACGGGTCTCACGAAAAACCCTTGGTCTCACGTGAACCCAACCCTATATATACATATGTATGTACGTATGTATATATGCATATATATACATGTATATATATACGCATATACATATACATATACATACATGTACATATATAAGCACATATATATAAGGATACATATATATAATACATACGTACATACATATGTATATATAGGGTTGGGTTCACGTGAGACCAAGGGTTTTTCGTGAGACCCGTGAGACCAATTTATGTTCATTGATCAACTTTATAAGCTAATGATCTAATGGTCTAAATTGCGGTGACAATTTTGTAATTATTGAGAAGTCTCGTGGCAATTTTATGATTATGAATGTTGAGATTGTAGATCTAATCCAAGGGTTGAGAATTGGTCTTACGGGTCTCACGAAAAAGCCTTGGTCTCATATGATCCCAAGTCTGTATATATATATATATATATATATATAAAGATAGATACATATATATATATATAAAGATAGATATATATATATATATATTGATGGATACATACATTTCGTATAAACACCATATATATACATACAAAAATTGATATTTACATATCTATAATACTAAGAAATAAGTAACTTTGGAGATATGTGTCATGTTTCTGTGCGACGGTTATTGATTTTTCCCGCCTAAACATGTATCTAGAGATAATTTTCACTTACGGCCCCCAGACATACAACATAACTCTGGAAAAGTTCACGTCTGAATTTAACTTTGGAGTGTGTGATAACCGGATCTTGGTTATCACCCGAGGTAATAAATACGTGATTATTTGTTACAAATGTTTATGTGACAGCATGATAAATTGTTATATTTGATCATGCTAGTATGTAAAATTATATGCATAAATGAGTATGCATTAAATATGTGGGCATAATTATATACATAATGAAGTACATGCATAGGTGTATATGTGTGACATTCTGTCATTTCGGAGTTTCAGGTTAGCATTTCATTATAGATCCTAAATTTAGAAATTATAGTTCTCTAGGATCTGGTCTCAGCGATTTGAATTCTTCTGGCTTAGCTCCCAAGTTTTATTCGATAGATCACGCCTCAGTGGGAGATCAGATACAGTTAACTCGTGTAATGCCAAATATTTTAGAAATGCTTTTAATAAAATAAAGTTGATATTATAAACTTTTAAGTTAAAATACAA
>NC_037540.1:29818838-29826147 GCF_001531365.2 Cynara cardunculus var. scolymus | reverse complement strand
CTTTTCAGGTAACAAGTAAGAAATGAAGTATTTTGGGAGCATACTTGTGGCAAAACTGATTAAGTTCGCAATGGAAGTTTTTGTAAAAGAAGTATTTGTCAAAAATTTGGTTATGATGTTAAACTCATTTTATTTTGAAAAATTGAAAAGTGTTATTTATTAATTGTTGATGTGACTCGCTTACCTGTTGCATCTCGTGTTTCCACTTTAGCGGGGTGTGACAATATGTATGTGTGATTATGTACGTGTGATTATACATGTGTATGTGTACTAGAGTCTCATGTATGCATGTATGTGAAGGGGGGAGGCTTTAGTAGCCGACTTTCCTGAAAAGGAAAGTATAAAAAGAGGAGTTAAGCCCCCTTTATATTTTTTCTATCCATTTTTGAATAATTGAGAGTAAGTGTGCGATTTCGAAGAAGAAGAGGTGACCGGATTTCATTCTCAATAGCAGTTCAAGAAAGCTTTCAAAAAGGTGAGTGGTTTTTAAATACTTAACTTCTCTTTGGAATGCATAATTTGTTGAATAAAATCTTTTTGTACAATTGGAAGTTTAAATCGTAAGAGTGTTGTTCAGATTAGACCTAAACCGGTCAAGATGTAATCGATTTAAGTCTTAAATCGGAAAAGGGTTGGGCAATTAAGCCCTAAACTGGTCAAGCGTTAAGCGGTTTAGTTTTAAACCGGTCAAGCATTGAGTGATTTATGAATATTATGTTAAACATTTTGAACATAGAAGTATGAATACGACCATGTGGTGACCGGATTATTCTAAATCGGTCAAGCTTTGACAATATGTTGTCCGGACTTGATATCCGAATAAAAGGTGTTGAAATTATTCTAAGTGTTTAATCGGACAAGCCTTAGAGCGATGTGTTGTCCGAATTTGGTAAACCGGCCAAGACTTGACCGGAGATAAAGTCCGGCCAAGCCTATGTTGACTGGATTTGTATTATACCTTATACTTGATGGATAAAAAATATTATTTTATTATAAAATGGGAATTTTGATACAAATGATTTTGGAATGATAATAATTCCATTGACTGTCGTCTATTTGGAATTATTTTCGTAAAATGTTTTGATGAAGAAATAAGGGGGGCATATCAAGGAGAGGTGTACCATGAGATAAGGGTGGCATATCAAGGAGAGGTGTACATTTGATATAAGAGTGGCATTTGTATGTGTGTGATAAGATATAACTCTTTCTATTATATCCCTTAAGACTATCGTGATCTGGAATCTTTATTTCTTTGTGATTTAAAGATTTGGGAACAAGGTTTTTATTGGAAATTATAGTCTAGATATTATGGAGGAAAAAATAACAGGTTTGGCCTGAAACTTTAAATAAACCTTGTTAATTAGAAAAGGTTTAAAAGTGGCATTATATGGAACCTGGTTTGTTTAAAGGTATATTATTTGAATAGCTAAATTCTTGGCTTGAAAGGTGGAAAGGTATTGATACTATGTTCCTATTTATTCATATATTTGTTATATATATGAAAAGATTATTTTTGTACAAAGTTTTGGTGATTTCACCCTGCAATTTCATAAATAGGGTATCTCACTAGACCTTTTCGGTCTAACCCTCGTTTTGTGATTTTAAATATATATTGCAGGAGGTACGGACAGTAAGGGGAAGGGGAAAATGTGATATTTTCCTAGATGTATATCTACATGAAGAATTGTTTCTGATATGTATAGTTTTGATTAATGAACGATGATTAGTATAAGAAATGTATTTGGAATTTTTGAGTCATGTTTTTTGTATAGTGATTTCTTGTACTAAGGGACCTGAATGTGGTATAAACATATATTTCTTCGGTATGAAGTATGTGTCACATGCAATATGTTATATGGGGTGTTACAGAAAGTGGTGTCAAAGCCTGGGTTTAAGGGATTTAGGTATTTAACAGCATGATACCTAGACTTAAACTGTTTTTATTGCATGTTAAGGGTCCTGGACATAGTTAGCTCCATTGGAAATAAATATGATCGGTTGAAAGAACAGTGTGTAAAATAAATTTTAATTACATCTAGCCAGTGTAATTATGAATTTACAGGTACACATCTGAACTTGAATACTTCATTGTATTTGGGAATGTGAATACATGATTATTAACACTAAAATCTGCAAATGTCTAGCAGAACTCGAAGATCTGAAAGAACGGCTCGTCCAGAATCTAAGGAAAGGGAAGAATCACCTGTAAATCTACCGACTAGCACGTCTGGAAATAGAGGACGGGGAAGAACAAGGGGACGAGGCAGAGGAAGAAGTCAGTCTCAGGGAAGGGGCCGGACTGAAGTACATTTTGAACATGAAGAATCCCATTCTGGGAATGTTCAGGAGAGATCGGTGTCACACCCTGAATATGTTACCAGGGATATGTTAGCAGAAGAGATGGGAAAATTACGGGAAACTCTGACTTCTATTATGGGAGTACCAGCCAAGGTAGAAACAGAGAGAATAGAAGTTCGTCCCTCGGTACCAATTACTCACATTAAAAAGGGAGATATTAAAATGTTTTTGGCATGTAAGCCACCAACACTCTCTGGAGAAAGAGATCCAGTGAAAGCCGTGTGCTGGATTAAAGAAATGTAATCTGTGTTCAACACCATTCGGTGTCCAGAAATAAATAAAGTTCGATTTGCTATTTCTGTATTGAAGTCAAATGCTTTGTTCTGGTGGGAAGTTGAATCGTCGGCCAAAACAGATGTTTTACAATCATTGTCTTGGGCAGAATTTGTGGAACGATTCAAGAACCAGTTTTATCCTAAGATAGCAGTTAGACAAATGGAAGAAGATTTTCTGAAACTGGAACAGGGAAATGGAACAGTTCAGGAGTATACCGAAAGATTCATTGAATACTCTCGCTTTGCTGAACATTATGTGTCAACAGAATCCAGAAAGATAGAAAGATATATTTGGGGTTTGAAACCCTCAATCAGAGGATTTGTAATTGCCATGAACCCCAATACTTTTTCATTAACGATAGATGCGGCTGAAGTAATCGAACGAAATAAGAACCGACAGCCAAAAGTGAAGTTGTAGAAAAGAGAAGGTGGGAAGGGCCTTCATCTTTCCGAGGACCGTAAATGATAAGATATGATAATAAACCCGAGCAGAAGATCGGTGAGAAAGTTTGTACGCAATGCCGACAGATACATCAGGGTGAGTGTAAGACAGATCCAATAAATTGTTATAAGTGCGGTGAAGCAAGCCATCTATCCAGAAGTTGTCCGACTAATCAAAGGTGTTTTAACTATAATTCTCTGGATCACATTCGACCAAATTGTCCATTGTTAAGAACTCCACAGTTCACAATGGGGAGTAATGCATCGGGCACTCGGGGAAGACCTACAGTGAACAAAGGAGGGCAAGGAGAGACGCAGGGACGGTCCTTCCAGATGACTAAGAACGAGGCAGAAGCATCACCGGATGTAGTAACAGGTACTTTCCTCCTGAATTCAATACGTGCTAAGGTGTTATTTGACTCAGGTGCAAACTTTTCGTTTGTATCACCATTGTTTGCTCAAATTGCATGTCTGAATTATGTGATACTTAATGATGAATTAGTAGTTGATACTGCTAATAGTCAGGAAACTGTTACAAGTGTGTTTAATAATTGTAATATTATGATTGAGGGCTGTGAACTCCCGATTCAGTTATTCCCTATGCCGATGAAGGAATTTGATGTAGTAGTGGGTATGGACTGGTTGGCAAAGTATCAGGCCAGTATTGTTTGTAATCAAAAAATGATCAGAATCACTCTGCCAGACCAAGGAACAGTTGTTATTTATGGTGATCGTCAGAATCACCATATCAGTATTTTAACAGTAATGAAAGCTCAGAAAAGCATTCGGAAGAAGTGCCAGGGATGTTTGGCATACGTAATTGATATAAAGAAAGAGAAGAGAAAAGAAGAATCGATTCCAATTATTAGTTAATATCCAGAAGTCTTTCTAGAAGACTTATCTGGATTACCACCAGATAGAGTTATTAAATTTCGAATTGATTTAGTACCATGGGCTGCACCAGTAGCGAAGGCACCATACCGATTAGCTCCATCTGAATTAGAAGAATTGGTTGTACAGTTGAAAGATTTAACTAACAAGGGATTTATTAGACCTAGCACTTCACCTTGGGGTGCTCCTGTCTTATTTGTCAAAAAGAAAGATGGGTCTATGCGAATGTGTATAGACTATCGTGAACTGAATAAGTTGACAATTAAGAACAAATATCCTTTACCAAGAATTGATAACTTGTTCGACCAATTGGTAGGAGCAAGTTACTTCTCCAAAATTGATTTAAGGTCAGGATATCATCAGCTCAAAGTCAGAGAAGAAGATGTTGCCATAACAGCATTCAGAACTAGATATGGGCATTATGAATTATTAGTTATGTCATTCGACTTAACTAATGCGTCCGCAGCCTTTATGGATTTAATGAATAGAGTATGTAAGCAGTATCTTGATAAATTCGTTATTGTATTTATCGATGATATTCTTATATACTCTAAGACCAAAGAAGAGCACGCGGAACATCTTCGTTTGATATTGGAATTGTTGAGAAAAGAAAAGTTGTACGCGAAGTTGTCTAAATGTGAATTCTGGTTAAGAGAAGTTCAATTCATGGGTCATGTCATTTCAGAAACAAGGGTAAAAGTGGATCCAGTGAAAATAGAGGCAGTTGCAAGATGGGAAGTGCTCATCGGTTTATTCAACCTTAGATTTCAAAACAAAAATAGAACTCGGCGCAAGTATACACCTTGAACTACTGTCATCTCGTAACAAGTAATAATGGTATAAGTACCAGATATCGTTCCCACAGAGATAGCTTGTAAAGTTCTTCAAAAGTACAGTTTATAAAACCTAATTTCAGATGGCGAAACGAGGGATTTGATTTATCTAAAATTGGGAGGTTTAATTAACAACTAGGAAAATATCAATCTTAAAAAGAAGCACAGAGTGCAACAGTTGATTTAGACATTAAACAAATGATTCAGCAAAAAGGTGACATAGCATTCCTGTCACAATTATCTAAAATCAATAAATGATTTTATATAACTGTCACAATATCAACTATCGGGTCAGACGGCCTCCCAAGAGCACACACCGTTCAACGTGATATCGATACGATATCATTTATGTTTGACGCCGTGAATCCTAGCACAACACAGTGTTACCATCCTACACCGTAGGAGTATAGCATTTGTCAGACACTAAAGCTATTTATAGTCTTCTCCTATTACCTCAGGTTTTGAAAGTCAATACATTTTTATACACAAAATTAGTTGTATATTAATTTTAATGTAATCATCAAATGAAATATTAAGCACCTGAAATAAATAGTAGACTATAATACTAATAAGACACCTTTGTACTTTCACATCGGCTTTGGTCTTAATTTCCCGTTACACCCCAAGCTAAGGCGTTAGCCCATCATCGCTAGGTTTCTTCTCTCGAAGGATGTAAGGACTGAAAAATAAATACTGATACGGAAAAGTAAATTGCAGAAAGTAAATTGCAGAAAGTAAATTGCAGAAAAGTAATTACAGGAAATGGAAATACTGGAATTTAAAGTACTGGAAATTAAATGACTGAAATATAAATGACTGAAAGTAAATTGCTGGAAATTAAATGACAGAAATGTAAATTGCAGTAAAGTAAAGACTGAAATATAAAGGACTGAAATATAAAGACTGAAATGTAAATGACTGAAATATAAAGACTGAAATGTAAAGGACTGAAATATAAAGACTGAAATGTAAAAGATTGAAATTAAATAATTAATAACTAAATATTATTAATTAATATTAAACTAAGAGATGATGGATGACAAGTACTTGATTAGATGGAGAGATGACTAATGAAAACTTTAAAATAGAGTTTGACTTTGAGGAAGCTTGGAAGACAAGTAACAAAACTTGCAAAACAAGTTTCGTTACAAAGACCGAAAAGGTTACTTGCAAAACTCTTAAAAACAGATTATTTAGTCTACGTAAATTAGTCGTGAGCCACAAATGATGAAATCCAATGTAAAGCAACAGAGATCGACTAATTCGTAACTTGTAACAAAAATCAGAAAATGTAACGTAACTTGGAAATAAGAACATAAATGAGATGAAGATTAAATACGAGCACTTGAATTAAAACTTGAAAACGATCACAAATCCACTTCACAAAAGTCGGTTCTTGATTGCAAGCAAGAAAACCGAAATCATGAAACCGAAAATAATATTCTAGAGAGCAAATGTTTATAACTCAAAGATTTGAGAAATAAACAATTAAGAAAGTAAGTAAAAATGTGTAAATTGGTGAATTGGTAAGTAAACTCAAGCCTTAAGCCTTTTATTTATAGGCTAAGGGAGTTTGCCAAGTGGGAGCCACCTAATAAGATAAAAGACTCTTCAAAAATGGGCTTTGACCAGGCCCATGGTCGTTGACCCATCAATCTCTAAGGAGCAGCCCACGAATTCTCGGCCCAGGCACAAGTGCAGCTCACGGACAGGTACTATAGGACTTTGCCACTCTTGGGCCTACAGGACTGCTGCAGAATCGGGCCCAAAAATCATCAAAAACCTGCATAAACAGGGGATTAACATTTGATATACTATATTACTACTAATATATGAAAAAGACATAAAAAGACTCAATTAAGATACTAATGGGCAAATAAAACAAAGGAAAATGGTTAAGAAAATGATGTAATAAGGTTAATAAATTAACACTTATCACACCCCCAAACTTGAATTGTTGTTTGTCCCCAAACAACAAAAAATGACAAATTAAAAGACTCAAAGTTCTAATAAACTAAAAAAATTGAGCATAAGTATTCAATAGCCACAGTATGCATATTTTTGAATTTTTTTTTAATGAAAGTGTTCTACTCTTGACTTGATGCTTGATATCCATAGCCCTTCATAAACCTAGTTCCCCCAAACTTAAGTCTTTCATATTGCCACACCATAAGCTAGCCTACATTTCTATTGCTATATTAGATTCAACAGATAATTTGGGACTTTGAATTGGGTTCTTGTATTTGGCTTTTTCTTTTCAATGCATGCCTTTTACCTCATCTCACCTTTTTTTTTCACTCCGTAGCACAATTTTACTACTATGCATCTCATATTGAGGTATTTTGGACACTTTGGTCCTTTTCAAACATTTTGGTGTACTTTGACACTCTTTTGTATGCACAAGACATGGAACTTTGTTCCTTTGAATGACTTTTGGTCTTAATGCATATGTTTCATGAACTCTATAAAGTGTTTGGTACTTTTAGGACCCTCCCCCAAACTTAAGGGAAA
>NC_037540.1:29815320-29818358 GCF_001531365.2 Cynara cardunculus var. scolymus | reverse complement strand
GGACACAAAAACATATAAGAGAGGGACTGTCTCTTATGATCACAACAATACCGACACCGACATATTTTAAAACAACAAATAAAGAAACATAAGTTAAACATAAAAACACAGAGTATGGTAAGAATACAGAACCTGTCCTATTCAGATTGGGTAGGAGAGTTAGAATACTGTTGTAAGACTGAGGTTGAGATATCTAATAGTGGGAGCAACTCGTTAGAATATTTCTCTCTCCACTTATGCTTCAATCCTTTCCTCTGTATGCCCTTTACTCCTTTCTCATGAGTTGAAGATTTAATGTAACAAATATGGGAAAATTCGTCACTCCCATCAGGGTACCTAAGGGAATTAAAAACATTAAAAGTCACTTTTTGATTTTGGACTCTTATGGTTAACTCTCCCTTCTGTACATCTATCAGGGTTCTTCCAGTAGCTAGGAAAGGTCTTCCTAAGATAATGGGAATGTCCTTGTCAACTTTAAAGTCTAGGATGATAAAATCTACTAGGTAAATAAACTTATCAACCTAAACTAGGACATCCTCAATTTTTCTTTTAGGATAGGCTATGGACTTATCAGCTAATTGCAGAGTCACAGTTGTAGGTCTAGCTTCACTTATGCCTAAGGTATTGAAGATAGATAAAGGCATGAGGTTTATACTAGCACCTAAGTCACATAGACCTTTTCCTATCTCTTTTCCTCCAATTGAACAAGGGATTATAAAACTTCCAGGATCTTTCAACTTAGGAGGGATTTTACTGGACAACAAAGCACTAAACCCTTCAGTCAGAGCTACAGTCTCATACTCAGTCAACTTTTTCTTTTTACTCAAAATGTCTTTTAAAAACTTTGCATAACTTAGTATCTGCTCAACAGCCTCAACCAAAGGTATGTTTATATGTAATTGTTTAAAAACATCAAGAAACTTTTTAAATTGTAATTCTTCCTTTTGATTCTTTAATCTTTGGGGATAAGGAATATAAGGAGTGACTACAGTAGGAGAAGTAGTCTTTTGAAGAGTAGGTGCTGAAATGGTGTTCAAAGGTGGTTCTACAATGGATTCTAATTCAGTTCTATAAGGGATTATAGGACTGGTCTGGACAACTATTGTGGGACTGCCACCAAATTGTGACACATCCACTACAATATTTTCTTTGGGAGTCTGGATTGTCTTGGGTTCATCAGGAAATAACAATGAAAATTCTGATCTTTCTGGAATGGTTGTACTATCAATGGGCCTGACTATGGGTTGAGACTCACTAGTACTCTCTGAATGGTTCACAGGAATGATAGTCACAGAATCTGGTACAGAGGTAACAAAATCTTGTACCACAATTTTCTTTTCAGGCTCTGCTTTGCTTGGTTCTTTTTTTCTTTTTGGGGATTTTCTATTAAAGTCTTATTACTCCTCAATGTCACAACTTTGACATGCTCTTTTCCTTCTCTCTGAGGTGTCTCCGTATCCCTAGGTAAAAAGCCTATCGGTCTTTGTCTCATTTCCAAAGCTAGTTGTCCAACCTGTTTTTCAAGGTTTCTGATTGAAGCCTGAGTTTGGGTTATGAACCCTTTTATCATTGCTTCCAAGGAAGTAGACGAATCAACAGATTGATGTGTTGTATCTTGGAAAGAGGGTTGATGACTTTGTTGTTGAAAACTTGTTTGTTGGTTGAAAATCGGCTGGGTAGGGTGTTGTTGGTAAAAATTGGGTTGGTGATTGTAG
The DNA here is from genome assembly GCF_001531365.2 of Cynara cardunculus var. scolymus. Lineage (NCBI taxonomy): Eukaryota > Viridiplantae > Streptophyta > Magnoliopsida > Asterales > Asteraceae > Cynara > Cynara cardunculus. The sequence goes on along the minus strand of NC_037540.1, from coordinate 29,816,643 downwards.
GAATCACTTTGATGTTGTTGTTGGAAACCAACAGGTTCATTCAAGGTTGGAGCATTCCAAAAAAAATTTGGGTGTTGTTGCCACCCTGCATTATAAGCTTGTGAATCAAAACAACCCTTGTTTTGGGTATTGTTGCCACCCTGCATTAACTGACTCTGGGTTAGAAGCACATTGATCAAATGGATGACCTCCTCCACATAACATACATGCTATAGAATTGACAATAGGATACGATGTTGCATCAACAGTTCGCACATCTGGGCTAACATTCATATTCTTAATCATGTTAGTTATAGATGTGAGTTGTGTTGTAAATGCATTATATGTATCTGTTTCGTGTATCCCAACTGTATTATTATGTATTAATGCATGTGGATCAGCCCAATATCCATTATTATTTGAAATTTTCTCAAGTATGTCATACCCATCATTATAAGTACAAGTTGTGAAGGCTCCTCCTGCACTAGCATCAAGCATTTGCTTAGCAACAGTTGTTAAACCATTGTAAAATGTCTCTAGCTGGATACAATAAGGAATGCCAAGGTAAGGGCATTTTCTCAACAACTCCTTGTACCTTTCCCAAGCATCAGGTGTTGCTTCATTATCCATTTGTCTAAACAAACATATTTCATTTCTGGATTCAGCGTTCCTGTTGGGAGGAAAATATTTTCTCAAAAATTTATTTACAAGGTCATCCCAAGAGATTATGGAATTTGGTTGTAAAGAGTTAAACCATAATTTTGCTCTATCCCTAAGAGAAAATGGAAATAACTTCAGCCTTACGGCATCATCAGACACTCTAGGGATAAGAAAACAATCAGTTATTTCTATTAAAGATTTTAAGTGTAAATGAGGGTCTTCAGATGGCAAACCACTGAACTGGCCATTAGTCTTCAAAATCTGAAACATGACAGGTGTGAGCTCAAAGTGAGTTTCTTTAATGTGTGGCCTTAGTATTCCTGAATTTAATTGACTAAAAACAGGATTAGCATAGTCCATGATTCCTCTATCCCGAGAATCAGCAATATGAATGATGTTCTCCATAATAGTAACATGTGGTAGAAAATTATCTTTTATGAACTTTACTTTAAAAAAAACTTTAGTGTGCTATCCCCGACAACGGCGCCAAAAACTTGCTCGTCGGTTTATTCAACCTTAGATTTCAACAAAAAAATAGAACTCGGCGCAAGTATACACCTTGAACTACTGTCGTCTCGTAACAAGTAATAATGGTATAAGTACCAGATATCGTTCCCACATAGATAGCTTGTAAAGTTCTTCAAAAGTCCAGTTTATAAAACCTAATTTCAGATGGCGAAACGA
>NC_037540.1:29805428-29815220 GCF_001531365.2 Cynara cardunculus var. scolymus | reverse complement strand
AAAACCGTTTTATCGCGTACGACTTTTTCTCCTAAAACGCACTCTAAATTTAATTTAAATTAAATAAATAAGTGAGATTTTATTTATAAAATATAAACTCCATATTTATATTATATTAGATATTAAATGGGCGTAGTTTGGCATTATATAAGGTGTTTCAGTCAGATACGGGCCGAAACCGGGCTTTATAAGAAATTTTCGAGATTTCTACGCTGCTGCCGGAATTTTTAACAGGCTCTTGTCTAAATCAATCTAAATTAATTCTAATGAGGGGTTTTCACTAAATTAATGCTGATAAAGGCTTTAATGAGTGCTAACCTGAGAACTAAAAATTTGCCGGATGCACATCCTAATCAGACAAAATTATGAGCTAATTAGTGTCATTTTGACCCACTTGGACTTATTAAGGAAAAATAGGCCCATTATATCCACGAACACCAAATGGTCCCTTTAGAACAATTAAGACCCATTCTACCTCAATTACTCACATTAATGTCTGATTAGGCTAATTATGACCCATTTACTACCATTATACATCAATTAGACCCAAATAGATGAAATATGCCCATTATACCCATTATACTCAAGACCGCTTACATTGGAAGGATGAGCCACCAGATATGGAGTGTTCACTTTGTGGTCAATGTTTGGACAGTCACGATCATTTATTCTTCCAATGTTCGTATGCTCCAGCTGTTTGGACTAGTGTTTTACTTATGGTGGATATGACGGGTATGCCTTCAAGGTGGGAGCAGATTGTTCAAGTTCTTTCGGATCTTGTTATTCGTCCGAAACTGATAAAGCAGAAGCTTGCTGTGGCGGCTACTGTTTACTATATCTGGCAAGAACGTAATAGAAGACTTTTTGCTGCGACTAAGTGTACAGCTCAGGATGTTACTGCTGTTATTCGGGAGTCTATCTCCATTCGTGCAGATTGGTTGGCCAGTCGTCCTGTGGATACTTATGGTTAATTTGAAGGCTTGTTTTGGGTTCTGGGAGGTGATGCTTTGGGTTATGCTTCTCCTTTTTATTTTCTTTGGTTGTTTGTTTGAGTCTTATGGGCTTTGTTTATTTTGGTTCATTGTGGCTCGGTTGGGGTGTTTCCTTTGGCCTTGGGAATTCTTGGTGTAAGTTGCGGTCTTTTTGTTTTTGGTCTTTGTAAAACCTTTCCTGCGCTTTATAAATTTGCCGATATTTTCCTTCAAAAAAAAAAAGGTCTGATCAAACTAGATATGACCAATTAGTGTTATTTTGAGTCAATTATTAGACTCCTCGTGGAGAAATGGGCAGACTAAACCCTCATGGTGTAAACATATTAATGATGATCCATTTAGTGTCAACATCACCCAATGGCTTGATAATAAAGGTGCTCGGGGTGATTTTCAGGTAAAAGTGGCTTGGAAGACTATACAAGAGGTGAATCCGGTTGTACATTGGTATAAACTAGTTTGGAACAAAGCTTTCATTCCAAAACATGCTCTTTGTATATGGATGGCTTGCCAGAAGAAATTGCCAACCCAAGATCGTATCAGTCAGTGGAAGTATGAACCACCGGATTTAAAGTGTGTGTTCTGTAAATTAGTGATTGAAACGCACAATCACTTATTTTTTGAATGCACTTATTCTAGCAGTATTTGGGAAGGCATTAAAATGGAGGTGGGATTAACGACCTATCCGAACAATTGGGAGGATATTCTTCACAGAGGATCCACTCAAACTTGGAAATCTTGGTCTACGGTTCAAAAACTTGGTTTATCGGCAACGGTTTATAATATCTGGAGGGAACGAAACAGGAAGTTCTTCGACAATTACAATCATTCGGAGGATAAAGTTATTGCGGTGATCAAGATGCAGATTCTTCATCGAATGGCTTGGAAGACAAGGAAGAAGCTTTTGAATTCCAATGATATGTGACTTCGTGGGTGGTGCTCCTTCTCGGTTTTGGATCTTTTGGGTCTTTCTTGCYTTTTGTATTTTGGCGGGTGGTGTTGTTTTGTTTTGGTGTATTTGCCTTTGTCATTTTTGGCTTCTTATGACTTGGTTTGTGAGTCAAAGTTGTCGTAGTTTCTCTTGCTGATTGCTTTTGTATTGGTGACGCTTTTATTGTCTTTATAAAATTGCCTGGGGAATCCCTTTCCCCTTTCAGTAGACTCCTTTTGGAGAAGGGGCCAATTAATCCCATTAGGGTCTAATGAGACAAAGTATGAACTAGTTAGTGTCATTTTCACCCAATTGGACTTATAATGGAGGAATAGGCTGTTTATATCTACTAAAAACAAATGGACCCGTTATATCTACCCCCTCATGATGGTTTTGGAGGCTCCTCTCGTCGTAACTTGGATATGGCTGGTTTTTTTGCGTTTGTAGAGGATGTGGAATTATTTGACTTACATTATACGGGTGTCCATTTCACGTGGAACCAAAAACCGAACTCTTCGGGGGGTATCATGCGGAAATTGGATAGAGCTATGGGCAATGATGAGTTCACGTCTGGTTTTCAAGATGTTAGTGTTCATTTTCATCCTTCGGGTCTTTCGGATCATACCCCAGTGACGGTTTCTTTCAGATGTGGCATTCGGAAAAAAAGGCATGGTTTTAAATTTGACAATTTCTTGACTGAACATCCAGGTTTTCTTCAAGTTGTAAAGGATGAATGGGCAAAGATTGTTGAGGGTTCCTTTATGTTTCAAGTGACTTCTCATTTGAAGGCGCTGAAGATCCCTCTTCGGAAACTTCGTCATTCTTATGGCAACCTTGGTCAGCGTGTTGCCTTTTTGAAGACTGAACTTGATCGTATCCAATTGGATGTTGATAAAGATCCTTCTAATGTTGAGCTAGGCCTAGAGTTGGGACATATTCGTATTGCGTATCAAAATGCATGTAGGGATGAGAATAGTGCCGCGAAACAACGAGCCAAAATTGCATGGTTGAATTCAGGTGACTTGAATACTAAATTCTTCCATAAAGTGATTAGAGAACGACATCATTACAATTCTATTCAGTCTGTGTGTACGAGTGATGGAGCTTATGTCTATGGTGATGATGTGCCTAATGTTTTTGTGGAACATTTTAAAGACTTCCTGGGTACGAGGTATGTTTCTTCTGATCCGACTATGAGTAATGATATTTTCATGCGCAAACTTTCTTTGGTGGAAGCTAACCATATGATCAGACCAATTCAAAATGAAGAAATTAAAAATGCTATGTTTAGCATTGGTAATTATAAAGCTCCTGGGTCTGATGGGTATTCTTCTAAGTTTTTTAAAGAGGCTTGGGACATTGTTGGCCGTGATGTGGAGACTGCAATTCACAATTTCTTTTATCGAGGTAATCTTCCTAAGWGCTTGAATCATACGCTTTTATGTCTGATCCCTAAATCTATTAATGCTTCTAAGGTTACAGATTATCGGCCTATTGCATGCTGTACTGTGCTTTATAAATGCATTAGCAAGGTCATTGTKAATAGAATGAAGGGATCTTTGGATTTTTTAATTGATAAAGCTCAATCGGCTTTTATTCCGGGAAGAAGGATCACAGATAATATCCTTATGGAGCATGAACTTGTGTCTGGTTATCAATCCACTACGGGCCCGCCTCGTTGTGCGTTTGAAATTGATATAAGAAAAGCTTATGACACGGTGGATTGGAGGTTCCTTATTGTTATGCTTGATGGTTTGGGGTTTCACCATGTTATGGTTAAGTGGATAAAAGAGATGGTTTCGACTCCTTATTCCTTAGCCATCAATGGTAATTCCCATGGTTTTTTTCTTGGAGGGAGGGATCTTCGTCAGGGTGACCCGTTGTCCCCCTATCTGTTTACGATTGTTGTGGAGGGATTTTCTCTGCTCCTTCAAAAGTGTATTCGGGAGGCTGCTGACTTTGGTTATCATCGGGGTTGTGAGGACTTGGATTTGACTCATTTATGCTTTGCGGATGATTTGTTTGCCTTTACCAAAGGGGATGTTCTTTCTGTTGAAGTGCTTAAAAAAGCTCTGGCTCTTTTTCAGAATTATTCGGGATTAGCGCCTAGTCTTGAAAAAAGTGACGTTTATTTTGGTAATGTTCCTCCCAACATGAAGGAGGCTATCCTAGAATGTCTACCCTTTAAGCTAGGTATCTTTCCTGTTTGATATTTGGGTGTTCCTTTATCGCAATCTCGGTTGAAGACTTGTGACTATGCTCCGCTGATTGCTACAGTGAAGGGCCGTATTCTTAATTGGAAATCTAAGTTTCTTTCGTTTGGTAGACGGCGTCAGCTTATTATATCGGTCCTCCAATCTCTTCAGCTTCATTGGATGTCGGTTTTCTTATTCCCKTCTGGTATCATTCATGATCTTGAATCTATATTTCGGAAATTTCTTTGGGCTCCAAGGGAAGATCCTCGTGGTAGATGTCGGTTATCATGGGATGTGGTTTGTAGACCGTTGGAATATGGGGGTCTTGGAATTAAAAGACTTTCCACTTGGAATCGGGCTTTACTTGCAAAACATGTGTGGGATATTGCTAGGTAACGTGATTCTATGTGGGTTCGTTGGATTTATAGTAATAATCTCCGTTCTTCGAATTTCTGGATGGTCCGTAAGAATTCTAATTGATCTTGGGTTTTTTGTAAACTTTTAGACTTGCAAAGTCATTTACGTCGGTTCCTCTTTTCTCAAATTGGTGATGGTCGGGACACGAATGCTTGGGAGGATGCTTGGTTACCTTGTGGTCCTCTTTCCGCTTTTATCTCTTATAGGTTTATTCATTCTTGTGCTGGAATGGTAATTGGCCTGATGATTGGTGTCAACGGTTTCATATTCTTCATAATTCTCCATTACCTTTATTGACCTCTGATCGTGATAGAGTTTTATGGGGGGACAATTATACTAGGTGTTCGGAATTTACAGTGGGTAATGCTTGGGCTTCCTTAGAGGGTAATCATCCTGTGATCCCTTGGTCTAAATTGGTTTGGTTCTCGGGTCATATTCCGAAACATGCATTCTGTTTATGGCTGGCTTGTCAGAGACGGCTTCCGACTCAAGACCGGTTACATTGGAAGGATGAACCCCCAGATTTGAAGTGTTCGCTTTGTGGTCAATGTTTGGATAGTCATGATCATTTATTCTTTCAATGTCCGTATGCTGGAGTTGTCTGTAATAGTGTTTTATTTATGGTGGATCTAACGGGTATGCCTTCAAGGGGGGAGCAGATTGTACAACTTATTTCGGATTCTAATAGTCATCCGAAATTGATAAAGCAGAAGATTGCTGTGGCTGCTACGGTTTAGTATATTTGGCAGGAGCGTAATCGAAGACTTTTTTTTGCAACTAAACGTACGGCTCAGGATCTTATTGCCGTTATTAGGGAGGCTATCTTCATTCGTACAGATTGGTTGGCAAGTCGTCCTGTGGTTACTTATGGTTGACGTGATGACTTGGTTTTGGTTCTGGGGGGCTTTGGTGTGGGTTAAACTTCTCTTTTTTATCTTCTGTTGTTTGTTTGTTTCTTATGGGCTTTGTTTATTTTGGCTTGTTGTGGCCTGGTTGGGGTGTTTCCCTCGGTCTTGGGGCTCGTGGTTGTAGGTAGCAGTCTGTCTGTTTTTTTGGTTGCGTTGTAAACCTTTTTATTTGCGTTTTATAAATTTGCCGAAGCTTTCCTTCAAAAAATAAAAAAAAGACCCAATCTACCTCAAGTACTCCCATTAACTTCTGATTTGAATAACTATGACCCTTTTAGTACCATTATGACTCAATTAGACTCAAGTTGGAGAAACTACACTATTTATGACCCATTTAGTGTCATCTTGACCCAATTAGACTCCTTTGGGATAAATGGGTCAATTAATCCCATTAGGGTCTAATGAGAGAGATTATGTCCTACTTAGTGACATTTTGACCTAATTCGACTTTTTAAAGAGAAATAGGTTCATTATATCCACTAAGAGCAAATGGACGTGGATCCCTCTAAGGGGTTAAGGAAACCGGAACACACTTCCTGTCCCTTATGGGTGAAATTACATAATATTCCGTTGGTTGCTTTTAACAAGGAGGGTGTTAGTCGCATTGCAAGTGTTTTGGGAGTACCGAAACAGATGGATGCTTGTACTGCATCCATGTGTGAAAAAGCTTGGGGACGGCCGGGGTTTGCTAAGGTCTTAGTTGAGGTTTGGTCAGTGGGTGAGTTGAAAAGGTATATTGATGTTGAAATTCCGAATCTCAATGGTGGTGATGCCGAACTAGTGAAAATACAAGTTGAATACATTTGGGAACCGATCCAATGTTCACATTGTCAGGTTTTTGGTCATAAAATTTCTACTTGTGTTAAAGCTCCAAGTATGAAAAAAGGTAAGCAAGTTGATGGGAGGAAAGACGCTGATGGATTTATCAGAGAGGAGAAAAAGCATTGGGGACCGAAAATTGGGAATAAGGCCAAAGGTAAAGAACCTGAGATCGCCACAAATCTGGTTCGTCCGGTGGATGTGGGAGCAAGCACCTCAAATGTGGGTCAGTTGGAAATAAAAAATAATGGGACTAATGACGTTGCTCCATCAAGTGCGATTATGAAGAATACTTCAAAAGACACAGGTAATGTTGGTTCTGGGTCTTCTTCTTCTCATTCCATAAACTCTTCGTCCCATCCTCGATCTACTCCCACCCCTCTTATTGATTCTGTGGTCAAAAACTTTCGGATGCCAAGAAGGGGGGTTTTGTTAGACCCTGTGGTAGGCCCCAACAAATATGGAGTTCTGGAGCAGTTAGATGAAGAGGAAAATCTTGTTGATCACCAAGTAATTATGGATAAAGATCCTGTTGCGAACACTTTGAATATGAACAGGAGGGAGCAAGGGTTTGACCAGGCCTCTTCATCATGCTAAAATTTGCAACTTGGAATATCCRRGGACTCAATTCTCCGATAAAGCAAAATGAGGTMAAGACTTTTATTCATTGTAATGATCTTAGTTTGTGTGCAATTATTGAGTCTCATGTGTCTAAGGACTCTCTTGAAAGTGTGTGTGCCAAGCTTTTTGGTCGGTGGGCTTGGATCTCTAATCAAACTGTGAGTGTGTCGGGTACACGTATCATCCTTGCTTGGAATTCCCGTAGTTTAGATGTAATGGCTATGGAGGTTCAGAATCAATTCCTGAAGTGTAAAGTTTTTTTAAGAGGTGGTCAAGATGTTTTCTTTCTGTCTCTGGTCTATGGTGCTAATGCATGTACTCCTCGTAGAGAATTGTGGTCGGGGTTAAGGAAATTTAAAGTCTTGATTGGTTCCAATCCATGGATAGTAATGGGAGATTTCAACTCCATGTTGTTTCCGCATGATGGGTTTGGAGGGTCTTCTCGCCGTAATATTGATATGTCTGATTTTTTTGCGTGTGTGGAGGATGTAGAAATTTTTGATATGCAATATACTGGTGTTCATTTCTCTTGGAATCAAAAACCGAATTCTGAAGGGGGAATCATGCGAAAACTTGATAGGGCTATGGCTAATGCGGAATTCACTTCTAAATACCATGATGCAACTGTTCATTTCCATCCTGCCGGTCTTTCGGATCATTCACCGGTGGTTCTTTCTTTTAAAGGCGGTTTACGGAAAACGAGGTATGGGTTTAAATTTGATAATTTAATGGCTGAACACCCGGATTTCTTGAAGATTGTTAAGGCGGAATGGTCTAATTATGTTGAGGGGACTTTTATGTTTAAGGTCACTTCCCATTTAAAGGCTCTAAAGGTCCCGCTTCGTAGGCTTCAGAATATTTTTGGTAATCTTGGCAAGAGGGTTTCTTTTCTAAAAATTGAGTTAGACCGTGTTCAACTGGATTTTGATAACAATCCCTGTAATGCTGAGTTGGGGTTGGAACTTGGTCATCTTCGTATTGCTTACCAAAATGCTTGCTGGGATGCGGAGTGTGCTGCTAAGCAACGGGCAAAAGTTAAGTGGTTGAATGAGGGGGATTTGAATACAAAATTCTTCCATCATGTGATTAAAGAACGGCACCATTCCAACTCCATTCAATCGGTATGCACTAGTACTGGTGAATTTGTTCATGGTGATGATGTTCCTAATATTTTTGTTGAATATTTTCGTGATTTTCTTGGCCTTCGGTATGAGTCTCCTGACCCGATTATGCCCGAGAACTTATTCCCGAAAAAGCTTTCTCTCTCGGAGGCTAATCATATGATACGGCCGATTCTTTCTGAAGAAATAAAAAAATGCTATGTTTAGTATTGGTAATCATAAAGCTCCTGGATCGGATGGATTTACTTCGCGGTTTTTTAAAGCTTCTTGGGATGTTGTTGGGCGTGATGTGGAGATTGCAATTCACAATTTCTTTTATCGAGGTAACCTCCCAAAGGAATTAAATCATACGCTTCTTTGTCTTATTCCTAAAACTGTGAATGCTTCTAAGGTTACTGATTACCGTCCTATAGCTTGCTGCAATGTACTTTATAAATGCATTAGTAAAGTCATTGTAAATAGAATGAAGGATTCCTTGGATTCTCTGATAGATAAGGCCCAATCGGCCTTTATCCCGGGTAGGAAGATTTCGGATAATATTCTTATGGCTCATGAGCTTGTTTCTGGGTATCAGACTTCGGTAGGTCCCCCTCGATGTGCTTTCAAGATTGATATTAAAAAAGCCTATGATATGGTTGATTGGAGGTTTCTCATTGTAATGATGCATGGCTTAGGGTTTCACCCTGTTCTGATTAAATGGATTAGGGAAATGATGTCCACTACTTCCTACTCGCTTGCAATTAATGGTGAATCTTATGGTTTTTTTCATGGTGGAAGGGGTCTTCGGCAAGGTGATCCGTTATCACCATATTTATTTACGATTATTAAGGAGGGTTTTTCTATGCTCCTTAAGACTTGTATCAGGGAGGCTTCTGCTTTTGGATACCATCGTGGTTGTGAGGAGCTGGATATCACTCATCTTTGTTTTGCAGATGATTTATTTGTGTTTACTAAAGGTGATGTTCATTCGGTGGAGGTTCTTAAAAAAGCTCTCTCTCTCTTTCATCAGCGTTCAGGTTTGGAGCCAAGTCTTGAAAAGAGCGAAATTTATTTTGGCAATGTGCCCCTTCATATTAGGGAGGCCATTCTGGTTTGCCTCCCTTTTAAACTTGGCTCTTTTCCTGTTCGTTATCTGGGAGTGCCACTTTCTCATGCTCGTTTGAAAATTAGTTACTATAGACCTTTGCTTGCTAAGGTTAAAAGTCGTATTTTTAATTGGAAGACTAAGTTTCTCTTGTTCGGTGTACATAGGCAACTTATTATAGCGGTCTTACAATCGCTTCAATTGCATTGGCTGTCTGTTTTCCTTTTTCCGTCGGGTGTCATTATTGAATCGATCTTCCGGAAATTTTTTTGGGCTCCAAGGGATGATCCACGTGGGCGGTGTAGATTATCGTGGGATGTGGTGTGTCGTCCTCTGGAATTGGGGGGTCTTGGTATTAAACGGTTGGCGACTTGGAACAGGGCTTTACTTGCTAAACATGTTTGGGATATTGTTCGCCATCATAATTCTTTGTGGGTTCGGTGGATTTATAGTCATACTCTTAGAACCAACCACTTCTGGTTGGTTCGGAAAAGTTCTAATTGGTCATGGGTTTTCCGTAAACTTTTAGACATTAGGATTCATGTGCGACAGTATTTTGTGTCTCAAATTGGTGATGGTACGGATACTAATGCTTGGGAGGATTCTTGGCTTCCTTGTGGTCCTCTTTCGGCTTTTATGTCTTATCGGTTTATCTATTCTTGTGGGTTTTCTCCTGCTACTACGGTTCGTGAGCTTGTCATGAGATT
>NC_037540.1:29801553-29805073 GCF_001531365.2 Cynara cardunculus var. scolymus | reverse complement strand
TGGGGCAACGTCTTACGTATTGTTGATTTGACTACTATGCCTTATGTGTGGGATCAAATTTTGGAAACTCTTTCGGATTCTAATCATCGTCCAAAGCGGTTAAAGCAGAAACTAGCGGTTGCGGCTTCGGTTTATTTCATTTGGCAGGAACGGAATAGAAGACTTTTTACTGGGGATCGTCGGAACATCGAGCAGATTATTCAAGCCATTGTTCAGAATGTTGAAATTCGTGTGGCTTGGTTGGAGAAACGGTTATTGGGCAATACTGGTTGATTTTTATGGGTTTTTGCTATGTTAGGGGAGCTTTTGTATGTTTTAAGCTCCTTTTCTTTATTTTTAGTTGTTTGTTTGAGTCGGTTGGGCTTTGCTTGTTTGGCTTTTGGTGGCTTGGTATGGGTTTTTTTCCAAGTCGTTTGTTTTTTTTTTTGTTGCGTTGGTAGTGGTCTGTTTTTGGTCGTTTTGCTGTAATTTTCTTTATGTTTTATAAAATTGCCTGGTTTCCGTTCAAAAAAAAAATGAGCAAATGGACCCATTAAGATCCATTCTACCTCATTTACTCCTTTTAACGTCTGATTAGACTAATTATGACCCATTTAGTATCATCATAACTCAATTGGACTCAAATACAGGAATTACCCCATTATACCCATTAAGCTCTGATCAAACTAGATATGACCCAATTAGTGTCCTTTCGAGTCAATTAGACTCCCTACGGAAACAATGGCCCTATTAAACCCATTAGGGTCTAATCAGATTAATGATGATCCATTTAGTCTCATTTTGGCCCAAATGACTCGATTAAAATAAATATGCCCATTATACCCACAAAGGCCACATGGACCTATTTAGGACCCTTAAGACCCATTCTGCATCGATTACTCACTTTACCATCTTGTTAGACTAATTATAACTGATTTAGTGTCATCTTGTCCCAATTAGACTCTTTTTGTTGCTTCTTGTGGACTTGAGGGCGGATGTAACCAAGTTCTTGAAACGTCCCCCCTTATGATTAGAGGGAGGCCGCTGTTTGTCTCTTTCTGGGATCCTTCAAAGGGGCTACAGAAGCCTGTGCACACTTCTTGCCCGTTGTGGGTGAAATTTTTTAATATCCCTCTGGTTGCTTTCAATAAAGAGGGTATTAGCCGCATTGCTAGTGCCATAGGCGTTCCTTTGCGTTTAGATGCTTGCACTGCCTCCACTTGTGATAGAGCATGGGGTCGTACAAACTTTGCAAAAGTGTTGGTGGATGTGTGGGCCGTGGGAGAAATGCAGAGGAATATAGAAGTGGTGATTCCACGGCTCTCAGGTACTGGAGAGGACATCATAAATGTTGTTCTGGAATATGATTGGATTCCCTCCCAATGTTCAATCTGTAAAGTGTTTGGTCATCGAACAGGGTCTTGTCTGAAAGGAGATGTTACAAAGAAAAGGGTTTCTGAGACAGTCGTGGATAAAAGGGGGTTTACTGACGTCAGGCGGAAACAATGGAGAAAAAAGGATCCACAGGCCGTCCAGAGTTTCAGACGTCATCATCGGGTGCGGACACAGGTACACATGATTCTTTAACCGGGGTTGGGATTCTAAAAAGGGTTCCGGAGAATTCAAAACCCTCGGGGGACGATACTTCTGTCCCACATGTTTCAAATCTTGGGGTTTCTTCTACGTTGGAGGGAAAGGATAGTGGAAAAGTGGACGGACAATTCTGTACGGTAAATGCGGGACGTACACCAAGAGGAAGGGAGGATCCTTCCCATGTTCAATCTTTTTCGAAAGGCAACCCGGAATTAGTGCAAAAGGTGGTCCAGGGTTTTAAACCAAGGAGGGGTAAAGTTATCAATTTGAAAACGAGTAATCGGTTTTCTTCTCTTTCTGATGAGTCTAGTGATGAGGATGAAATGGAGATCATTGATACGGAGGAGCAAATAATGGACAAAAGTGGAGAGGATATTCCACCCATTTTATCTCAATGATAAAGTTGGCAGCTTGGAATGTTAGGGGCTTAAATGCCCTTATTAAACGAAAGGAGGTACGTGATTTTATAACTCTCAAACATCTTTCTTTATGTTGTCTCATTGAGTCCAAAGTTGCTTTCAATCACTTGGGGGATGTGTGTAGTAGTGTCTTTGGTAATTGGAATTGGATATCTAATGGTTCGGTTAGTGATCAAGGCACTCGCCTAATTATTGCTTGGGACCCGTCAGTTTTATCTGTCATTATGATTGAGCAGCATCAGCAATATCTCCATTGTGAAGCTTGTATTTTTGGTCAATCTGACCCCATTTTCTTCACGTTTGTTTATGGTTGTAATACGGGTACTGAACGGCGTGAGCTTTGGCGGGCTTTTGGGGAATTTCACGCCTTCAGTAAAGGGAAAGCATGGATTGCTATGGGTGACTTTAATTCGATGCTTTTTCCTCATGATGGGCTGGGGGGTTCTTCCAGGAGGAATTCTGACATGGAAGAGTTTCATATGTGTCTAGAGGAGGCTGAATTATTTGACATTGCGTATCGAGGGTGTCAATTTACTTGGATCCAGAAACCTTCGGGGGGAGAGGGTGTTATGAGAAAACTTGATCGTATTTTGGGCAATTCGAATTTTCTCTCTCGGTTTGGGGATGTTTCGGCTTTTTTTGAACCTAGGGGGATTTCTGATCATTCTACGGGCGTTCTCTCTTTCCGTGTTGGACGTCGTATTCGTCAGCGTGGCTTTAAGTTTGACAACTTTTTGACCTCTCATACGGACTTCCTTGCTTCGGTAGAGGAGGTATGGTCGAAGCATCAGCATGGTTCTTACATGAAGAGGGTTTTACGGAAACTGAAAGATCTTAAGGTGGTTTGTCGGCGGCTCCGAAATTCGTATGGTTGTTTGGATAAGAGGGTTGTTCAGCTCAATTGGCTAATAAGAGGGTTGTCGACGGCTCCGAAATTGATGTTGCCCAATTGGCTTGTGATCTCGACCCGTTTAATGATTTGCTAAAGGAGGATATCGCTCACCTTTTATTAGCTTATCAAGAAGCTAGGAGTAATCAGATGGATTTGGCTACACAAAAAGCGAAGCTATCTTGGTTAAATGAAGGGGATGGTAATTCTAAATTCTTCTTTCATGCTATGAAAGAAAAGCGCAATCGGAACCATATTGCCATGATCACGGACTCGGCTGGTGTCCTTTATGAGGACCAGGCAGTATCTACGGCTTTCATTTCTCATTTTAAAGGGATTCTTGGTACCTCTTCCAGTTTGGTTGCTTCTTCTATGGGGGATTGTGTATTTCGTCATGCTTTATCATTATCGGAATCTCTTCATTTAATTCGTCCCATTTCTGATTTGGAGATAAAGGATGCTTTATTTGCTATTGGGAATGATAAAGCCCCTGCCCTGATGGTTATTCCTCTAAAATTTTTAAGTCAGCTTGGAATGTGGTTGGGCGGGATGTGCTGATTGGGATACATAATTTCTTCTATTCTGGAACTATGGAGTATGAGCTGAATCATACCCTTTTATGTCTTGTGCCGAAGGTCCC
>NC_037540.1:29798737-29801485 GCF_001531365.2 Cynara cardunculus var. scolymus | reverse complement strand
AACCTAGATGTGCTTTCAAGATTGATATTCGCAAGGCATATGACACAGTTGAATGGAATTTTCTTTTAGAAATGCTGAAGGGAATGGGTTTTCACCCAGTCATGCTCAATTGGATAAAGACTCTGATCACGACACCCTCTTATTCCATTTGTGTAAATGGACAGCCGGAGGGTTTTTTTCAGGGTAAACGGGGCCTTCGACAGGGTGATCCTCTCTCCCCGTATCTGTTTACTGTTCTTATGGAGGGTCTCTCGATGCTTCTTTCTAAGTGTATTGAGGAAGTGGCTAACTTCTCGTATCATCAAGGTTGTGCGGATATTAAATTGACTCATTTGTGTTTTGCTGATGACCTGTTTATCTTTTCTAAAGGGGACATTATGTCGGTGGAGGTTATAAAACGGGGTTTACAGTTGTTTGAAGAATGTTCAGGCTTATCGCCTAGCCTGGATAAGAGTGAGGTATTCTTCGGGAATGTGTCATTGGAGGACCAGAGCCGTATTCGTGACAGTTTATCTTTTCGGCCTGGGGTCTTCCCTATTCGTTACTTAGGTGTTCCTCTTTCCCCGGTTCGTCTGAAGGTACGTGATTTTAATCCCCTTGTGTTAAAGATTAAATCTCGTTTACTAAACTGGAAGAATAAATTTCTCTCTTATGGCGGGCGTCGTCAACTAATCATTTCTGTTCTCCAATCTATGCAAACGTTTTGGATGTCGGTATTCCTTGTACCGGCAGCCACGATTCATGAAATTGAGAAGCTTTTTCGTAATTTTTTATGGAGTAAAGCGGAGGGACAAAGGGGTAAATGTCGTGTGGCTTGGGATTCTATTTGCTTGCCTATACAGAGTGGGGGACTTGGTTTGAAAAGACTTGGGATCTGGAATAGGTGTCTCGTTTTCAAACATATTTGGGATATACTAAGGGAAAGAAATACGATGTGGGTCTCTTGGATTCACTCTCACTGTGTTCGGGGCCGAAACTTTTGGGTTATCAAGAAGAGGAATGAATGGTCTTGGATCATACAGTCTCTTTTAGATTTAAGACCTCATTGCCGACGCTTCTTTATCTCTGATGTGGGTAATGGCTTATCGATGCATGCTTGGGAAGATACATGGAGTGTTTTGGGACCTCTCATTCAGGTTTTGTCTTATAGATTTATCAATGGGCAGGGTTTCCACAATAATTCTACGGTCTATGATGTTATACACAGATTTGGTTCTAACTGGCCGGMTGATTGGCTTCAACGTTATCCTCAGCTGCAAAATGTCCTTATTCCTTCTCTCACTCAAGGAGTGGATAGAATACGTTGGCTTGGTAAAAATGGTGCTCGGGGTGATTTTCAGGTAAAAGTGGCGTGGGAGGCTATACAAGAGGTAAATCAGATTGTGCATTGGTATAAACTAGTTTGGAATAAAGCCTTCATTCCAAAACATGCCCTTTGTATGTGGATGGCTTGCCAGAAGAAACTGCCTACCCAAGATCGTATTAGTCAGTGGAAGTATGAACCCCCGGATTTAAAGTGTGTGTTCTGTAAATTAGTAATTGAAACGCATAATCACTTATTTTTTGAATGCTCGTATTCAAGCAGAATTTGGGATTGCATTAAAAAGGAGGTGGGATTATTGTCTTATCCGAACAATTGGGAGGATATTCTTCATAGAGGGTCCGCTCAATCTTGGAAATCTTGGTCTACGGTTCAGAAACTGGGTCTATCGGCAACGATTTATAATATCTGGAGGGAACGAAACAGGAAGTTCTTCGACAATTTCAATCATTCGGAGGATAAAGTTATTATGGTGATCAAGATGCAGATTCTTCATCGTATGGCTTGGAAGACTAGGAGGAAGAATTTGAAGTCCAATGCTATGTGACTGTATGGGTATTGCTCATTATGGGTTTTGGGTTTTTTGGGTTTTTCTTGCCTTTTGTAAATTGGCGGGTGGTGCTGTTTTGTTTTGGTGTATTTCCCTTTGTCTATTTTGGCTTCTTATGACTTGGTTTGTAAGTCAAAGTTGTCGTAGTTTCTCTTGCTGATTGGTTTTGTTTTGGTGACGCTTTTTATTGTCTTTATAAAATTGCCTGGGGAGTCCTTTTCCCCTTTCAGTAGACTCCTTTTGGAGAAATGGTCCAATTAATCCCGTTAGGGTGTAATCAGACAAATTATGAGCTAGTTAGTGTCATTTTGACCCACTTGGACTTATTAATGAGAAATAGGCCCATTATATTCACGAACACCAAATGGTCCCTTTAAGGATTAAGACTTATTCTACCTCAATAACTCACATTAACCTCTGATTAGGCTAATTATGACCAATTTACAACCATTATACCTCAATTAGACTCAAATAGATTAAATAAGCCCATTATACCCATTAAGGTCTGATCAAACCCATCAAGTCCTGGCGCCTTGACCGCACGTTGACTTTTTCTCTCTAGGGTTTGTGAGCAAGAATGGTGAAGTATGGATCGTTCAATGTGGTTTGATGTTTGATGCATGTTTTCTTCTCGTTTTGCTTGCATTGGTTGTTCGTGCATTTCGATCTTTTGATCCTTCTATGCGTGTGGTGTCGTTTTGAAGAACTAGGGTTGCGTTCTTCATTGCATGGTTTTCCTCTTTGTTTTATGTGGTTTTCAGTTTAGCTGCTGTGATCTGTCGATCTACTGAAAGGGGAAGAGTTTCCCCAGGCAATTTTATAAAGACAGTAAAAAGAAAACGTCACCAATACAAAGCAATCAGCAAGAGAAACTACG
>NC_037540.1:29795433-29797217 GCF_001531365.2 Cynara cardunculus var. scolymus | reverse complement strand
AACCTCCATTGACACATTCCCAAAGAACACCTCACTTTTCTCCAGACTTGGCGATAAGCCCGATCGTTCTTCAAACAATTGTAGACCACGTTTAATAACCTCCACCGAAATAACGTCCCCTCTAGAAAAGATAAACAGGTTGTTTCTAGGGCGGACTTTGCTTTCGTCTTCGGTTCTGCCGGTGTTGTTGTTAGGATTGCTATACGACGGCTACTAGGGTTTTTGTCTTCTGCTACGTTCTTATTCTGATTTTTGGAAGGCGGTAACTAGGGTTGTTTCGATCTTGGTTGCAAAACGATCTTGCTGCTGTCTTTTGTCATTCTAGTCGGCTGTTTCCAGGGAGGGTTTTGTTTCGTCTACGGTTCTGCTGGTGTAGTCGTTTGGGTTGTTTGAACCCTAATCGGCGGCTACTAGGGTTTCTGTATTTTGGCACGTTCTTATACTGATTATTTTTGGAAGGAGGTAACTAAGGTTTTTCGATCTTGGTTGCCTTGCTTATGTGATCCCGATCCTTCTGTGGGCTGTTACTAAACCTTTGCTGCGTTCTGTGGAGTTTCGTTTTGGTTGCTGGATTATCTTGGTTCTCCAGCCGGTTATTTTATGTGTCGGTGGTGTTGGGTGTTGCTGCTGTTTTCGGGATTTGGTAGAGTTTGGCGCCTTTGTTTAAAGGCTCTTTCTGGTTTGGTTTGTTCTGTGTGAGGCTGTTGTGGTTTTTTTATCTAAGGTTTGCAAGGAGCTGTTGGATGTTTCTCTGTCTGGTGCAGCTGTTTTCGATCTGCTGTGTTTGCTGTTCATTCTGGTAATCTGCTGTGGTGTTATCTGCTGCACATTGTTGGCTTGTTTGCTGCTGTTTTCTGTTGTGCAGCTGTTTGAGGGAAGTTTTCCTTCTATCGCGGGTTTTAAGATAATCTTTTCTATTTCCATTTCATTCGTTAATCTTGTGGTCTTCGTTGCTCTTGGAGATTCTCTTGGTACATATTCAGCACTTCGGTTACGAGGTCTTCGTCTATTTATCAAGGGTTTTTGAAAAGGGTTTCAGCATCACGGGTTATTGTTTGTGGAATGGAAACATTGAATGATCCCCCTCTTCCCGTTGATCCCCATCGGGTTTCGGTCTTTAAGAGACTTTCTTCCCGTGAAGATATGGTGGGAGGCAGTCATCATGCTGATAATGAGGCTATTGAGAAGTTAACTTTTGCTAAAGCGGTTGGCCATTCAGTGGCCACTGATTTGAATTTTTATCCTCTCGCGGATAAAAAACAGGTTAGTGTATCTATCCCTCTTGAAATGGCGAAGGAAGCCGCAAAAGCCTATAAGTCGTTTGAGGCGAAAATACCTTACAAAGATCCTGCTTTCTCTCTGTTGACTTTTTGACTTTCTCTCTCTAGGAAGCGATCATGATGAAGAAGGTTTGAAGACTTGATTCGGCTAGGTTTTGATCTTCTTTTGGATGTGCATGGTTGTTTGTTCCAAGCGGATTGCTGYTTGATCTTTGCGGGGTTTATTTGCGCTTTTGGAGGCTCGATAGGGAACTTGTGGACGTGTTTGTCTTCACGRCTGCTTCCCATTCGTTTTCAGTTTTCTTTGGGTGTTCGTCAGATTAGTAAGAACGTTTTCCTTCTTACTGTTTGTTTTGTTTTGTTTGGCTGCGTGGCTGTATTCGGCTAGGGTTTCAGCCGTTTACAATTTTCGATCTGGTTGCTTTGCTGCCGTTATAAACCTGGTAAGAGGTTGTTATCTCTTGCTAGGGTTTTGCTCAAGGTTTCCTTTCGTTCTTCTTGCTG
>NC_037540.1:29792531-29794773 GCF_001531365.2 Cynara cardunculus var. scolymus | reverse complement strand
TTTGACTCCGGTTCTTGCTGTTTGCTTTTGCTGGTTTCTCGTGTTCTGGTTGTGTGCTGCTGCCTTGCTGCTGTTTTTGGTTGCACCTTACCATTTTCTATTTCTTACGGTCATTCTAAGTGTTTCCTTGGTCTTCGTCATTTTTGTGGAATTCCCTTGATAAATATTCAGCACCCTAGTTTTTCTAGGGTCTTCGTCTATTCTATTAAGGGCGYTACACGAAAATTTCAGCACCTWGGCTTCTTAGAGTGCTCCAGGGAAATGGGGGATGGTCCGGTTCCGCCGTCTGATCCTTCCCGTATATCGGTTTTTGATCGGCTTTC
This sequence comes from Cynara cardunculus var. scolymus, assembly GCF_001531365.2. NCBI lineage: Eukaryota > Viridiplantae > Streptophyta > Magnoliopsida > Asterales > Asteraceae > Cynara > Cynara cardunculus. The sequence goes on along the minus strand of NC_037540.1, from coordinate 29,794,450 downwards.
ACATCTGGATAATGATGTTGAGGATAATCTGCCTTTGGGTTCGGCGAGAGAAACGTTAAATTTTGCCAAAGCTGTGGGTCATGCGAGTGACACTAATTTAAATTTCTACCCTTTGGCGGATAAGAAGCAGGTGAGTGTGAAAATACCTATTGAAATGGCTAARGAAGCTGCTAAAGCATATAACTCGGTATTATATGGATATTTTCTAGGTCCGCGCATTCCTTTTCCCTTGGTGAAAAATTACGTCAAAATGGCATGGGGAAAATATGGATTTAATGACGCAATGTTARATGAGAATGGGATTTTCTTTTTTAAATTTAATGATATTGGAGGGTGTGACCAGGCTATTGAAGCTGGGCCATTAATGATACGAGGTATTCCACTTTTTGTTTATCGYTGGGATCCCTCTAAGGGGTTAAGGAAACCGGATCACACTTCATGTCCTCTTTGGGTAAAATTACATAATATTCCGTTGGTTGCTTTTAACAAGGAGGGAGTTAGTCGTATTGCGAGTGTTTTGGGTGTACCGAAACAGATGGATGCTTGTACTGCAGCTATGTGTGACAAAGCTTGGGGACGGCCGGGTTTTGCTAAGGTMTTAGTTGAGGTTTGGTCTGTGGGAGAGTTAAAAAGGTCTATTGATGTTGAAATCCCGAACCTCAATGGTGGTGATGCTGAACAAGTGAAAATCCAAGTTGAATACATTTGGGAACCGATCCAATGTTCACATTGTCAGGTTTTTGGTCATAAGATTTCTACTTGTGTTAAAGCTCCTAGTATGAAAAAAGGTAAGCAAGTGGATGGGAGGAAAGACGCTGATGGTTTTGTCAGAGTGGAGAAAAAGCATTGGCGTCCGAAAATTGGACATAAGGCTAAAGGTAAAGAACCTGTAATTGCCACTAATCTTATTCGTCCGGTGGATGTGGGAGCAAGCACCTCTAATGTGGTTCAGTTGGAATTAAATAATAAAGGCACTAATGACGTTGCTCCAACAAGTGAGATTATGAAGAATACTTCTAAAGACACAGGTAATGTTGGTTCTGGGTCTTCTTCTTCGCATTCTATAAACTCTTCGTCCCATGCTCGGCCTACTCCCACCCCTCTTATTGATTCTGTGGTCAAAAACTTTCGATTGCCTAGAAGGGGGGTTTTGTTAGACCCGGTGGTTGCCCCCAACAAATTTGGAGCTCTGGCGCAGTTAGATGAGGAGGATAATCATGTTGAYCACCACGAAATCATGGACAATGATCCTGTTGCGAACACTTTGAATATGAACAGGAGGGAGCAAGGGTTTGACCAGGCCTCTTCATCATGATAAAATTTGCAACTTGGAATATTCGGGGACTCAATGCTCCGATAAAGCAAAATGAGGTAAAGTCTTTTATTCATTGTAATGATCTTAGTTTGTGTGCAATTCTTGAGTCTCATGTGTCCAAGGACTCTCTTGAAAGTGTGTGTACCAAGCTTTTTGGTCGGTGGRCTTGGATTTCAAACCAGACTGTGTGTGTGTCGGGCACACGTATCATCCTTGCTTGGAATTCTCGTATTTTAGATGTTTTGGCTATGGAGGTTCAGAATCAATTCCTGAACTGTAAAGTTTTTATAAGAGGCGGTCAAGATGCTTTCTTTCTGTCTGTGGTCTATGGTGCAAATGCATGTACTCCTCGACGTGAATTGTGGTCGGGTTTAAGGAAATTCAAAGTCTTGATTGGTTMCAATCCATGGATAGTAATGGGTGATTTCAACTCCATGTTATTTCCTCATGATGGGTTTGGAGGRTCATCTCGCCGTAATATTGATATGTCTGATTTTTTTGCGTGTGTGGAGGATGTTGAAATTTTTGATATGCAWTATTCTGGTGTTCATTTCTCTTGGAATCAAAAGCCGAATTCTGTAGGGGGAATCATGCGAAAACTTGA
>NC_037540.1:29783108-29789310 GCF_001531365.2 Cynara cardunculus var. scolymus | reverse complement strand
TTTTGCGGATGATTTGTTTGTCTTTACCAAAGGGTTCTTGGGACCTCGTATCCCATTTCCGCTTGTGAAAAATTTCGTTAAAATAGCGTGGGGAAAATTTGGATTTTTGGACGCGATGCTTAATGAGAATGGTATCTTTTTCTTTAAATTTAATGATGTCGGTGGTTGTGATTAAGTGATTGAGGCCGGGCCGTTGATGATTAGAGGAGTTCCTTTATTTGTCCATGTTGGGATCCTTCCAAAGGGTTAAAAAAACCGGAGCACTCTTCATGTCCTTTATGGGTGAAACTTGATAACATTCCTTTAGTTGCTTTCAATAAAGAGGGGGTCAGTCGTATTGCGAGTGTCTTGGGTATTCCTAAGCAAATGGATTCTTGCACTGCATCAATGTGTGACAAAACTTGGGGCCGCCCTGGTTTTGCTAAAGTTCTTGTCGAGGTTTGGGTTGTGGGTGAACTAAAAAGGAAAATCGATGTTGAAATCCCAAACATAAATGGTGAAGAAGCCGAAAGTGTGCAAATTCAAGTAGAATACTTATGGGAACCGATTCAATGTTCCCATTGTCAAATCTTTAGACACAAACTTTCGTCGTGTGTTAAAGCAACTAGTTTGAATAAAGGTAAACAAATAGATGGCCGAAAAGATTCTGATGGTTTTACTAAAGTGGCGAAAAAACAATGACGGGTTAAAGGTGGAGGTAATGCCAATCATTCTAATGGTAGGACGGATATTGGAAGAAAGGAATCACGCCCTCATGAGGCGCCTTTGGGAGCGAACGTTGTAAGTCAAGAAAGGGAAGAAGAAGAGACTATGCTTTCTAATAATGTTAAGTTGATGGATCCTCCTATGCCAGAGGGGAGGGATGCGTTGGGTGACTCAGGTACGAATAATTATGGGCCTTCATCTTCATCTTCTAAGTCTTCGCACAATGCTATGTCTACTCCTACCCCACTTATATCTTCTGTGATTAAAAATTTTCGGTTACCGAGACGGGGGGTTGTGATAAACCATGTTGATTCTAATCGGTTTGGTGTTCTTGAGACTTTAGGGGAAGAGACTTCTCGGGTGGACTCTCATGATGAGGTGGTCAATGATCTGACTGATGTTCATGGGAATACTCGGAATAATCGGGAGCAAGGAGAAAGTCTAAAACCTTCCTTGTGATGAAATTTGCTTCTTGGAATATCTGGGGGCTTAACTCTCCGATTAAACAAAAAGAGGTGCGAAATTTTATTCATTGTAATGATGTGTGTTTATGTTCCATTGTCGAATCACATGTTTCTAGGGATACTCATGAAAGTGTTTGCTATAATTCCTTCAGTCAGTGGAATTGGGTTTCTAATCAAACTATGAGTGAGTATGGCACTCGTATAATCCTTGATTGGGATGCTCGAGTTTTAGATGTCATGGTTTTAGAGGCTCATAGTCAATACTTAAATTGTAAGGTGCTTGTTCGGGGTAGTCAACATTATATTTTCGTGTCTTTTGTTTATGGGGCTAATGTTTGTAATGCCCGTCGTGCTTTATGGTCGGGGCTAGGGAAATTTAAAGTGCTCATTGGGTCTTCCCCGTGGGTTGTAATGAGGGATTTCAACACCATGTTATTCCCTCATGATGGTTTTCGAGGCTCCTCTCGTCGTAACTTGGATATGGCTGATTTTTATGCGTTTGTAGAGGATGTGGAAATATTTGATTTACATTATACGGGTGTCCATTTCACGTGGAACCAAAAACCGAACTCTTCGGGGGGTATCATGCGTAAACTGGATAGAGCTATGGGCAATGATGAGTTCACGTCTGTCTTTCAAGATGTTAATGTGCATTTTCATCCTTCAGGACTTTCGGATCATCCTCCAGTGATGATTACTTTCAAATGTGGCATTAGGAAAAAAAGGTGTGGATTTAAATTTGACAATTTCTTGACTGAACATCCTAGTTTTCTTCAAGTTGTTAAGAATGAATGGGCAAATAATATTGAGGGTTCTTTTATGTTTCGAGTGACTTCTCATTTGAAGGCTCTTAAGACTCCTCTTCGGAAACTTCGTCATTCTTATGGCAACCTTGGTCAGCGTGTTGCCTTTTTGAAGACCGAACTTGATCGTATCCAATTGGATGTTGATAATGATCCTTCTAATGTTGAGCTAGGCCAAGAGTTGGGACATATTCGTATTGCGTATCAAAATGCATGTCGGGATGAGAATTGTGCCGCGAAACAACGTGCCAAAATCGCATGGTTGAATGAAGGTGACTTGAATACCAAATTCTTCCATAAAGTGATTAAAGAACGGCATCATTACAATTCTATTCAGTCTGTGTGTACAAGTGATGGAGCTTATGTCTATGGTGATGATGTGCCTAATGTTTTTGTGGATCATTTTAAAGATTTTCTGGGTACGAGGTATGTTTCTCCTGATCCGACTACGAATGATGATGTTTTCATGCGTAAACTTTCTTTGGTGGAAGCTAATCATATGATCAGGCCGATTCACAATGAAGAAATTAGAAATGCTATCTTTAGCATTGGTAATTATAAAGCTCCTGGTTCTGATGGGTATTCTTCTAAGTTTTTCAAAGAGGCTTGGAACATTGTTGGCCGTGATCTATTAATGCTACTAAGGTTACGGATTACCGGCCTATAGCATGCTGTACTGTGCTTTATAAATGCATTAGTAAGGTCATTGTTAATAGAATGAAGGGATCTAGGGATTTTTTAATTGATAAAGCTCAAATGGCTTTTATTCCCGGTAGAAGGATTACGGATAATATCCTTATGGCGCATGAGCTTGTGTCTGGTTATCAATCCACTACGGGTCCGCCTCGTTGTGCGTTCAAAATTGATATAAGGAAAGCTTATGATACGGTGGATTGGAGGTTCCTTATTGTTATGCTTCAAGGTTTGGGGTTTCACCCTGTTATGATTAAGTGGATAAAGGAGATGGTTTCGACTCCTTCCTATTCTTTAGCCATTAATGGTAATTCCCATGGTTTCTTTCATGGTGGAAGGGGTCTTCGTCAGGGTGATCCGCTGTCACCCTATCTGTTTACGATTGTTATGGAGGGGTTTTCTCTGCTCCTTCAAAAGTGTATTCGTGAGACTGCTGACTTTGGTTTCCATCGGGGTTGTGAGGACTTGGATTTGACTCATTTATGTTTTGCGGATGATTTGTTTGTCTTTACCAAAGGGGATGTTCTTTCTGTTGAAGTGCTTAAAAAAGCTCTGGCTCTTTTTCAGCAATATTCGGGTTTAGCGCCTAGTCTTGAAAGAAGTGACATTTACTTTGGTAATGTTCCTCCCAACATTAAGACGGCTATCCTAGAATGTCTTCCCTTCAAGCTAGGTATTTTTCCTGTTCGATATTTGGGTGTACCTTTATCGCAATCTCAGTTGAAGACTTGTGACTATGCTCCGCTGATTGCTAAAGTGAAGGGCCGTATTCTTAATTGGAATTCTAAGTTTCTTTCGTTTGGTGGACGGCGTCAGCTTATTATATCGGTTGTCCAATCTCTTCAGCTTCATTGGATGTCAGTTTTCTTATTCCCGTCTGGTATCATTCATGATCTTGAATCTTTATTTCGGAAATTTCTTTGGGCTCCAAGGGAAGATCCTCGTGGTCGATGTTGGTTATCATGGGATGTGGCTTGTAGACCGATGGAATCTGGGGGTCTTGGAATTAAGAGACTATCCACTTGGAATCGGGCTTTACTTGCAAAACATGTGTGGGATATTGCTAGGCGAAGGGATTCTATGTGGGTTCGTTGGATTTATAGAAATAATCTTCGTTCTTCGAATTTCTGGCTGGTCCGTAAGAATTCTAATTGGTCTTGGGTTTTTCGTAAACTTTTAGACTTGCGGAGTCATTTGCGTCGGTTTCTCTTCTCTGAAATTGGTGATGGTCGGGACACGAATGCTTGGGAGGATGCTTGGTTACCGTGTGGTCGTCTTTCCGCTTTTATCTCTTACCGGTTTGTCCATTCTTATGGGTTCTCTACCTTAACGACTGTTCGTGATCTTATTATTCGCTGGAATGGTAATTGGCCTGATGATTGGTGTCAACGGTTTGATATGCTTCATAATTCTCCGTTACCTTCATTAACCTCTGTTCGTGATAGAGTTCTATGGGGGGACAATTATACTATGTGTTCGGATTTTACAGTGGGTAAAGCTTGGGCTTCCTTAGAGGGTAATCATCCTGTGATTCCTAGGTCTAAATTGGTATGGTTCTCGGGTCATATTCCGAAGCATGCGTTCTGTTTATGGTTGGCTTGTCAGAGACGACTTCCGACTCAAGACCGTTTACATTGGAAGGATGAACCACCAGATTTGGAGTGTTCGCTTTGTGGTCAATGTTTGGATAGTCATGATCATTTATTCTTTCAATGTTCGTATGCTGGAGTTGTTTGGACTAGTGTTTTACATATGGTGGATCTGTCGGGTATGCCTTCAAGGTGGGATCAGATTGTTCAAGTTATTTCGGATTCTAATAGTCGTCCGAATTTGTTAAAGCAGAAGCTTGCTGTGGTCGTTGCTGTTTACTATATTTGGCAGGAGCGTAATAGAAGACTTTTTTCTGCGACTAAGCGTACGGCTCAGGATCTTATTGCGGTTATTAGGGATTCTATCTCTATTCGTGCAGATTGGTTGGCCAGTCGTCTTGTGCTTACTTAAGGTTGACTTGAAGACTTGTTTTTGGTTCTGGGGGGCTTTGGTTTGCGTTAAGCTTCTCTTTTTTATCTTCTGTTGTTTGTTTGCTTCTTATGGGCTTTGCTTCTTTTGGCTTGTTATGGCTTGGTTGGGGTGTTTCCCTCGGTCTTGGGGTTTTTGGTTGTAGGTTGTGGTTTGTCTGTTTTGTGGTTGAGTTGTAAACTTTTTTATTGCTCTTTATAAAATTGCCGAAGTTTTCTTCAAAAAAAAAAAAAGGTCTGATCAAACTAGATATGACCCAATTAGTGTTATTTTGAGTCAATTATTAGACTCCTCGTGGAGAAATGGGCACACTAAACCCATCAGGGTGTAAACATATTAATGATGATCAATTTCGTGTCAACATCATCCAATTAGACTCCTTTTGGAGAAAGGGCCAATTAAGACCCAATCTACCACAGGTACTCCCATTAACTTCTGATTTGAATAACTATGACCCATTTAGTACCATTATGACTCAATTAGACTCAAGTTGGAGAAACTATACTATTTATGACCCCATTTAGTGTCATCTTGACCCAATTAGACTCCTTTGGGATAAATGAGTCAATTAATCCCATTAGGGTCTAATGAGAGAGATTATGTCCTACTTAGTGACATTTTGACCTTGTTGGGTTCAAGTTAGAGCTTTAAAGTTCTATTCAAGTTTCTCCTTAGAATAACTTTATTTTGTAATAGTGTAGTTTTACTGTTCCTAGTATAAATAGTATTTCCCTTTGTAATTGTCATTAACGAAGTCATTAGCAGATTTGTAATCAAAATTAGAGCTGTAAATTTCTCTCTCTCAATCTAATCATTCTTTGATAATTCTCTCTCTACTTTTATGTTCATTTTGATTCTTGATAATTCTCTCTCTACTTTTATGTTCATTTCTGGACTTCACAATTGGTATCAAAGCTCTTATGGCTGAGGACGAACACTGGTTGAATCTTACGGATGAAGAGAAGAAACTGAAGTTGTTGTACATGTGTGCTTGATGACTAAAACAGAAAATGATTTGTCAGGAGCAGAAGAAGAACAGATGAATGATGAGGTATTACATCAATCATGCATTAAACAGATAAAAAAGATGATGCTTAAAATTAAAACTTTCCAGCAAGAATTAAAATCAGAAAAATTGCGTTCAAATAATGTTGAAGATCAATTAAAAACGCTAAAAGAAAGATATACCAAAGTATATATTGAAAATGCTGGAAACTTGAATTGGGCTAAGTCTTTGCAATCTGAGTCCAAAATTGATGAATCATCCAATGCTTTAAAAGCCGAATTATCTGAATTAAAGGAAAAATATAAATCATTAGCTATAGTTAATGAAGAACAAGTTATCAAAATAAGTAAGCTTGATTTAAAAATAATTCAGTTAAATAAAACTCTGAAGGATAAAGAAGAAATTTTATATAAAAGAGGACAAACTGATCAAACCATCTTTTTAAACAAACCATCTGAAACAAGGTTTTTTAACCCTCGGGAAGGGCTGGGGTATGAAAATCCTAAATTTTT
>NC_037540.1:29776167-29780906 GCF_001531365.2 Cynara cardunculus var. scolymus | reverse complement strand
TTTTTACTTTTTACTTTTTATCCCATTTAACTATTCATCATTGTCTCCGCTCAACTCTGGTTCTTCGTTCAAGATCAACAGTTAATCGTTAACAGTCATCTTTCTTAAATCAAGGTTTACATCGCTTGTTTTCTTATTCATATACCTTGATTGTATTGGATTATCATCGATCTAATGGACTGTTGGACGTTATATTCTCATAACTTCTTAATCGAACCTGAAAGTGGATAATAAGAAAATAAAATCAATTAAAACCGTTTTATCTTTGAATGTTTGTATTTTGATGTATTTTTTGAGTGTATTTTGATTGTTTTTGAGTATATTTCCATTTCTTTTTTAATGTATTTTTGTTTTAGAGTGTATTATTTTGATTTTTTTTATTGTGTGTGAATGTGTTTTTGAACGGATACTTCACCGGACAAGATGATCGGAGTTCAATCCGATCAATCTTAATCCGGTTGATGATTGTCCGATTTATGTCTTTTGACTTAGAAATTTTTTGTGAGTACTTTGTTGTCCGGATTTCTAATCAGGTCAAAATTTTGTTTTTTCTTTCAAAGTGTTGCTATATTTTGTAAGTTGTCCGGACTTCTAATCCGGACAATCTGTTTTTCATTTTTTTTCTAAGTGTTGGTTGAAATTTTTTTTCTCTTTAATTTTTTTTAGAATTAAATTTTTTTTGTTGTGTGGGTTACATTGTGATTAAATAAATGGTTTCTAATATTTTTAGAAATTTTACAGGTTAATGGCGGATCAACGACATCAATCTGACGAGGAATCTCATGTTCCTTCTGTCAGATCAGATAATATCCCTATACACCCGGCCAACCAACCTATTCCATCTGAAACCATTTTCCCTCAAATCCATTAACTTGATATAAAACCAAATAACCACGTCTTCTCTTTTGCTATGCCAGCTGAATACCCAATCATTATAGAAATCCTGAAAGGCCATCCAATTTCTTATTCTTTAACTRCAAATACACCAGTTCCAATGGTGTATTTACAACAATTTTGGAGCACYTTGACCTTAGAAAAAGACGGGGATGCTATCTACTTTCAAGGCGAAGTTGACGAATTTGTCAGTCGTCTGACACTGAAGCGTCTTAGAAGAATACTTCGTCTGCCTAGACCAGGACCTACTGGCTTTGAAGAGTTTATATCAGACGAACAATTGTGTCTAGATATCAAGCGCCTAGGACACTCTGTTGTTCTGACAACCCAACTCAGTTCAAACGACGTTTCCTGTCTTCAATCTGGCACTTACTGTTCTCTATCTTGAATAGATGCCTGACGTCAAAGACAGCGGGCATAGACACTTGTAGTAGCTCATTTATGAAGTTCTTTCATGGTGTCGTCTTTTCAAGAAATTATGACTTTGCCTTGGTCATATAGAATGAGTTAGTAGAGCTAGTCAATGCCAAAAGATTCCCGTCAAAAGCTTGGAAATTTGTGCCATTTCAGAGATTTCTACAATTATTCATTAAGGCCATGATGAATGCCAATGAGGATATTCCGGCCAGATCTAATTCTGAAAAAGGGCCAACATTCACAATGACCAGAATCAGACAACATACTGAAGTGGAAGACCTGGATTCAATAATGCCAGTACCAGAAGAACTGATTGCCCTAGCTGATCAGACTGCTCAGAGCGTAATAGACTATAAGAGAGTGATAGATCCAATATTTCAACCAGAACCGGTTGAACTTGCCCAAGGATCACCCCATGCCTCAGCTTCTTAAGAGAGCGGTTAGAATTAGAAGAGAGTTTAGGAACAGGGGTTACCTGAACAGGCAACTGAGCTGAGAGAAAAAGAATCTGAGAGGGGTGAACAGGTGGGGGGAGCGTCTGATCAACAAAGCACTCCAATTATCAGTACTTCCTCAACTTCAAGTTCGGAAGCTACTGAATCTGATTATAGGGCACATTCTGGTAATAGTCAAGATGATGATGATAATAATAACGGAGCAGATGATCGTGATCAATCCATTCCTGCTCAAAATATTGCAGTTGGTACCCTTGTTGATGACATTGACGACATTTTTCCTGAGTATTCTGCTCAGCAACCGTGTCCAAGCTTGCATTCTTTATCTTTCAACATGGATGAATGTGATGATTATGATCGCATACTTCAAGACATACCRGATGATGAAGGAGATGAGGGAGTKAATGTTGAAAATGAAGAGAGGATGAGAGAAAGGGAAGCAAAAAAATATGGAGAGGGTGAGAGTGGAGCAGAAAAAGAAGATCAAGCTCCTATCCAAACTGATATACTTAGCCGGGCAACCACATCTGCTACTGACATTCATCCGTTGAATGTTAGTATTGAACAAGACATAGCTAACCCAGCTATGCATTTGCACACCCCTCCTATCCACTCAATTGGTTCTCAACAACCAATTGTTTCAATTTCACGTGGGGATATAGCTCATACGCTAACGACTTCTCAATTGGAGAATGTAGTTATTGAAACAAGTAGGTCGTTGCCCTAGCCTACAACTTCGATTCTGTGCACCTCGAGTCTAGAGCCGATACACATAGGTACACATGAGTCAGAAGCATTTGTTGCTCCAAGTGCAGTTCTTAGTGAACTAGCCGGAACGACCAGAGTGGTGTCTTTTGACATTTCACAAGGACAGGTCGAAAGTCCTACCAATGCTAATATTACGCCAACATTGAACGTAGGCACAACAGTTTTTTCAACTATTGTTACAACTGATATTCTAAGTGAATCAGGAGTTACTTTACCCGACTTTGTGTCAAGGGAATATTTGGACGGCGCCCTAAAGGCTGTTCAAGAAAATTTTGATGTTCAAATGGCTAGTCTCAAAAAATTTTTGAAGGGGAAGGAGGTTAGAGAAGAAGAGCCACCGTCTGTGCCATCACCACCGCATGTTCCTGAACCGTCAATACAAGATCAATCGGTGGATGAGCTAAAATCGTTGCTGTATGCCAAGTTGATGGCATCTCAGAATCCAGATGCTGAGGACGCAGATTTGGTTGGTCTCCTACGTCAACATCTAGACGTGAACCCCGTTGTTAGAGCCTCAGAGTTTTTGGCTTTTCAAGATGTGGTTACTTCTAGCTTTTCCAAAGTTAGCAAGTTAATCACATCTAACACCCAAGATCTTAAAAGTTCAATAGACGCCCTAGCTGAACGGGTGTCTACCTTAGAAGAAACCTGCAGGTCTCAGGCCATATCTCTTAARAGAAGGCATGACGATCAGGATGATCCAGATAGTCATGAGGGGGAGAGAAAGAGACAGAGATTGGCTGAGACTTCTGAACAAGGTGCAAGGGTTGGTGAAGAGCCATCAACTCAAGACATTACTGCTGAAGCTTCTGACCCGAAATCAGTTCGGGAAAGAACAATTGAGGTTGTTGAAATTGTAGATGAAGGTTTGGAGACAAGTCCTACGATCGAGCCAATGGTTGAAAAGCCGGCGGACTCCACTGTAGGAACAAGGATGCTTTTGGACTTATCTGCCAACGTTGGTTTCAATAAAGTGTTCTCTAAAACTCTGGGTGGAGAGCAAGACTTTGGAGAAGATATTGACAATATAGACGAATCGATTGGGATCTATTTTGACTTTGAAGCCGATATTGATGATGAAGATCCAGTCTTTCCTGTTCAAGAAGAACGTCAGTCTGCTCCAGAATCTTCCACTGCAATCCTATCTGATGTGCCAGACATTCCAGCTCAAAGAGAACATGTTGATCCAACTGAAATCTTCMCYARAGACTATGTGCCATTTCATATAAGAGCTAATTTTCCTGGATATGATCGAGCAAGGATCCGAGAGCCTTATCTGGAAGATATCTACTTTGGAATCTTCATCCGACATAGAAAAGTGCTAAGTGGCGATAAAGTTCTAGGTATTCATAAGCAAACAAGGGAACATCGTACTGAATACCGTCATCTTCTGAAAGCCAAGTGTCAACCAATCAGTGAAGTTCGTACAAAGCATCAGATTGTGACGATCAAACAAATAGATGCTCAGAAATTGTTGAGAATCTGGTATTCTGTTTTCACTGTAACATGGCAGGATGGTCAGATTTGGAGATTCAGCGAAGCAGACTTCTCGAACTTATACTTAGATAACCTTGAATATATGTATTTCGAACTCAAAAACATGATGATCAGAAAAGAAGGAGAATTGGTTGCTCTTGAGGCAATCAAGAGGTTTATACGATGTCATGTGAAACTGGCAATGGTCATTGATGTACAGATGGGGCTTGAAGACAATCAGCAAATCATCAATCTTAAAAGACCAAATCAAGACCTAGAAGGCATTGAAGGCTATCCAGTGCATATGGTTCTTGAAAGTCCAGAGTTCGGGGTCGTCTATTTTGCACAACTACAAGTAAAGAAGTTCATGAGGTTTAGCGAGTTGAATAAATATTCTGATGGTACGATCAAATTAGTGAGAAGGGCACTTGACTTGAAGNATTTGTAATCAAGATTAGAGCTGTAAATTTCTCTCTCTCAATCTAATCATTCTTTGATAATTCTCTCTCTACTTTTATGTTCATCTTAATTCTCGAAGATCATATCATATTTGTATGATTTCTGGACTTCACAGACCTAATTCAACTTTTTAAAGAGAAATAGGTTCATTATATCCACTAAGAGCAAATGGACCCATTAAGATCCAKTCTACCTCATTTACTCCKATTAACGTCTGATTAGACTAATTATGACCCATTTAGTATCATTATAACTCAATTGGACTCAAAT
>NC_037540.1:29765622-29775508 GCF_001531365.2 Cynara cardunculus var. scolymus | reverse complement strand
CTGATTAGACTAATTATGACCCATTTAGTATCATTATAACTCAATTGGACTCAAATGCATGAATTACCCCGTTATACCCATTAAGCTCTGATCAATAAAGAGGGTGTTAGTCGTATTGCAAGTGTTCTAGGTGTCCCAAAGCAGATGGATTCATGCACTGCAGCTATGTGTGAAAAGGCTTGGGGCAGACCTGGGTTTGCTAAAGTTTTAGTTGAAGTTTGAGCTGTGGGAGAACTAAAAAGAAAAATTGAGGTCGAAATTCCAAATATAAATGGAGGGGATGCTAAAACTGTGCAAATTCAGGTTGAATATTTGTGGGAACCGGTTCAATGTTCCCATTGCCAAATCTTTGGACACAAACTTCCTTCTTGTGCTAAAGCTGCTAGTCTGAATAAAGGAAAGCAGTCCGATGGGCGTAAAGATGCTGATGGGTTTACAAGAGTGGAGAAAAGCAATGGCGTGTCAAGGTTGGAGGTAGATCCAATCAATCTAATGTCAGGCAGAATAATGTGAGTAAGGAGACTGGTCCTCATGTGTCGTCCTTGGAAGAGAATACTGAGAGAGGAGATTTGGAAAAGGAGGGGAATACAGACACCAATTGGAAAAGGAGGGGAATACGGACACCAATAATGTAGCGTCGGTTAATCCACATAGAAATAAGGAGAGGAATGCTTCTGGTGATTCAGGTACGACTTCTGGGGCCTCTTCTTCACAACCCATCCATTCTATGTCTACTTCTACCCCGCTCCTTTCTTCTGTCATAAAAAATTTCCGTTTGCCACGGAGGGGGGTTATGATAAACCCCATGGAATTTTCTAATAGATTTGGTGTTCTTGAGAAGTTAGGGGAAGAGGATTCTCGGCTGGATTCTCATGATGATGCCGTAAATGTTGTGCAAAACCTTGATGGGGATATTCGGGATAATCGGGAACAAGGGGACATTCCAACCTCTTCCTCATGTTGAACTTTGCTTCATGGAATATCTGGGGGCTCAACTCTCCAGTTAAACAAAAAGAGGTGAGGAATTTCATTCATTGTAATGATGTATGTTTGTGTGCTATTGTTGAATCGCATGTTTCTAAGGACTCCCTAGAAAGTGTACGCTATAATTCATTTGGCCAGTGGTATTGGTTATCTAATCAAGCTATGAGTGAGTATGGAACTCGTATAATCCTTACCTGGGATTCATGAGTTTTAGATGGTATGGTCTTAGAGACTCATAGTCAATACTTAAATTGTAAGGTGCTTGTTCGGGGTAGCCAACATTATATTTTCGTCTCTTTGGTTTATGGAGCTAATGTGTGTCATGCCAGAAGGGAATTATGGTCGGGCCTGCGGAAATTTAAAGTTCTGGTTGGTTCTTTCCCGTGGGTTGTGATGGGGGATTTCAACACCATGTTATTTCCTCATGATGGTTTTGGTGGGTCTTCTTGCCGTAACAAGTATATGTCTGATTTTTATGCGTGCGTCGAGGATGTGGAAATTTTTGATTTAAACTATACAGGTGTCCATTTCACGTGGAACCAAAAGCCGAACTCATCAGGGGGTATTATGCGTAAACTGGATAGAGCTGGGAAATTCTGAGTTTACGTCTGAATTCCAAGATGCTACTGTTCATTTTCATCCTTCGGGCCTTTCGAATCACTCTCCAGTGATCTTATCCTTCAAATGTGGTACTCAGAAAAAGAGGTATGGTTTTAAATTCGACAATTTCATGACAGAACATCCAGCTTTTCTACAAGTTATTAAGGATGAATGGGCCAACCAAATTGAGGGCACTTTTATGTATCGAGTGACGGCTCACTTGAAGGCTCTGAAGACTCCTCTTCGGAAACTTCGTAATTCCTATGGCAACCTTGGTAAGAGTGTCTCATTTTTGAAAACTGAACTAGACCGCATCCAACTGGATGTAGATAATGACCCTTCTAATGATGAGTTAGGTCTAGAACTTGGTCATATTCGTATTGCGTATCAGAATGCTTGTCGGGATGAGAATTGTGCTGCTGAACAAAGGGCCAAAATTAAATGGTTGAATGAAGGTGACTTGAATACTAAATTCTTCCATAAGGTGATCAAAGAGCGGCATCATTCCAACTCCATTCAGTCTGTTTGCACGAATGGTGGAGTTTACGTCAATGGATATGATGTTCCTAAAGTGTTTGTAGATCATTTTAAAGATTTTATGGGTATGAGGTATGTTTCCCCTGATCCATCTATGCCTGATGATGTTTTCACGAGAAAACTCACTTTATCGGAAGCTAACCACATGATCCGTCCGATCCAAAATGAAGAAATTAAAAATGCAATGTTTAGCATTGTTAAATTACAAAGTGCCAGGTTCTGATGGTTTCTCTTCAAAGTTTTTTAAAGCGTCTTGGGACATCGTCGGCCGTGATGTGGAGATTGCAATCCACAACTTCTTTTATCGAGGTAATCTTCCGAAGAATTTGAATCATACGCTTATCTGTCTTCTCCCTAAATCTGTAAATGCTTCTATGGTTACGGATTACCGGCCTATAACTTGCTGTACAGTGCTTTATAAATGCATTAGTAAAGTCATTATAAACAGAATGAAGGGATCTTTGGATTCCTTAATTGATAAAGCCCAATCGGCTTTTATTCCGGGTAGGAGGATTACGGATAATATGCTAATGGCGCATGAACTTGTTTCTGTTTATCAGTCCACATCGGGCCCCCCATGATGTGCGTTTAAAATAGATATAAAAAAAGCTTATGATACGGTGGACTGGCGGTTCCTTATTGTTATGCTTCAAGGATTGGGATTCCATCCTGTGATGGTTAAGTGGATTAAGGAGATGGTTTCTACTACTTATTCAATTGCCATCAATCGTAATTCCTATGGTTTTTTTCATGGTGGGAGGGGTCTTAGACAGGGTGATCCTTTATCCCCATATCTATTCACGATTGTAATGGAGGGGTTTTCTATGCTCCTTAAACAATGTATTCGGGAGGCTGTCGATTTTGGGTACCATAGGGGTTGTGAGGAGCTGGATTTGACTCATTTATGTTTTGCGGATGATTTGTTTGTCTTCACAATAGGGGATGTTCTTTCTGTTGAAGTGCTAAAAAAGGCACTATTTCTTTTTCAGAATCGTTCGGGATTAGCGCCTAACCTTGAAAAAAGTGACGTTTACTTTGGTAATGTCCCTCCCAATATTAAGGAGGCCATTCTCGAGTGTCTTCCTTTCAAGTTGGGTGCATTTCCTGTCCGATACTTGGGGGTCCCTTTATCGCAGGCTAGGTTGAAGATATGTGACTATGCTCCGTTGATTGCTAAAGTGAAGGGTCGCATACATAATTGGAAATCTAAGTTTCTTTCGTTTGGAGGTCGATGTCAACTAATTATATCGGTTCTACAATCTCTTCAACTTCATTGGATGTCGGTCTTCTTATTCCCGTCTGGGTTAATCCATGATGTAGAATATATTTTTAGGAAATTCCTTTGGGCTCCAAGGGATAATCCTCGTGGTAGATGTCGGTTATCTTGGGATGTGGTATGTCGACCGCTTGAATCTGGGGGTCTTGGGATTAAGCGATTATCCACATGGAATAGGGCTTTACTTGCAAAACATATGTGGGATATAGTGAGAAACAAGGATTCTCTATGGGTTCGTTGGATTTATAGTCATAATCTTCGCTCCTCGAACTTCTGGATGGTTAGGAAGAACTCAAATTGGTCGTGGATCTTTCGTAAAATTTTGGACTTACGTAGTCAATTGAGACGATTCCTATTTTCCTAAATTGGTGATGGTCGGGATACGAATGCTTGGGAGGATGCTTGGTTAACCTGTGGTCTGCTTTCAGCTTTTATTTCTCACCGGTTTGTTCATTCATGTGGGTTTTTTACTTTTACGACGGTTCGTGAGCTGCTTATGAGCTGGAATGGTGCTTGGCCAGATGATTGGTGTAGCAGGTTTGGTGAGCTTCATACTTCTCCGTTACCTTTGCTAACTGATTCTGTTCATGATAAAGTTCTTTGGGGGAAAGATCGTTATGCTTGTTCGGAATTTACGGTGAGTAATGCTTGGGCTTCTTTAGAGGGAAATCACCCAGTGGTCCCTTGGTATAAATCGGTTTGGTTCTCAGGCCATATCCCGAAGCATGCTTTCTGTTTGTGGCTGGCTTGTCAAAGGCGTCTTCCTACTCAAGATCGTTTACTTTGGAAGGATGAACCATCGGATCTAGAATGATCGCTTTGTGCTCAATGTATGGATAGCCATGACCATTTATTCTTTCAATGTTCGTATGCTTGTGAAGTATGGACTAGCATCTTGCACATTACGGATCTGAAGGATATGCCTTCTTTGTGGGACCATATTTTGGAAGCTATCTCGGATTCTAGTCGACGTCCGAAATATTTAAAGCAGAAGCTTGCGTTGGCAGCGTCTGTTTATTATATTTGGCAAGAAAGAAATAGAAGACTTTTTACTGAGGAACGCCGTACGACTCTACAACTTATCAAGATGATTCATGATTCTATCTCCATTCGTGCGGATTGGTTGGCGTGTCACCCTGTGCTTAATGCTGGTTGATATGGTGCACTGGTTTTGGTTCTGGGGGGCTGTGTTATCATTTAAGCTCCTCTTTTTTATGTTTTGTTGTGTGTTTGCTTCTATTGGGCTTTGTTTATTTTGGCTTGTTGTGGCTTGGTTTGGGGTGTTGTCCAAGTCTGTGGGGTTTTGGGTGTAGGTTGTGGTCTTTCATGTTTTTTCTGCTTTCCGCTGTACTTCTTTTAATAGTTTTATAAATTTGCCTGGTTTCCATTAAAAAAAAAAGCTCTGATCAAACTAGATATGATCCAATTAGTGTCCTTTCGAGTCAATTAGACTCCCTATGGAAACAATGGCCCTATTAAACCCATTAGGGTCTAATCAGAAGAATGATGATCCATTTAGTCTCATTTTGGGCCAAATGACTCGATTAAAAGAAATATGCCCATTATACCCACTAAGGCCACATGGACCTATTTAGGACCCTTAAGACCCATTCTGCATCGATTACTCACTTAACCATCTTGTTAGACTAATTATAACCGATTTAGTGTCATCTTGTCCCAATTCGGCTCCTTTTGGAGAAATGGTCCAGTTAATCCCATTAGGGTCTAATCAGACAAAATTATGAGCTAGTTAGTGTCATTTTGACCCACTAGGACTTATTAAGAAAAAATAGGCCCATTATATCTACGAACACCAAATGGTCCCTTTAAGAACAATTAAGACCCATTCTACCTCAATTACTCACATTAACGTTTGATTAGGCTAATTATGACAGAATCCTTATGGAAACTATGACAGAATCCTTATGGAGACATGGAATTCTCTCTCTAGGGTTTTGCTTGGTAATGAACGTTTGAAGATGATGATGATGATGTTTTCGTTTGTTCTTTGGTGATGTTTACGAGTTTCTTCTCCTCCCTTTCGTTCTGCTTGTGGTTTGCATTCGGTTTTTCACGATCTAGGGTTTTTGGCTTTGTCTTGGAGGCGGATCTAGGGTTTCCTTCGTTAAGGTTGGTTCTCGATTTACTTTGAGCGTTCTTCTTTCTTGTTTGGGTTTGGTTCGTTGTCTTCTTTCCTCTTGTTGGCTTCTCGGTTTTCCTTTGAGCTTATTTTGTTTCGACTAGGGTTTACGATCTCTCTTCTTGGCCGTGGTTTTGATCACGACTTGGTTTTCTTTTAGCCGTTCTTTGCATGCTTTGACTTGCGTTTTCCTCTTGGTTGTTAACATTCTTCAAAGAGTTTGCGTCTTCTCTTCTTGGCCGTGTAGGGTTATTCTTGCATACGGCTACGGTTTCGTCATTGCTTGCTAGGGTTTGTCTTGTGTTTTTTCTTCTTGGCCGTTTAGGGTTTCATCTTGCACATGGCTAGGTTTTCCTTTTTTGGTTTCTTTCTTGACCGTCGCTTTTGTGTGCTAGGGTTTGTGCCGATTGTCTCTTCTTCGTTCTTGGTTTTTCGTTTGTCTGGTTCCTTTCGATCCTTGATCGTTTTGGCTCCCTTGTCGTAGATTTTCTGATTTAGTTTTATCTAGTTTTTCTTATTTCCTGTGTCAAGTGTTTCTGTTTCGTTGCCTTTATTGAGTTACTCAATAGAATATTCAGCACCTCCTTGTGGGGTCTTCGTTTATTTTAATTGAGAACGCTCTTTAAGGGTTTCAGCACCACGACTTCTTGACTAGGGATAGGAGGAATTAGGTATTTCTTGTCGTGTGGTAAAAATGTTAGACTTTGCGGATGCAATTTTGGTGGATCCTTCTCCTAAGGATTTTGTTGAGGTCATTCTTGGAGAAAGCATGGGGGTGAAAAGGAGGCGATGTTGAAGGGGATTAAGGAAAATTCTGGTCCCAATAAAAGGGTTTCGGTGTGGGAGCGCATATCTCCTGCTGTTTTGGGTGGGGGTAGTATACACCATCAAAAGTCTTTTGCTGAAATTGTTGGTGGCACTTCTACTCAAGAGCTGACGTACTACCCGGTTGAGAAGAGTGTGAAACCGAGGATCCAATTTACTTTGGAAACTATGAGGGTTATGGCTAAATCATTCCAGTCGGTTCTTTATGGATACTTTTTGGGACCTCGTCTTCCTTTTCCAATTGTTCTGCATGCGGTTAAAAATGCTTGGGGCAAGTTTGGGCTTATGGATGCAATGGTAAACGACCTTGGTTACTTTTTTTTTCCGATTTAATGATAATGGTGGTTGTAATCAAGTGGTTAAGTCGTCTCCCCTCATGATCCGTGGGAGGCCTCTTTTTGTGTCCACATGGGATCCTTCAAAGGGGCTTACTAAACCTGAACATACCTCCTGTCCGTTATGGATTAAATTCTATAATATTCCTCTGGTTGCTTTTAATAGAGAGGGTATTAGCCGAATTGCTAGTGCAGTTGGAGTCCGTTTGCGTTTGGATGCCTGTACTGCTAGTACTTGTGATAAAGCATGGGGTCGTACTAATTTTGCTAAAGTTTTGGTGGATGTTTGGGCCGTGGGTGCAATTCAGAAGCAAATTGAAGTTGTCATTCCAAGGCTTTCGGGTGATGGTGAAGATGTGATAAAGGTAGTTTTGGAATATGATTGGGTGTCGTCTCAATGTTCGAAATGCAAAGTTTTTGGCCATAATACGAATTCCTGTCTGAAAGGGGGTACTCTAAAACAAAAGGAGATTGTCAAGTCGTTGCATAATGATGGGTTTATAGAGAATAAGCGTAAACAATGGAAGCCGAAACAGAGTTCAGGGTCTAGTAATGGTGCTCAGGCTACTTCTTCAGGTGATCCTTCTTCAGGTGATCCTTCTAATTTTCACGAAACAATAATTGGAGTTGGTACTATAAAGCGGGTTTCTGATGAACCGTCTACATTGGGAGTGAATAAAAAGGATAAGGAACTAGTTCAGTCGGTCGATTCTGATCTCTCAATTGGGGAACGTAAGGAACCTGATGAAAGTCAATACTGTACGGTGGATGCGGGGAGAACGCCAAGAGGAAGAGATGATGTATCGAATGTGACTTTTCGATCAAAGCGGGGTCGAGAACTTGTTAAAAGGGTGATTCAAGCGATGAAACCAAGACGTGGTGCAGTTTCTTCTACGTCTACTAGTAATAGATTTTCCCCACTACCTTCTGATGATTCTAGTGATGATGATGATATGGAAATAATTGACACTGAGGGGCACTCTTTGGATTATAGTAAAGGGGGAAAATCCACTTCAATCTCTCAATGATAAAGATCGCTGCGTGGAATATTAGGGGTCTAAATGCCCTAATAAAGCAAAAGGAGGTACGTGATCTTATTAATTTAAAGCATCTTTCTTTATGTTGTATCATTGAGTCCAAAGTTGTACATAGTCATATGGGGGATGTGTGTGGCAAAGTGTTTGGAAATTGGAGTTGGATCTCGAATGGGAGTTTGTGTGATCAAGGGACTCGTATTATTATTGCTTGGCATCCGACAGTGTTGTCTGTTCTTATGATTGAGCAGCACCATCAATATGTCCACTGTGAGATTAGGATTTTTGGGCAACTTGATCCTATTTTTATTACTTTTGTTTATTGGTGTAATACGGGTATGGATAGGCGTGAGCTTTGGCGGGCATTTGGTGAATTCCATGTGTTTAATCAAAGGAAAGCATGGGTCGCGATGGGTGATTTTAATTCAATGCTTTTCCCTCATGATGGGTTAGGGGGTTCCTCTAGGAGAAATTCTGACATAGAGGAGTTTCATCTCTGTCTGGAAGAGGCGGAATTGTTTGACATTTCGTATCAAGGATGCCAATTTACTTGGATACAGAAACCTTCGGGGGGAGATGGTGTTATGCGCAAATTTGATCGTATCCTGGGAAATTCTGCTTTTTTCACTAGATTTGGGGATGCTTCGGTCTTCTTTGAACCGAGGGGGATATCTAATCACTCTCCGGGTATTCTTTCTTTTAAAGTTGGTGGACGTCTTCGCCAGCGTGGCTTTAAGTTTGATAATTTTGTGACATCTCATAAGGATTTCCTTGCTTCTGTGGAGGAGGTGTGGACGAAACCTCAGAGAGGATCTTATATGAAGAGGGTGCTTCGGAAATTGCAAGATCTGAAGGTGGTTTGTCGGCGTCTACGAAATTCGTGTGGTTGTTTGGATAAAATGGTAGTTCAGTTAAAGATGGAGCTTGATGTCACCCAATTGGCTTGTGATCTAGACCCGTTTAATGACTTGCTGAAGGAGGACATTGCTCACCTCTTGTTAGCGTATCAAAATGCTAGAAATGATCAAGTGGAAATGGCTTGTCAAAAAGCGAAGATATCTTGGCTCAATGAAGGGGATGGTAACTCCAAATTCTTTTTTCATGCTATGAAAGAAAAGCGCAATCGGAGCCATATTGCTACTATAAGGGATTCTTCTGGTACAGTCTATGATCATCAGGAGGTATCGACAGCTTTCCTTACCCATTTTCAAGGTATTCTAGGTACCTCTAATGTCTTGGTTCCTCCCTCTATGTGGGATTGTTCCTCCCATTTTCAATTTAGTAGTATTTGGAACTGGTTATTATGAGTTCTGTTTCATTTTTTGTTGATATTTATTTTAAACCGTTCAAGTGGTGTCTGGATTAATATCCGGACAATCTCATCCGGATAGTAAACCGCGCAAGAGGTGACCGGTTTATTTTAAACCGCTCAAGTATTGTCCGGAGACTTCCCTAAACCGGCCAAAAGGTGACCGGATCTCGTCTAAACCGGTCAAGAGTTGGGCGGTGTATTGACCATATTGTTTTAAACCGGTCAAAGGTTGGGCAATGTATTCTCCGGACTCTTATCCGGATAGAAATTGGAATATTTCCAAGTGTTAAACCGGTTAAGTTGTGAGCGGGGTATTGTCTAGACTTGTAATCCGGACAAAGATGTTGACTCAATTTTAAGTGTTAACCGGACAAGGCTGACCGGACTTAAATCCGGTTAATATGTTGAATCATTTCGAGAGAGATGTAATGACGGTGTAACCGTGAGAGAGATGTAATGGCGGTGTAACCGCGAGAGATGTAATGGCGGTGTAACCGCGAGAGAGATGTAATGGCGGTGTAACCGCGAGAGACATAAATAAGTTTATGTGTTAGAACAGGTTTGATTCTAAACTGATTGTTTGGAAAGTATATTGTTTGTTTGAGAATTATACACTCACTAGAACTTTTTGGTCTAACACTCAGTTGGTGGACTAACCTGTTTTGTAGGTCATCATACCTCGCAAGATAAAGGCAAGGGAAAAGTTTAGAATGAATGACGTTTASTTATTCAAAATGTATATGAAGAAAGTATTTTGTTAATCTGTAGTTTGTAAACGATGTTATATTTTGTGTTATGAGTACGATGATGTGGATTATCGGTACATAGAATATGTGGGTTGTT
>NC_037540.1:29764023-29765500 GCF_001531365.2 Cynara cardunculus var. scolymus | reverse complement strand
ATAGATTATATGACTGATATAATCTGAGTTATGAATAGACATGAGGATAAATGTAATATTATATTGTGATTATGAGAATAATCAATCAGAAAGGACCTCTACTGGTTATGGAAGAGGTCAGGGTAGAAGAAACGTAACACAAGGAGAGGACCCGGAAAATGTGATGACGATAGAAACTCGAAGTCGTAGTAAGGGTCGAGGAAGAGGTAGAGGTATTAGACAAGAACATGAATTGTCGGCTCAAGAAAGTTCAATGTCTGGTCATGGAAGAGGAAGAGCAAGGGGTAGACACAATGTTCCTGATCCCGGATTTATTACCCAAGAAATGTTGGCAGCAGAATTGGGAAAGTTCCAAGAAAGTTTGGTGAGTTTGTTGGGGCGTACAACCCAAAATAATCCAGAAGTGGTAAGAAGTCCTGAATATCAGGAGGAAGCCGGAGCTAGTACACCAGTAACTGATACATCTGTACCCCTTACTTCATCCTCAGTACAAAAAGAAGGAGATATCAAAATGTTTCTTACTTGTAAACCTCCTAAGTTTTCTGGTGAGCGTGATCCTGTTAAAGTTATGTGTTGGCTTAAGGAGATAGAGTTGAGTCTGTAAATCAGTAAAAGTGCAGAAGAGGATAAAGTTATGTTTGCTGTGTCACGTCTGAGATCAAGTGCTTTATACTGGTGGGAAGTTCTGTCCAGTTCGGATCCGAACATTTTGAAAACTATGCTGTGGGAAGAATTTGTGGTTAAGTTTAAAATGCAGTATTGTCCTGAAGTTGCAGTAAGAAAGTTGGAAGATGATTTCCTTCATCTTGAACAAGGAAACATGTTCGTCCGCCAGTATACAGAAGTTTTCATGGAACAATCTAGGTTTGCTGAAACCTATATAATATCTGAAAACAACAGGGTGAGAAAGTATATCTGGGGATTGGAGTCGAATCTTCGAAAATATGTAATATCCAGGAATCCGACAACATTTTAAGCGGCAGTTGATGCAGCTGAAATTCTAGAACAAGACATTAATCGACAACCACAAGAAAAGGTTGGGGAGAAAAGAAAGGGGGAAGTTACAGTAACTGATTTCCGTAGACCGAGGTTTATGGAAAACTTGAATCGACCCGTCTCAAGATTTGCTGATAGGGCGTGTACCGGATGTCATAAGATACATCAGGGAAATTGCAATACAAAATCTCGAGTATGCTTTAAATGTCAGGAACCAGGACATATAGCCCAAGACTGTCGGATGACGCGGAGGTGTTTTACTTGTAATTCATCTCAACATGTAAATGCTGATTGTCCGCAAGTAAAGAGTCGAGGGTTTGGTTTTGCTGGAGGTCGGGGATCTGGATATTTTGGGGGTCGAGGATCGGGGTATGTGCCAACAGGTCGTGGGTAAATGGATAATCGTGTTAGTCCAAGTGGACGGGGAGGGATAAGACAGGAAGAGTCTAATGCAAAAGGGAGAGCCTTTCAGATGACGAGA
>NC_037540.1:29744073-29760560 GCF_001531365.2 Cynara cardunculus var. scolymus | reverse complement strand
GGGGTATTCAAAAACAAAAGGAGGTTGTCAAGCCGTTGCATAATGATGGATTTATAGAGAAAAGGCGCAAACAATGGAAGCCGAAACAGAGTTCAGGGTCTAGTAATGGTGTTCAGCCCACTTCTTCAGGTGAGCCTTCTAATTTTCACGAGACGATAGTTGGAGTTGGTACTATAAAGCCGGTTTCTGATGAACCGTCTATATTGGGAGAGAATAGAAAGGATAAGGAGGTAGTTCAGTCGGTCGATCCTGATTTCTTAGATGGGCAACGTAAGGAAACTGATGAAAGTCAATATTGTACGGTGGATGCGGGGAGAACGCCAAGAGGAAGGGATGATGTATCGAATGTGACTTTTCGCTCAAAGGGGGTCCACAACTTGTAAAAGCGGTGATTCAAGCGATGAAACCACGACGTGGTGCAGTGTCCTCTACGTCTACTAGTAATAGATTTTCCTGACCTTCTGATGATTCTAGTGATGATGATGATATGGAGATTATTGACACTGAGGGGCATTCTTTGGACTATAGTAAAGGGGCAAAATCCACTTCTCTTTCTCAATGATTAAGATCGCTGCATGGAATATTAGGGGTCTAAATGCCCTAATAAAGCAAAAGGAGGTACGTGATCTTATTAATTTAAAGCATCTTTCTTTATGTTGCATCATTGAGTCCAAAATTGTAAATTGTCATATGGGGGATGTGTGTGGTAAAGTGTTTGGAAATTGGAGTTGGATTTCGAATGGGAGTTTGTGCGATCAAGGGACTCGTATCATAATTGCTTGGGATCCAACAGTGTTATCTGTTCTTATGACTGAGCAGCACCAACAATATGTCCACTGTGAAATTAGGATTTTTGGTCAACTTGATCCTATTTTTATTACTTTTGTTTATGGGTGTAATACGGGTATGGATAGGCGTGAGCTTTGGCGGGCGTTTGGTGAATTTCATGTGTTTAATCAAAGGAAAGCATGGGTCGCGATGGGTGATTTTAATTCAATGATTTTCCCTCATGATGGGTTGGGGGGTTCCTTTAGGAGAAATTCTGACATGGAGGAGTTTCATCTCTGTTTGGAAGAGGCAGAATTGTTTGACATTTCGTATCAAGGATGTCAATTTACTTGGATACAGAAACCTTCGAGGGGAGATGGTGTTATGCGCAAACTTGATCGTATCCTGGGAAATTCTGCTTTTATCACTAGATTTGGGGATGCTTTGGTTTTCTTTGAACCGAGGGGGATATCTGATCACTCTCCGGGTATTCTATCTTTTAAAGTTGGTAGACGTCTTCGCCAACGTGGCTTTAAGTTTGATAATTTTGTGACATCTCATAAGGATTTCCTTGCTTCTGTGGAGGAGGTGTGGACGAAACCTCAAAGAGGATCTTATATGAAGAAGGTGCTTCGGAAATTGCAAGCTCTGAAGGTGGTTTGTCGGCGTCTCCGAAATTCGTATGGTTGTTTGGATAAAAGGGTAGTTCAGTTAAAGACGGAGCTTGATGTCGCTCAATTGGCTTGTGATCTAGACCCGTTTAATGACTTGCTGAAGGAGGACATTGCTCACCTCTTGTTAGCATATCAAAAAGCTAGAAATGATCAAGTGGAAATGGCTCGTCAAAAAGCGAAGATATCTTGGCTCAATGAAGGGGATGGTAACTCTAAATTCTTTTTTCATGCTATGAAAGAAAAGCGCAATCGGAGCCATATTGCTACTATAAGGGATTCTTTTGGTACAGTTTATGATCATCAGGAGGTATCTACAGCGTTCCTTACCCATTTTCAAGGTATTCTAGGTACCTCTAATGTTTTGGTTCCTCCCTCTATGGGGGATTGTGTGTTTGGTCATTCTTTATCGTTATCAGATTCTCTACACTTAATCCGTCCTATTTCGGATATGGAAATAAAGGATGCTTTGTTTGCTATTGGGAATGAAAAGGCCCCAGGCCCTGATGGGTATTCTTCTAAATTCTTTAAAGCAGCTTGGAATGTRGTTGGTAGGGATGTTCTCATTGGGATACATAATTTCTTCTATTCTAGAACTTTGGAGTATCAGCTGAACCATACTCTTCTTTGTCTTGTGCCAAAGGTTCCTAATGCTTCTTCTGTTACTGATTATCGGCCAATTGCATGTTCCTCTCCTATGGAGGGCGTCGGCAACTAATTCTCTCAGTGCTTCACTCAATGCAAACATATTGGATGTCGGTATTTCTTGTACCGGCAACCACAATCCATGAAATTGAGCAACTTTTTCGTAATTTTTTATGGAATAAAGCAGAGGGTCAGATGGGTAAATGTCGAGTAGCTTGGGATGCAGTTTGCTTGCCTATTCAAAGTGGGGGTCTTGGTATGAAAAGACTTGCGACTTGGAATAGGTGTCTTCTATTTAAACATATTTCGGATATTCTAAAGGGCAGAAATACTATGTGGGTCTCTTGGATTCAGTCTCACTGTGTTCGGGGACGTAATTTCTGGGTTATCAAGAAGAGGAATGAGTGGTCGTGGATACTCCGGAGCCTTCATTGCCGGAGATTCTTTATCTACAATGTAGGAAATGGTTTATCTACGCATGCTTGGGAAGATACATGGAGCGAGTCGGGTCCTCTCATTCAATCCCTGTCTTATAGATTCATTAATGGCCAGGGATTTCATAATAACTCCACGGTATCTGATGTAATGCAACGATTTGGTACTAATTGGCCGGTGGATTGGATTCGACAATATCCTCAGCTGCAGAGTGTTCTGATTCCGTTTCCCAGTCAAGTGGAGGATAAGGTCAGATGGCTTGATAATAAACTTTCTTGGGTCGATTTTGAGGTAAAATTGGCTTGGAAAACTATCCAAGAGGTGAAGCCGGTTGTGCATTGGTATAATAAACTAGTTTGGAATAAAGCATACGTTCCTAAACATTATCTTTCCATGTGGATGGCTTGTCAGAAGAAATTGCCAACTCAAGATCGTATAAGTCAGTCGAAGCATGAACCGCCGGATTTAAAGTGTGTGTTTTGTAAATTAGTGATTGAAACGCACAATCACTTATTTTTCGAATGCAATTACTCAAGCAGTATTTGGGAAGTTATTAAAATGGAGGTGGGATTAACGAACTGTCCAAACAATTGGGAGGATATTCTTCACAGAGGGTCCACTCAAACTTGGAAATCTTGGTCTACGGTTCAAAAACTTGGTATATCSGCAACGGTATATAATATCTGGAGGGAACGGAACAGGAAGTTCTTTGACAATTTCAATCATTCGGGGGATAAAGTTATYGAGGAAATCAAGATGCAGATTCTTCATCGGATGGCTTGGAAGGCAAGGAAGAAGCTAATGAATTCCAATGTTATTTGATTACGTGGGTGGAGTGCCTTCTTGGTTTTGGATCTTATGGGTTTTTCTTGCCTTTTGCTTTTTGGCTTATGGTTTTCTTATGTTTTGGTGTAATTCCCTTTGTCATTTTTGGCTCCTTATGACTTGGTTTGTGAGTCAAAGTTGCCGTAGTTTTTCTTGTTGATTGCTTTGTATTGGTGACCTTTTTTTACTGTCTTTATAAAATTGCCTCAGGAAACTCTTCCCCTTTCAGTAAGTTGTGAGCGGGGTATTGTCCGGACTTCTAATCCGGACAAAGATGTTGACTCAATTTTAAGTGTTAACCGGACAAGGCTGACCGGACTTCAAATCCGGTTAATATGTTGAATCATTTCGAGAGAGATGTAATGACGGTGTAACCGTGAGAGAGATGTAATGGCGGTGTAACCGCGAGAGAGATGTAATGGCGGTGTAACCGCGTGAGAGAGATGTAATGGCGGTGTAACCGTGAGAGAGATGTAATGGCGGTGTAACCGCGAGAGAGATGTAATGGCGGTGTAACCGCGAGAGACATAAATAAGTTTGTGTCAGAACAGGTTTGATTCTAAACTGATTGTTTGGAAAGTATATTGTTTGTTTGAGAATTATACACTCACTAGACCTTTTTGGTCTAACACTCATTTGTTGGACTAACCAATTTTGCAGGTCATCATACCTCGCAAGATAAAGGCAAGAGAAAAGTTTAGAATGAATGACGTTTAGTTATTCAAAATGTATATGAAGAAAGTATTTTGTTAATCTGTAGTTTGTAAACGATGTTTTATTTTGTGTTATGAGTACGATGATGTGGATTATCGGTACATAGAATATGTGGGTTGTTTCACTCTCAAAAACCGAAATTCTATTAGGGTCTGTAGGAATCGATTCAGCTCCCATTTCCATAGTACACTCTAAGAAGCCGTGGTGCTGAAACTTTCGAATAGCGCCCTTAATAGGATAGACGAAGACCCTAGTTTATAGGGTGCTGAATAGCTATCAAGGGAATTCAACAAGAGTGACGAAGACCACGGAAACACTTAAAGCGTACTTAGAAAACTGAAGAGACTCGGAAACCAACAATAAACAGCAATCAAAACAACCCACGGACAAATACTACACACCCCAACAAACTACTCGGCTAACAGCAGCTCAAAAGAAGGAAAAATAATTTTCTGGACATAAACCCACAACTTACTGCAGCAAAGGAAGACGAAGGCAAGATCAGAACAGCAGCTATAGTCTAGCAGGTTACAGCAAGAATCCTACCAAATTTGCAAAACACAGCAGCTACAAACCCCAAACTATCCAGCCGAGAACAAGCACACAAACTACTCGGCTAACAGCAGCTCAAGCAGAAGGATTCTGGACCAAACAAAAGCACATAAAATCACAATTTTCTGCAGCAATGGATGGCAAATCGAGATCAAAACAGCAGCTATAGACCAACAGGATTACAGCAGGTATTTGACCAGCTCCTTGCACAAACACATCAAGAAAACCCACGAACAGCAGCAGTAAAACCAAATGAAAACAACAGCGGCCAAATACAAAACAAACCGAGATGAAGATCACCCCGCAACCGCTCTAAACAGCAGCAAAGACAAACCTCGCAAAACCTTACCCAGCAGAAATAAATAGCAGAAATTATCACATAAAATAACAACCATTTAAAACTGATAGAGCAGCCCTAAAACCGAGAAGAACACAAGAAACCCTAATCCGCAGCAAACAGCCCACAACCCGCCTGCGTTGTCTCTCAAACAAAAAACAAGCCGAGGATACAAAAGCCACTTGCAAAGTAGGAAAACAAACCCAACCAGAAGCTGCACCTGTTTACGCCTAAAAAACCCTACCACTGCCTTCTTCAAAACAAACCAAAGCCCAGAACAAAAACAAGAAACCAAACAGCAACAAAAGAGGAATTGAGCAACCAGCAAAAGGATGAGCAATATGAAACCCTAATCGAAACCCTAATGGCCGTCGCACCCCAAACAACCAGGAACAACCAGAAAAGAAAACACGCACCTTAACAAAACATGAAGAAAACACGAAGGCATCAAACATCCCCAATTAGTGTTATTTGAGTCATTTATTAGACTCCTCGTGGAGAAATGGGCACACTAAACCCTCATGGTGTAAACATATTAAAGTTGGCCGCTTGGAATGTTCGGGGCTTAAATGCCCTTATTAAACGAAAGGAGGTACGTGATCTTATTACTCTCAAACATCTTTCTTTATGTTGCCTCATTGAGTCAAAAGTGGTTTATAATCACTTGGGAGATGTATGTAGTAGTGTATTTGGTAATTGGAATTGGATATCTAATGGTTCGGTCAGTGAGCAAGGTACTCGCCTCATTATTGCTTGGGACCCGTCGGTTTTATCTGTTCTTATGATTGAGCAGCATCATCAATTTATTCATTGTGAAGTTCGTATTTTTGGTCAATCCGAGCCCCTATTTTTTATGTTTGTTTATGGTTGTAATACGGGTACTGAACGGCGTGACCTTTGGCGGGCTTTAGGGGAGTTTCATGCCTTCAATCAGGGGAAAGCTTGGATTGCTATGGGTGACTTTAATTCGATGCTTTTCCCTCATGATGGGTTGGGGGGATCCTCCCGGAGGAATTCTGACATGGAGGATTTTCATACATGTCTGGAGGAGGCTGAATTATTTGATATTTCTTATCAAGGGTGTCAATATACTTGGATCCAGAAACCGGCGGGGGGAGAGGGTGTTATGCGAAAACTTGATCGTATCTTGGGCAATTCGAATTTTCTCTCTAGATTTGGGGATGCTTCGGCTTTTTTTGAACCTAGAGGGATTTCTGATCATTCTCCGGCCATCCTCTCTTTTCGTGTAGGAAGACGTATACGACAACGTGGTTTTAAGTTTGACAACTTTGTCACCTCTCATAAGGACTTCCTAGTTTCGGTTGAGGAGGTTTGGTCAAAATCTCAGCATGGTTCTTACATGAAAAGGGTGTTACGGAAATTAAAAGATATAAAGGTGGTTTGTCGGCGTCTCCGTAATTCTTATGGATGTTTGGTTAAGAGGGTTGTTCAACTAAAGATGGAGCTTGATATTGCGCAATTGGCTTGTGATCTTGATCCGTTCAATGATTTGCTGAAGGAGGACATCGCCCACCTCTTATTAGCTTATCAAGAGGCTCGGAGTAATCAGGTCGATTTAGCTCGTCAAAAAGCGAAGATTTCCTGGTTAAATGAAGGTGATGGTAATTCTAAATTCTTCTTTAATGCTATGAAAGAAAAGCGCAATCGGAACCATATTGCTATGATCAGGGACTCGGCTGGCGTCATTTATGAGGATCAGGAAGTTTCTACGGCGTTCCTTTCTCATTTTAAAGAGATTCTTGGTACCTCTTCTAGTTTGGCTCCTTCTTCTATGGAGGATTGTGAGTTTCGTAATGCTTTATCTTTATCGGACTCTCTTCTTTTAATTCGTCCAATTTCTGATCTGGAAATTAAGGATGCMTTATTTRYTATTGGGAATGATAAAGCTCCGGGTCCTGAKGGKTTTTCTTCTAAATTTTTTAAGTCCGCTTGGAATGTKKTTGGGCGGGATGTGCTTATTGGSCTWCATAACTTCTTCTATTCTGGTAAATTGGAATATSAGCTGAATCATACCCTTTKATGTCTTGTRCCGAAGGTCCCTAACGCCTCTTGTGTCACTGACTTTYGSCCTATTGCTTGTTGCAATGTGTTATTGAAGTGTATTAGTAAGATTATTGYTGATCGGATGAAAGGTTCGCTAGATGTTCTTGTAAGTAAAGCCCAATCTGCGTTCATTCCTGGTCGCCAAATCACTGATAATATCTTAATGGCTCATGAACTGGTTGCTGGGTATCAGAGAGCGGAAGGGGAACCTAGATGTGCTTTCAAGATTGATATTCGTAWGGCTTATGACACAGTTGAATGGAACTTTCTTTTGGAGATGCTGAAGGGAATGGGTTTTCACCCAGTWATGATCAACTGGATAAAGACTYTGATCACGACACCCACTTATTCAATTTGTGTGAATGGACAGCCGGAGGGTTTTTTTCATGGTAAACGGGGCMTTCGTCAAGGTGATCCCCTCTCCCCTTATCTGTTCACAGTTGTGATGGAGGGTCTCTCGATGCTTCTTTCTAAGTGTATCGAGGATGTTGTTACTTTTTCGTATCATCAAGGTTGTGCGGATATCAAATTGACTCACTTGTGCTTTGCTGATGACTTATTTATTTTTTCAAGAGGAGACATTATGTCGGTGGAGGTTATTAAACGTGGTCTACAATTGTTTGAAGAACGCTCGGGCTTATCGCCAAGTCTGGAGAAAAGTGAGGTGTGTTTTGGAAATGTGTCAATGGAGGTTCAGCGCAGTATTCGGGATAGTTTATCTTTTCGGCCTGGAGTTTTTCCTATTCGTTACTTGGGCGTCCCTCTTTCTCCGGTTCGTCTGAAGGTACGAGATTTTAACCCTCTTGTGTTAAAGATTAAATCTTGTTTGTTAAATTGGAAGAATAAATTTCTCTCTTATGGAGGCCGTCGTCAGCTTATTTTCTCTGTTCTCCAATCTATGCAAACGTTTTGGATGTCGGTATTTCTTGTACCGGCAGCCACAATTCATGAAATTGAGAAGATTTTTCGTGATTTTTTATGGAGTAAAGYGGAGGGACAGAGGGGTAAATGTTATGTTGCTTGGGATTCTATTTGCCTGCCTGTTCAGAGTGGGGGACTTGGTTTGAAAAGACTTTCGACCTGGAATAGATGTCTACTTTTCAAACATATTTGGGACATTTTAAGGACCAGAAATACGATGTGGGTCTCTTGGATTCAATCTCACTGTGTTCGGGGCCGAAACTTTTGGGTTATCAAGAAGAGGAATGAGTGGTCTTGGATCCTTCGGAGTCTCATAGATTTAAGGCCTCACTGTCGCCGTTTCTTTATTTATGATGTGGGTAATGGCTTATCGACGCATGCTTGGGAAGATACTTGGAGCGAGTTCGAACCACTTATTCATTCGTTGTCATATAGATTCATCAATGGGCAGGGTTTCCACAATAACTCTACGGTTTTTGATGTAATGCACAGGTTTGGTTCTAATTGGCCTGAGGATTGGCTTCAACGTTATCCTCAGCTGCAAAATGTCCTTATTCCATCTCCCAGACAAGGAGAGGATAAAGTTCGTTGGCTTGATAATAATGGTGCTCGGGGTGATTTTCAGGTGAAAGTGGCGTGGGAAAMTCTACGAGAAGTGAATCCGGTTGTGCATTGGTCGAAACTAGTTTGGAACAAAGCTTTTATTCCCAAACATGCTCTCTGTATGTGGATGGCTTGCCAGAAGAAATTACCTACCCAAGATCGTATCAGTCAATGGAAGCATGATCCTCCGGATTTAAAGTGTGTGTTCTGTAAATCAGTGATTGAAACKCACAATCACTTATTYTTTGAATGCTCTTACTCTAACAGTATTTGGGAAGGCATAAAAATGGAGGTGGGATTAACGTCTGTTCCGAACATTTGGGACGATATTCTTCACAGAGGATCCGCTCAAACATGGAAATCTTGGTCTACAGTTCAGAAAATTGGTTTATCGGCTACGATTTATAATATCTGGAGGGAACGAAATAGGAAGTTCTTTGACAATTTCAGTCATTCGGAGGATAAAGTTATTGCGGTGATCAAGATGCAGATTCTTCATCGAATGGCTTGGAAGACTAGAAAGAAGTTTTTGCAGTCCAATGATATGTGACTCTGTGGGTGGCGCTCCTTCTGAGTTTTGGGTCTTTTGGGTCTTTCTTGCCTTTTGTTTTTGGGCGGGTGGTGTTGTTTTGTTTTGRTGTATTTCCCTTTGTCTTTTCTGGCTTCTTATGGCTTGGTTTGTGAGTCAAAGTTGTCGTAGTTTCTCTTGCTGATTACTTTGTATGGTGTCGATTTCTTTTTACAGTCTTTATAAAATTGCCTGGGGAAACTCTTCCCCTTTCAGTAGACTCCTTTTGGAGAAAGGGACAATTAATCCCAATAGGGTCTAATGAGACAAAGTATGACCTAGTTAGTGTCATTTTCACCCAATTGGACTTATAATGGAGGAATAGGCCGTTTATATCCACTAAAAACAAATGGACCCGTTATGGACCATTAAGACCCAATCTACCTCAGGTACTCCCATTAACTTCTGATTTGAATAACTATGACCCATTTAGTACCATTATGACTCAATTAGACTCAAGTTGGAGAAACTATACTATTTATGACCCATTTAGTGTCATCTTGACCCAATTAGACTCCTTTGGGATAAATGGTTCAATTAATCCCATTAGGGTCTAATGAGAGAGATTATGTCCTACTTAGTGACATTTTGACCTAATTCGACTTTTTAAAGAGAAATAGGTTCATTATATCCACTTAGACCGAACTCTCATTAGAAAAAACTAGGGTTTGACCGCGTTTGACCTTTTCTCTCTAGGATTGCATTCTTGGAGATGAAATTTTGATGAATCTTCGGCTAGGGTTTCTTGTTTTGCTTGGAGATCGGTTCTTGATCAATAAGCATTTGGCTTTTGATTCTGGTTCTCTTTGTTGATTGTTGTGGTGCGTCTAGGGTTCAAGGGAAGCTGCTGCCGTTTTCTTGATCTGGTTTGGTGCGTGATTTTTTTTACGACGGGCTACTCTAGGTACGTTTTGGGGTATGGTTTGTGCTTCCGTTGTCCACTTTATTCTCTGTCAATCACGTCCAGTTTGGTTGCTGCGTGGAGAAGGAGGAATTAGGGTTTTCATTGTTTTGGTAAGTTTTTCTGTTTGATTGGGCGATAGTAGGGTTTCTGGTTCTTGGCGGCTGTCTTGCTCTTTTATGAATGACCGCTGCTGCTTTGGCGTACTGCATTGTCATTGAGAACGCTGTTTGATTTACTGCTGTTGCTTCTCACTTTTTGTTGTTATTTTCTGTGACGGCTGGACGATTATTATGGCTGTTTGTTAAGGATCTTCTTCTGTGCTGCTGGATTTGTGGTGGTGTCATTTTATGTGCTGTTAATTGTTGTGTTCCTGATTTGGTTGCTTCGACAGTCTTATGGTGGTGGTTCTGTTGCTACTGTGGTTCTTGTCCTTGATCTGTCTAGTTTTCGATTTTTATTGTTGATTGGATCTGGCTGTTTTGCCTGACTGGTTGGGGGCTGTGTCTGGTTAATTTTTGCATGCTGTCCTTCTGGTTAAGACCGTGTTGTTGCACCATTCTACTCCTTCCGTAGTCTGCTGTTTCTGTTGCGTTTTTCTACGGGTTGAAGCTGTTGATGGTTGTCCTGGGCGTAGAGTTCTTGAGCTGGTTGGCATTTCTGGATTTGACCTGCTGTTTTGAACGTTTCTGCTGTTTTTTTTGCTGCTGCCAGTTTATGATTTTATGTGCTGTTGGTTGTCAAGGTTAGTTGTGATATGCTGTTTTCTTTTGCTGGTGTTTGGTTTTTCTTGGGCTATTCTGTGTGATTTTATGTGATCGTATTGGTGCGGGCTATTGTCTCGTTGCCGTGATTGTCTCGTGGGTTAAACAGTAAGATTTTGCTGCTGCTTGTTTGTTCGTGGGCTTGATTTAATTCCCTCTTGTGCTGGTTAAGTGTTTCTGTGGTCTTCGTTGTTCTCTGAAAGTATTCCTAGTGGTTATTCAGCACCTCTTAACGGGGTCTTCGTCTAATTCACTCGGGTATTTAAAGGAAACTTCAGCACCACGGCTTCTTATCTGGAGTAATGGGTGATGATAATCCTCCCACTGACCCCATTAGGGTTTCAGTTTTTGAAAGGCTTACTTCTGTGGATCAAAGTAATGTTTTGGGAAATGGTGAATGTACTAGTTTGAATTTTGCTAAAGCGGTTGGCCGTTCTATGGCCACTGATCTGAATTTTTATCCTCTTGCGGACAAAAAACAGGCTCATGTCTCTATCCCTATTGAAATGGCGAAGGAAGCTGCCAAAGTTTATAACTCCGTTTTATACGGCTATTTCCTGGGACCTCGTATCCCTTTTCCTCTTGTGAAAATTTTTGTTAAAATGGCGTGGGGTAAATTTGGATTTTTGGATGCGATGCTTAATGGGAATGGTATTTTTTTCTTTAAATTTAATGACGTTGGTGGATGTGATCAAGTGATTGAGGCTGGCCCGTTGATGATCAGAGGTATTCCTTTATTTGTCCATCGTTGGGATCTGTCCAAGGGATTAAAAAAGCCGGAACATTCCTCCTGTCCATTATGGGTGAAACTCCATAATATTCATTTAGTTGCGTTCAATAAAGAAGGAGTTAGTCGTATTGCGAGTGTCCTGGGTATTCCAAAGCAAATGGATTTGTGCACTGCTTCAATGTGTGAAAAACTTAGGGCCGACCTGGTTTTGCTAAAGTTCTTGTTGAGGTTTGGGCTGTGGGTGAACTAAAACGGAAAATTGATGTTGAAATCCTAAACATAAATGGCGGTGAACCCGAAAGTGTGCAAATTAAAGTGAATACTTATGGGAACCGATTCAATGTTCCCATTGTCAAATTTTTGGTCACAAACTTTCGTCGTGTGTTAAAGCAGCTAGTTTGAA
This sequence comes from Cynara cardunculus var. scolymus, assembly GCF_001531365.2. Lineage (NCBI taxonomy): Eukaryota > Viridiplantae > Streptophyta > Magnoliopsida > Asterales > Asteraceae > Cynara > Cynara cardunculus. Next base: position 29,748,659 of record NC_037540.1, on the reverse strand, counting down.
TAAAGGTAAACAWATTGATGGCCGAAAAGATGCCGATGGGTTTACTATTGTGAAAAAACAATGGCGGGTTAAAGGTGGAAGTAAAGCTGATCATTCTAATGGTAGAACGGATAATGGAAGAAAGGAATCATGCCCTCTTGAAACGTCTTTGGGAGTGAACGTTGTAAGTCAAAAAAGGGAAATAGAAGAGACTATGGTTTCTAATAATGTTGAGTTGATGGATCCTCCTTTGCCAGAGAGGAGGGATGCGTTGGGTGAATCAGGTAAGAATAATTATGGGCCTTCATCTTCATCTTCAAAGTCTTCGCACCATGCTATGTCTACTCCTACCCCACTTATATCTTCTGTGATTAAAAATTTTTGGTTGCCGAGACGAGGGGTTGTGATAAACCATGCTGATTCTAATCGGTTTGGTGTTCTTGAGACTTTGGGGGAAGAGACTTCTCGGGTGGACTCTCATGATGAGGTGGTCAATGATCTGACTGACATTCGGAGTAATTGGGAGCAAGAAGAAAGTCTAAACCCTTCCTCATGACGAAATTTGCTTCATGGAATATCCGGGGGCTTAATTCTCCGGTTAAACAAAAAGAGGTACGNTAAGGTCAGAACAAACCAAATATGGCCCATTTAGTGTCATTTTGTCCCAATTACACTAGTTGTGGATAACTGGGCCCATTAAACCCATTTGGGTCTAAAAAGACTAATTGTGACCTACTTTGAGTCGTGTTGACCTAATTGGACTTCTTTAGGAGAATTAGGCCAATTATATCCACTAACCCCAAATGGACCCGCAACCTTGACCTCGTTTGACTTTTTCTCTCTAGGAATGCGTTTAGGGCGATGAAGGTTTGAAGCTTTGGATCGGCTAGGGTTCTTGTTTCTTGCTTGCTGTGTTCGATGCATGTTCCTAAGAAGTTGGTATAAGGTTTTGGTTGTATTCGCTTTGGTTGTGGTTGATTCGACTAGGGTTTTCGTGGGTTGCTATGGCATATCGTTTTCGGTTTATACGGCTAGGGTTTCTGCCGTGTTTTCTGTCTTTTGCCATGCTTCTTTAGATCTCGATCGCTGGTTGGTTTTGGTCTGGATCTTTTGTTCTCCTCGACGGCTGTCTAGGGTTGCTGTGTTATTTTTTCACGCCCAGTTCGTGTACGGCTTGGGTTCGAGACAGGCTAGGGTTTGGTTCTTCTTGGGTTTACGGCCTGTTTTCTAAGACAACCTTGTCTTAGACGGTTGCTGTTTGGTGGTTCTTCAGGGTTTGTGTTCTCTAAGACTTGTTCGTGCTGCTGTTTTATTCTGGTTTTGTTTTGCTAGTGCATGATTCGTAATACGTTCTAGTGCTTTGAATTTTCTGTTGACCGTGTGATTTTATGTAACGATCCCTGCTCGTTGCTGTTCTGAGTTTGTGGTCTGGTTTGGTTCGTTGATTGCTGTTTTTCTGGCTGGTGTTGGTGGTTTGGTTGCTGCTTTATAGATTTATTTTGTGCTGTTTGGCATTCGTTTTCTGCTGTTAGTCTTCCCACTGCTCGTAGGTGCTGCTTGTTGGGGGGCTGCGAGTCTGCTGTTGGGTTTGGGTGCTGCTGTTTTCTGGTTTATTTACTGGTTGGACTGGTTTCATTAGCGGTTGGAAGTTTGTGATTTTATGTGGTTTATGCTGATCTGAACGTGAAGTTTTGCTTTCTGACTGCGTTGAATTCTAGCTGCTGCTGGTCTTTTTTCTGCTGTTTATCTCGACTCGTGTCACCGTTGCTGGCTGTTTGTTTGGACGGTTAACCTCGGTGCTGTTCAGGTTTTTTAAGAGGTTGCTCTTTGGTTTTTGTGGATTATTTTCGATTCCTGTGGTTTGTTCTAAGGTGGTGTTCGGTGGGTTTAGGTTTATTTTCTGGTTTCCTTTTACTGGTTTAGTGTTTCTGTGGTCTTCGTTGTTTTCAAAAAGTATCCTAGGTTGTTATTCAGCACCTCTTGGGGTCTTCGTCTAACTTCTTTGAATACTTTAAGGAAACTTCAGCACCACGGCTTCTTAGCCAGTGATATGGGATGAGTTGATGAAAACCCTCCCTCCGACCCTAATCGGGTCTCGGTTTTTTCTAGACTTTCTTCTGTAGATCATTCTCCTGATGGCATAGGGTCTAATGGTTTGGATAGTGTGGGGCGTGCAAACCTTAACTATGCTAAAGCGGTTGGTGGGACTGAGTCTAACAGTCTGGACTTCTACCCTCTTGCTGATAAAAAAACAAGTTAATGTGAAGATTCCGATTGAAATGGCCAAGGATGCTGCGAAAGCTTATAATTTTGTCTTGTACGGTTATTTCTTGGGCCCACGTATTCCATTCCCCATTGTGAAAAATTATGTTAAATTGGCGTGGGGTAAATTTGGATTTTTGGATGCGATGCTTAATGAGAATGGTATATTTTTCTTTAAGTTTAATGACATTGGTGGATGTGATCAAGTGATTGAGGCTGGCCCGTTGATGATTAGAGGTATTCCGTTATTTGTCCATCGATGGGATCCGTCCAAGGGATTAAAAAAACCGGAACATTCCTCCTGTCCATTATGGGTAAAACTCCATAATATTCCTTTAGTTGCGTTCAATAAAGAAGTAGTTAGTCGTATTGCGAGTGTTCTGGGTATTCCAAAGCAAATGGATTCGTGCACTGCTTCAATGTGTGAAAAAGCTTGGGGCCGGCCTGGTTTTGCTAAAGTTCTTGTTGAGGTTTGGGCTGTGGGTGATCTAGAACGGAAAATTGATGTTGAAATCCCAAACATAAATGGTGGAGAACCCGAAAGTGTGCAAATTCAAGTAGATTACTTATGGGAACCGATTCAATGTTCCCATTGTCAAATTTTTGGTCACAAACTTTCGTCATGTGTTAAAGCAGCTAGTTTGAATAAAGATAAACAAATTGTTGGCCGAAAAGATGCTGAGGGGTTTACTAGAGTGGTGAAAAAACAATGGCGGGTTAAAGGTGGAAATAAAGCTGATCAGTCTAGTGGTAGAATGGATAATGGAAGAAAGGACTCAAACCCGCTTGAAGCATCCTTGGGAGTTAACGTGGTAAGTCAAGAAAGGGAAATAGAAGAGACTATGGTTTCTAATAATGTTGAGTTGATGGATCCTCCTTTGCCAGAGGGGAGGGATGCGTTGGGTGAATCAGGTAAGAATAATTATGGGCCTTCATCTTCATCTTCTAAGTCTTCGCACCATGCTATGTCTACTCCTACCCCAATTATTTCTTCTGTGATTAAAAATTTTCGGTTGCCGAGACGAGGGGTTGTGATAAACCATGTTGATTCTAATCGGTTTGGTGTTCTTGAGACGTTAGGGGAAGAGACTTCTCGGGTGGACTCTCATGATGAGGTGGTCNATTGTCGAATCACATGTTTCTAAGGACTCTCTTGAAAGTGTTTGCTATAACTCTTTCGGTCAGTGGAATTGGGTTTCTAATCAAACTATGAGTGAGTATGGTACTCGTATAATCCTTGCTTGGGATGCTCGAGTTTTAGATGTCATGGTTTTAGAGGCTCATAGTCAATACTTAAATTGTAAAGTGCTTGTTCGGGGTAGTCAACATTATATTTTCGTTTCTTTTGTTTATGGGGCTAATGTTTGTACTACCCGTCGTGCTTTATGGTCGGGGCTGCGGAAATTTAAAGTGCTCATTGGTTATTCCCCTTGGGTTATAATGGGGGATTTTAACACCATGTTATTCCCTCATGATGGTTTTGGAGGCTCCTCTCGTCGTAACTTGGATATGGCTGATTTTTATGCGTTTGTAGAGGATGTGGAATTATTTGATTTACATTATACGGGTGTCCATTTCACGTGGAACCAAAAACCGAACTCTTCGGGGGGTATCATGCGGAAACTGGATAGAGCTATGGGCAATGATGAGTTCACATCTGTTTTTCAAGATGTTAATGTTCATTTTCACCCTTCGGGTCTTTCGGATCATACTCCAGTGACGGTTTCTTTCAGATGCGGCATTCGGAAAAAAAGGCATGGGTTTAAATTTGACAATTTCTTAACTGAACATCCAGGTTTTCTTCAAGTTGTAAAGGATGAATGGGCAAATAATATCAAGGGTTCTTTTATGTTTCGAGTGACTTCTCATTTGAAGGCTCTGAAGATTCCTCTTCGGAAACTTCGTCATTCTTATGGCAACCTTGGTCAGCGTGTTGCCTTTTTGAAGACGGAACTTGATCGTATCCAATTGGATGTTGATAATGATCCTTCTAATGTTGAGCTAGGCCAGGAGTTGGGTCATATTCGTATTGCGTATCAAAATGCATGTAGGGATGAAAATTGTGGCGCGAAACAACGTGCCAAAATTGCATGGTTGAATGAAGGTGACTTGAATAACAAATTCTTCCATAAAGTGATTAAAGAACGGCATCATTACAATTCTATTCAGTCTGTGTGTACAAGTGATGGAGCTTATGTCTATGGTGATGATGTGCCTAATATCTTTGTGGATCATTTTAAAGACTTTCTGGGTACGAGGTATGTTTCTTCTGATCCGACTATGACTAATGATGTTTTTATGCATAAACTTCCTTTGGTGGAAGCTAAGCATATGATCAGACCAAT
>NC_037540.1:29741293-29743384 GCF_001531365.2 Cynara cardunculus var. scolymus | reverse complement strand
GTTATGCTTGAAGGTTTGGGGTTTCACCCTGTTATGGTTAAGTGGATAAAGGAGATGGTTTCGACTCCTTATTCTTTAGCCATTAATGGTAATTCCCATGGTTTTTTTCTTGGTGAGAGGGGTCTTCGTCAGGGTGATCCGTTGTCCCCCTATCTGTTTACGATTGTTATGGAGGGATTTTCTCTGATCCTTCAAAAGTGTATTCGGGAGGCTGGTGACTTTGGTTACCATCGGGGTTGTGAGGACTTGGATTTGACTCATTTATGTTTTGCGGATGATTTGTTTGTCTTTACCAAAGGGGATGTTCTTTCTGTTGAARTGCTTAAAAAAGCTCTGGCTCTTTTTCAGAATTATTCGGGATTAGCGCCTAGTCTTGAAAAAAGTGACGTTTACTTTGGGAATGTTCCTTCCAACATTAAGGAGGCTATCCTTGAATGTCTTCCCTTCAAGCTAGGTATTTCCTGTTCGACATTTGGGTGTTCCTTTATCGCAATCTCGGTTGAAGACTTGTGACTTTGCTCCGCTGATTGCTAAAGTGAAGGGATGTATTCTTAATTGGAAAACTAAATTTCTCTTCAGCTTCATTGGATGTAGGTTTTCTTATTCCCGTCTGGTATCATTCATGATCTTGAATCTATATTTCGGAAATTTCTTTGGGCTTCAAGGGAAGATCCTCGTGGTAGATGTCGGTTATCATGGGATGTGGTTTGTAGACCGTTGGAATCTGGGGGTCTTGGAATTAAGAGACTCTCCACTTGGAATCGGGCTTTACTTGCAAAACATGTGTGGGATATTGCTAGGCGACGGGATTCTATGTGGGTTCGTAGGATTTATAGTAATAATCTCCGTTCTTTGAATTTCTGGATGGTTCGTAAGAATTCTAATTGGTCTTGGGTTTTTCGTAAACTATTAGACTTGCGGAGTCATTTGCGTCGGTTCCTCTTTTCTTTAATTGGTGATGGTCAGGACACGAATGCTTGGGAGGATGCTTGGTTACCTTGTGGTCCTCTTTCCGCTTTTATCTCTTACCGGTTTATCCATTCATGTGGGTTCTCTACCTTAACGACGGTTCGTGATCTTATTATAGGCTGGAATGGTAATTGGCCTGATGATTGGTGTCAACGGTTTGATATACTTAATAATTCTCCATTACCTTTATTGAACTCTGTTCGTGATAGAGTTCTATGGGGGGACAATTATACTATGTGTTCGGATTTTACAGTGGGTAATGCTTGGGCTTCCTTAGAGGGTAATCATCCTGTGATCCCTTGGTCTAAATTGGTTTGGTTCTCGGGTCATATTCCGAAGCATGCATTCTGTTTATGGTTGGCTTGTCAGAGACGGCTTCCGACTGAAGACCGTTTACATTGGAAGGATGAGCCCCAGATTTGGAGTGTTCGCTTTGTGGTCAACGTTTGGATAGTCATGATCATTTATTCTTTCAATGTCCGTATGCTCGAGTTGTATGGAATAGTGTTTTACATATGGTGGATCTGCCGGGTATGCCTTCAAGGTGGGAGCAGATTGTTCAAGTTATTTCAGATTCTAATAGTCATCCGAAATTGTTAAAGCAAAAGATTGCTGTGGCTGCTACTATTTACTATATTTGGCAGGAGCGTAATCGAAGACTTTTTTCTGCGGCTAAGCGTACGGCTCAGGATCTTATTGCCGTTATTAGGGATTCTATCTCCATTCGTGCAGATTGGTTGGCCAGTCGTCCTGTGGTTACTTATGGTTGACTTGACGACTTGTTTTTGGTTCTGGGGGGCTTTGGTTTAAACTTCTCTTTTTTATCTTCTGTTGTTTGTTTGCTTCTTATGGGCTTTGTTTTTTTGGCTTGTTGTGGCTTGGTTGGGGTGTTTCCCTCGGCCTTGGGGCTCTTGGCTGTAGGTTGCGGTCTGTCTGGTTTTTGGTTGCGTTGTAAACCTTTTTATTGCGTTTTATAAATTTGCCGAAGTTTTCCTTCAAAAAAAAAAAAAAAAAGAGCAAATAGACCCATTAAGATCCATTCTACCTTATTTACTCCTTTTAACGTCTGATTACCAAAAGGGTTATATCCATTAATAAGTTGTGAAGAGTTTAACCATAAAT
>NC_037540.1:29739042-29741225 GCF_001531365.2 Cynara cardunculus var. scolymus | reverse complement strand
TAGGCCAATTATATCCACTAACCCCAAATGGATCCTCAATCACTCCAATTAATGTCTGATTAGACTAATTATGACGAACTAAGCACATTATACCCATTAAGTCTGATCATACTAAATATGAACCAATTAGTGTCATTCTGAGCCAATTAGAATCCATATTGAATCTGTAAAGTGTTTGGTCATCAAACGGGGTCATGTTTGAAAGGGGATATTGCAAAGCAAAGGGTTTCTGAGACTGTCGTGGAAAAAAGGTGGTTTACTGAGATCAGGCGGAAACAGTGGAGGAAAAATGATACATCAGGCCGTCCAGACTTTAAGGCGACATCATCTGGAGCGGTCACAGGTACACATGATTCTTTAACTGGTGTTAGGGTTCTAAAAAGGGTTCAGGAGAGTTCACAACCCTCGGGGGACGATACATCTGTCAAGCATGCCTCCAGTCCTGGGGTTTCTTCAACTTTGGAGGGGAAGGATAGTGGAAAAGTGGATGGACAATTCTGTACGGTAAATGCGGGACGTACACCTAGAGGAAGAGAGGAAAACTCCAATGTTCAATCTTTATCGAAAGGAAACCCGGAGTTAGTGCAAAAGGTGGTCCAAGCTTTTAAACCAAGGAGGGGTAAAGTTCTTGATCTGAAAACTAGCAATCGCTTTTCTTCTCTTTCTGATGAGTCTAGTGATGAGGATGAAATGGAGATCATTGATACGGAGGAGCATTTAATGGACAAACGAGGAGTGAATATTCCGCCTACTTTGTCTCAATGATAAAGTTGGCAGCTTGGAATGTTAGGGGCTTAAATGCCCTTATAAAACGAAAGGAGGTACGTGATTTTATAACTCTCAAGCATCTTTCTTTATGTTGTCTCATTGAGTCCAAAGTTGTTTACAATCACTTGGGGGATGTGTGTAGTAGTGTCTTTGGTAATTGGAATTGGATATCTAATGGTTCGGTTAGTGATCAAGGTACTTGCCTAATTATTGCTTGGGACCCGTCGGTTTTATCTGTCCTTATAATTGAGCAGCATCAGCAATATGTGCATTGTGAAGTTCGTATTTTTGGTCAATCCGAACCCCTTTTTTCACGTTTGTTTATGGCTGTAATACGGGTACTGAACGGCGTGAACTTTGGTGGGCTTTTGGGGAGTTTCATGCATTCAGTAAAGGGAAAGCATGGATAGCTATGGGTGACTTTAATTCGATGCTTTTTCCTCATGATGGGTTGGGGGGTTCTTCAAGGAGGAATTCTGACATGGAGGAGTTTCATATCTGTCTGGAGGAGGCTGAATTATTTGACATTGCGTATCAAGGGTGTCAATTTACTTGGATCCAGAAACCTTCGGGGGGAGAGGGTGTTATGAGAAAACTTGATCGTATTTTGGGCAATACAGATTTTCTTTCTCGGTTTGGAGATGCTTCGGCTTTTTTTGAACCTCGGGGGATTTCTGATCATTCTCCGGGCGTCCTTTCTTTCCGTGTTGGAAGACGTATTCGACAGCGTGGTTTTAAGTTTGACAACTTTGTGACCTCTCATACGGACTTTCTTGCTTCGGTTGAGGAGGTATGGTCGAAGCCTCAGAATGGATCTTACATGAAGTGGGTTTTACGGAAACTGAAAGATCTTAAGGTGGTTTGTCGGCGTCTCCGTAATTCGTATGGTTGTTTGGATAAGAGGGTTGTTCAACTAAAGACGGAACTTGATGTTGCACAATTGGCTTGTGATCTTGACCCGTTTAATGATTTGCAAAAGGAGGATATCGCTCACCTCTTATTAGCTTATCAAGAAGCTAGGAATAATCAGATGGACTTGGCTCGACAAAAAGCGAATATATCTTGGTTGAATGAAGGGGATGGTAATTCTAAATTCTTCTTTCATGCTATGAAAGAAAAGCGCAATCGGAACCATATTGCCATGATCAGGGACTCGGCTGGTGTCATTTATGAGGATCAGGAAGTTTCTACGGCTTTCATTTCTCATTTTAAAGGGATTCTTGGTACCTCTATTAGTTTGGTTCCTTCAACTATGGGGGATTGTGTGTTTCGTCATACTTTATCTCTATCAGAATCTCTTCATTTAATTCGTCCAATTTCTGATTTGGAAATAAAGGATGCTTTATTTGCTATTGGGAATGATAAAGCTCCTGGCCCTGACGGTTATTCTTCTAAATTTTTTAAGTCAGCTTGGA
>NC_037540.1:29736639-29738492 GCF_001531365.2 Cynara cardunculus var. scolymus | reverse complement strand
CTCTCGATGCTTCTTTCTAAGTGTATTGAGGAAGTGGTTAACTTTTCGTATCATCCAGGTTGTGCGGATATTAAATTGACTCATTTGTGCTTTGCTGATGACCTGTTTATCTTTTCTAAAGGGGAYATTATGTCGGTGGAGGTTATTAAACGGGGTTTACATTTGTTTGAAGAACGATCGGGCTTATCGCCAAGTCTGGAGAAGAGTGAGGTGTTCTTCGGGAATGTRTCMATGGAGGATCAGAGCCGTATTCGTGAAAGTTTATCTTTTCGGCCAGGGGTTWTCCCTATTCGTTACTTAGGTGTTCCTCTTTCCCCGGTTCGTCTGAAGGTACGTGATTTTAATCCCCTTGTGTTAAAGATTAAGTCTCGTTTGTTAAATTGGAAGAACAAGTTCCTCTCTTATGGTGGGCGTCRTCAACTAATCATCTCARTTCTCCAATCTATGCAAACGTTTTGGATGTCRGTATTCCTTGTACCGGCAGCYACGATTCATGAAATTGAGAAGCTTTTTCGTAATTTTTTATGGGGTAAAGCGGAGGGACAGAGGGGTAAATGTCGTGTTGCTTGGGATTCTATTTGCTTGCCYATACAGAGTGGGGGACTTGGTTTGRAAAGACTTGCGACCTGGAATAGGTGTCTCCTTTTCAAACATATCTGGGATATTTTAAGGGAAAGAAATACGWTGTGGGTCTCTTGGATTCACTCTCACTGTGTTCGGGGCCGCAACTTTTGGGTTATCAAGAAGAGGAATGAGTGGTCTTGGATCATTCGGAGTCTTTTAGATTTAAGACCTCATTGTAGACGCTTCTTTCTCTATGATGTGGGTAATGGCTTATCGACGCATACTTGGGAAGATACATGGAGCGTATCGGGACCTCTTATCCATTTTTTGTCTTATAGATTTATCAATGGGCAGGGATTCCATAATAATTCTACGGTCTATGATGTAATACACAGGTTTGGTTCTAACTGGCCGGAGGATTGGATTCAACGTTATCCTCAGCTGCAAAATGTCCTTATTCCTTCTCTCACTCAAGGGGTGGATAAAATTAGATGGCTTGATAAAAATGGTGCTCGGGGTGATTTTCAGGTAAAAGTGGCGTGGGAGGCGATACAAGAGGTACATCCGGTTGTGCATTGGTATAAACTAGTTTGGAACAAAGCTTTCATTCCAAAACATGCTCTTTGTATGTGGATGGCTTGCCAAAAGAAATTGCCAACCCAAGATCGTATCAGTCAGTGGAAGCATGAACCTCCGGATTTAAAGTGTGTGTTCTGTAAATTAGTGATTGAAACGCATAATCACTTATTTTTTGAATGCTCTTATTCAAGTAGTATTTGGGATGGTACTAAAAAGGAGGTGGGATTATTGTCTTATCCGAACAATTGGAGGATATTCTTCACAGAGGGTCCGCTCAATCTTGGAAATCTTGGTCTACGGTTCAGAAACTTGGTCTATCGGCAACGGTTTATAATATCTGGAGGGAGCGAAACAGGAAGTTCTTCGACAATTTCAATCATTCGGAGGATAAAGTGATTGCGGTGATCAAGATGCAGATTCTCCATCGAATGGCTTGGAAGACTAGGAGGAAGATTTTGAATTCCAATGTTCTGTGATGTTGTGGGTGGTGCACCTGTTGGGTTTTGAGTCTTTTGGGTTTGTCTTGCCTTTTGTTTTTTGGCGAGGGGTGTTGTTTTGTTTTGGTGTATTTCCCTTTGTCATTTTTGGCTTCTTATGACTTGGTTTGTGAGTCAAAGTTGCCGTAGTTTCTCTTGCTGATTGCTTTGTTTGGTGACGCTTTTATTGTCTTTATAAAATTGCCTGGGGATTTACCTTTCCCCTTTCAGTAG
>NC_037540.1:29732107-29735749 GCF_001531365.2 Cynara cardunculus var. scolymus | reverse complement strand
AATTAGAATCGAATAGGAGAAATAAGCCCATGATAACCATGAAGGTCTGAACAAACCAAATATGGCCCATTTAGTGTCATTTTGACCCAATTAAATATAAGTGGTCATGGATACTACGGAGTCTTCTAGACTTAAGACCTCATTGCCGACGCTTCTTTATTTATGATGTGGGTAATGGATTATCGACACATGCTTGGGAAGACACTTGGAGTGCGTTGGGACCTCTTATCCATTCTTTGTCTTATAGATTTATCAATGGGCAGGGTTTCCAYAATAATTCTACGGTTTCTGATGTAATGCACAGGTTTGGTTCAAATTGGCCGGAGGATTGGATCCAACGTTATCCTCAACTGCAAAATGTAATTCTTCCATCTCCCAATCAAGTAGAGGGCAAAGTTTGTTGGGTTGATTATAAGGGTGCTCGGGGTGATTTTCAGGTTACTGTGGCTTGGAAGACTTTACAGGAGRTACATCCGGTTGTGCATTGGTATAAACTAGTATGGAACAAAGCTTTCATTCCAAAACATGCTCTCTGTATGTGGATGGCTTGCCAGAAGAAATTGCCAACTCAAGATCGTATCAATCAGTGGAAGCATGAACCACCGGATTTAAAGTTTGTGTTCTGTAAATTAGTGATTGAAACGCACAATCACTTATTTTTTGAATGCTCTTATTCTAGCAGTATTTGGGAAGGCATTAAAATGGAGGTGGGTTTAACGTCTTCTCCGAACAATTGGGAGGATATCCTTCACAGGGATTCCGTTCAAAATTGGAAATCTTGGTCTACGGTTCAGAGACTTGGTTTATCGGCAACTGTTTATAATATCTGGAGGGAACGTAACAGGAAGTTTTTCGACAATTTCAATCATTCGGAGGATAAAGTTATTGCGATGATCAAGATGCAGATTCTTCATCGGATGGTTTGGAAGACAAGGAAGAAGCTTTTGAATTCCAATGATATGTGACTTCGTGGGTGGTGCTCCTTCTCGGTTTTGGATCTTTTGGGTCTTTCTTGCCTTTTGTATTTTGGCGGGTGGTGTTGTTTTGTTTCGGTGTATTTCCCTTTGTCATTTTTGGCTTCTTATGACTTGGTTTGTGAGTCAAAGTTGCCGAAGTTTCTCTTGTTAACTGTTCTTGTTTTGGTAACGTTTTTTTTTCTTTATAAAATTGCCTGGGGAATTCCTTCCCCTTTCAGTAAACTCCGTACGGAATGGAACTATGACATGGGAAAGTTTTCTCTCTAGGGTTTGCTTGGTGATGAACGACGTATGAAGATGAAGATGTTTTCGATTGATCTCTGGTGATGCTTACGCGTTTTCTTCTCTTCACTTTGGTTTTACTTGGCGTTGTTGCTTGGTTTGCAATCGGTTCTCCTTCTACGGCAGTTTTGATTCAAGATCTAGGGTTCTACGGTTTTGGTCTTGGAGGCGGATCTAGGGTTTCTTCTTGAGGTTGGTTTTTTCGGTTTACNTTCGACAATTTCAATCATTCGGAGGATAAAGTTATTGCGATGATCAAGATGCAGATTCTTCATCGAATGGCCTGGAAGACCAGGAAGAAGATTATGAAGTCCAATGACATGTGACTGCGTGGGTGGTGCTCCTTCTTGGTTTTGGATCTTTTGGGTCTTTCTTGCCTTTTGTATTTTGGCGGGTGGTGTTGTTTTGTTTCGGTGTATTTCCCTTTGTCATTTTTGGCTTCTTATGACTTGGTTTGTGAGTCAAAGTTGCCGAAGTTTCTCTTGTTAACTGTTCTTGTTTTGGTAACGTTTTTTTTTCTTTATAAAATTGCCTGGGGAATTCCTTCCCCTTTCAGTAAACTCCGTACGGAATGGAACTATGACATGGGAAAGTTTTCTCTCTAGGGTTTGCTTGGTGATGAACGACGTATGAAGATGAAGATGTTTTCGATTGATCTCTGGTGATGCTTACGCGTTTTCTTCTCTTCACTTTGGTTTTACTTGGCGTTGTTGCTTGGTTTGCAATCGGTTCTCCTTCTACGGCAGTTTTGATTCAAGATCTAGGGTTCTACGGTTTTGGTCTTGGAGGCGGATCTAGGGTTTCTTCTTGAGGTTGGTTTTTTCGGTTTACTTTAAGCGATCTCCTTTCGTATTTGTTTTGGTTCGTTGTCTTCTTCGATTTGGCTAGGGCGTTCGAAACCTCTCTTCYTGGCCGTGTAGTGTTTACTCACGGCTAGGTATWTTTTGAGGATCTCTTTTCGATTTCTCCCTTTGCTTTCTCGTCGGTTTTAGCGATTCACTCTTTGAGGATCATTTTGGAGTAGTGCTTCTTCTTTTCCGATTAAGAGGGTTGCGTATGGTTGTTGTGGCTAGGGTTTGGCCATCTTGCTTGTTGCCTTCGKTTACGTTTGCATGCTATAGGTTTGGGCGCCGTTCTTTTGCATGCTCTCCTACTTTTTCTAGGGTTTGAGTTGTTGTGATCTTCTTCGCCTACTGCTTGTTTCCTTTTGGTTGTTGGTGTGCGTTTTGGGTTGCTTGAGCTTGGCTTACGGTTTTCGTGACTAGGATTGGCCGCCTTGTGGGTTTTTCCACGGCTAGGGTTTGAAGCCGTGTAGTATTTTGCTCTCGGGATAACCTTTTTCTTGGCCGTCGGTTTGCTTGCTAGGGTTTACGATCTCTTTGTTGGCATCGGGTTTTGATTGCTTGGGTTTGTGCCATTTTTTCTTGGTGGTACGTGGTTTGGGGCCTCGTGGTTTTGTTTGTTTTGGTGATCTTTAGTTTGGAGTTTGTTCTTTTGTGKCGTTTTTCGTTGCGAATCTCTGTTGTGGGTTTTATCTAGTTTTCTTATTTCCTGTGTCAAGTGTTTCTGTGGTCTTCGTTGCCTTTCTAGAGTTACTTAATAGNAAAATTTTCAACTAAACTAACCTAACTAACTCCTAATCTTATAAATTACCTTCAATAATACTAATACAACCTTAATAAGAGCTAACCTGGGATTTCGAATTTGACTGTTGTCACATCTTACCTATGAAAGAGTCATATTCGATGGAGAGATTGGCAAAGTTATACATTGATGAGATAGTGACACGATATGGTGTTCCGTTATCAATTGTTTCTGATAGAGATAGTCGTTTCACCTCTATGTTTTGGAAGAGTTTTTAGAGAGAAATGGGTTCACAAATTAAACTGAACTTATCATCCTCAAACTGATGGACAGAGTGAACGAACTATCCAAACTTTAGAARATATGTTGAGATCTTGTGTTATTGATTTCGGAGGGTCTTGGGATAGTCATTTGGCTTTGATTGAATTTGCATACAACAATAGCTATCATTCGAGTATTCAGGCAGCACCTTTTGAGGTTTTGTATGGACGAAAATGTCGAACTCCTTTGTGCTGGAATGAAATAGGTGAAAGACAGTTAGCTTGGGCCTGAGTTAGTTCAGCAAACTACAGATAAAATTGGGGTAACACGAGAACGAATGAAAGCGGCCCAAGATAGACAAAGAAATTATGCAGATAAACGTCGGAAGCCGATTGAGTTCCAAATAGGTGATAAAGTAATGTTGAAAGTATCACCTTCGAAAGGAATAGTACGTTTTGGAAAGAGAGGGAAGTTAAGTCCAAGATATGTTGGACCATTTCCTATTATTGGGAAAATCGGGGAAGTGGCTTATAAGTTA
>NC_037540.1:29726917-29727883 GCF_001531365.2 Cynara cardunculus var. scolymus | reverse complement strand
TTCGGGAATTCTTTCGATTGGCACACATGATGTTTTTGCTTTATTTGATACGGGGGCAACCCATTCTATGGTTTCTTTGATTTTTGCTAATCATCTTAGAGTGCCTTGTACATCGTTAGAATCGCCTCTAGTTATTGCTACTCCTTTGGGTAATTCGGTAGTTATATCTCGAGAATTTAAAGGGTGTCATTTAAAAGTAGAAGGTCAAATTCGTGAGGTCGATTTACTCCCTATTAGCATGAACGATTTTGATGTTATTTTGGGTATGGATTGGTTGTCAAAGCATCAAGCAACAATTGAGTGCCAAGCTAAGCAAGTAATATTCGGCGACAAAGAGAGGCCTGATTTTGTGTATCAAGGATTTCAACCAAAAAGAGAAGTAAAGATCATATATGCCTTAAAAGCTCAAAAGTTAGTTTTCCATGGATGTCAGGGATTTCTAGCGTTGGTTAAAGACACATCGGTGGAAGAGCGTTCCCCTGAAAGTCAACTAGTGGTCAGAGAATTTCTTGATGTATTTCCGGATGAACTTCCAGGAGTACCACCGGTCCGAGAGGTGGAGTTCACTATAGATTTGGTTCCTGGTGCAGAACCCATCTCTAAGGCACCTTATAGAATGGCACCTCTAGAATTACAGGAACTTAAGGAGCAACTGCAAGACCTCCAAGAGCGTGGGTTTATCAGACCAAGTGCCTCTCCTTGGGGCGCTCCAGTATTATTCGTGAAAAAGAAAGACGGCTCAATGAGGCTATGTATCGATTACAGAGAATTGAACCGGGTCACTATTAGAAACAAATACCCTTTGCCGCRTATTGATGACTTGTTCGATCAACTTCAAGGAGCTAAGTACTTCTCGAAGATAGATCTAAGGTCAGGCTACCATCAATTGAGGGTAAAAGATYARGATGTTTCAAAAACCGCATTCCGCACTCGATACGGGCATTATGAATTTTTGGTGATGCCTTT
>NC_037540.1:29724408-29726182 GCF_001531365.2 Cynara cardunculus var. scolymus | reverse complement strand
CCAGTCTTACAGTGGAGCCCACTTTGATTTCACGAGTCAAAGAAGCCCAAAAGCAAGACGGAGAGCTATGGGCCATATTACAAAAGATAGATGACGGTAAGCAAGTCGATTTTCGGGTTGATGCAGACTATGTGATATGGTTTGGAAATAGACTGTGTGTTCCCAATGACCCAGAAATTCGCGAGGCGCTATTGAAGGAAGCACACAACTCGCCATTCTCTATTCATCCTGGATCCACAAAGATGTATAGAAATCTGAAGCAAAACTTTTGGTGGAATGGAATGAAGGGAGACTGTTAGGTTTAGATTAACTTCCATGCATTGAGCGGAGAAGCTTTATTCATTGTCCGGTTTAGATTCAAGTAGTGTCAGATTTATATTTTAAGTGTTCGGTTTAACATTCTTGATGTGACATTGAGTAGTTTAGTCTCATGCAATGTACGATTTGTGCAGTGTGCTGTTTAAGACCTGCTGTCCGGTTTAACTTCTTGTATTGTCTGGTTTATCTCATGTATTGTCCGGTTTATCTCATGCATTGACCGGTATAAGTTTCATGCATTGTCCGGTTTACACATACAGTGTGCGGTTTAGGCTCTTGTAATAAATTTACTCTTACATATTGTCCGGATTAGACTGTTAACAGGTTTTGTGCTGTGTTGATGTGAAGAATGTCGTAAACAACGGAGAAGAAAATTTCAGTCTTGAGTATTTCAGGTTTCAAAACAGCAGCAAAACAGCAGCTCAGATTTCTTTCAAACAGAAGGTTTAGATTTGAAGCAACAGGTCTGCAACAGCAGCTCAAGTGCGAGAGAAACAACAGTGAACTACTTACAGATTTATGTACAACATATTATGTGTTCTGTGTATTTTCAACATTTTTTTTCAACAGCAAGGTTATGTTTTTTATGTCTGTTTAGAGTGTTGATTGATTGATATTTGAAGCAGTTGTTATTTTGTTTTGTGCTAAACAGATTGGTTACATCAATTATTTTAACAGCAACAACAACAAAACAGCAACAACAGCAAAGCAGCTCTGTTCATCATTGTTCAAGCTGTGTTAAAGCTACATTTGAAGTTTTGTTGATTTTGAGTCTTGACAGGTTTAACAAGATACCAGGTTCAAGGTTTTCCAACAGAAGAGCAGACTTATTCTGGAATCACAGAGACTTTGAAACAGCAAGCTCTACAGTTGATTGTGTAAACTGTCTAAAACAGCAGCCCAAGTGAAGCGACCGATAAGAGAAGCATACAATTTTTTTAAAGTGTAACATCTGTATTGTGTTGGTTTGGACTAGACTCAGTTTTTGGACTTGGTTTATTGTCTTGGACTGTTTTGGTTTCTTAGTTTGTTTGTGTTTAGATTTTCTTTTTTTTTTTGGATCATTTTATATCTGTTTTTGTGTGTGTTTTCATTTTTTAGTGTTTTTCTATTCTTTTTGAGCTTAACTGTTCATATTTCTTTTTATCTGATTTCACTGCATATATCCTTAACTGATCAATTTTTTTTTTGAAATGGCAGTTTTTTATACTAAAGAATATCGTGAGCTTAAAGAAAAGTATGTTAAAGTAGATTCTAGTTTTAGCAAGAATATTTCATGGTAAAATTATCTGAGTGATATTCTTCAGAGAGAGAAAGAAGAAAAGAGAATTTTGCAAGAAAAGCTTAATGAACTGATGAAAACCTGTGCTGATATAGAAGAGACAGTTAGGTTAAACAAACAGGTTGAGGACTTAACAACTATAGTGAATAAATCTGAAAGTGAATTGTTTGAAGT
>NC_037540.1:29716701-29721343 GCF_001531365.2 Cynara cardunculus var. scolymus | reverse complement strand
AAAGATTATTTGTGTACTACAATGACTGAGAGATGTTGAATGTGAAGATCATTTTTCACAAAAGTTTACTGAAGACTTGTTTTCTGAAGATTCTTTGAAAGTTTAAAAATAGTTTATAATTGTAAAAGTCAGCGTGTTTGACTTTCTTATAGAAGTTTGACTTTGACTTGACTATGTTTAGTTAGGTTGACCATATAAATAGGGAGTAGTCTTTGTACTTAGAGGTAGGAGAGCATTATTGTAATAATACGTACATGAAAGAGAGGTTTGACCAAGATTGAATGTTTGACTTTTCCTCTCATCTCTCTCAAGTGTTCTTATTGTTAAATCTTATATATGCCATTGTTATGAAGCTAAACGAAGATTGATCAGTGATTATATGGACTTCACAGAGACGTAGCTAACTTTGTAGCAAGATGTCTTACTTGCCATAAGGTAAAAATTGAACACCAAAGAGCGAGTGGATTTCTGCAACTGTTAGAAATTCCAGTGTGGAAGTGGGAGGATATCTCAATGGACTTTGTAACTGGGTTACCGAAGACGATTAAGAAGAATAATGCCATTTGGGTTGTGGTCGACCGATTGACTAAGTCGGCTCACTTTCTTCCTATTCAAGAAGGGTATTCAGTCAGTAAGTTATCAGAACTCTTTCAACGAGAGATAATCAGGCTTCATGGCACACCAGTATCTATAGTATCTAACAGAGATCCTCGATTTACTTCACGATTTTGGAAAGGTTTTCAGAATGCATGGGGCACGAGACTCAAGTTCAGTACGACCTTTCACCCTCAAACAGATGGACAATCCGAGCGAACGATCCAAACTTTGGAGGATATGTTAAGGTCATGTGCTTTGGAATGGTCCGGAAGTTGGGATGAGTACTTATGTTTAGTAGAGTTTGCATATAATAATAGTTGGCAAGCAAGCATTTGTATGGCCCCGTTCGAGGCTCTGTATGGCCGAAGATGTCGGGCACCAGTATGTTGGAATGAGGTTGGTGAGGCTGTTATTGAAGGGCCAGAACATGTAAGAGTCACTAATGAAAAGGTGGCAATAGCCAAGGAGAAGATGAAAGAAGCTCAATCACGTCAAAAAAATTATGCAGATCGTCATCGGAAAGCTTTAGAATTCCAAGCAGGGGATCACGTGTTCCTTAAGGTTTCTCCTTTTCGAGGTATACGACGGTTTGGCTTAAAAGGGAAACTAAGTCCAAGGTACATCGGTCCTTTCGAGATTTTAGAAAGGGTCGGCGAAGTCGCTTATCGCTTAGCTCTTCCACCGCAGCTATCTCATGTGCATAATGTGTTTCACGTTTCAACGCTTCGAGGCTACAATTATCACCCATTGCATGTAGTGCAATATCCATCAGATAAAATCCATGAGGATCTTTCGTGTGAAGAAGAACCTGAAGCTATATTAGACATGCAGGAACGAGTCATGAGGAAGAAGTCTATACCGTTTGTCAAAGTGTTGTGGAAGAATCACCCGGAATGTGAGGCCACTTGGGAGATGGAAGAATCTCTACAATCAAAATATCCGCATCTCTTCAAAATTTTGTAAGTGCCATCTCTGTGTATTTTAGGACCTAGTTTGATTTCGAGGATGAAATCTTTTCTTTTGGGGGGAAGAATTATAATACCCGTCAGATATGTGTGTGTGTGTGTGTATATATATATATATCAGTGCACGTTTAAATATATATATATATATATATATTTATTTATTTGAAGTTTGGGTTAGTTTAGGAAGTTGACCAAACTTGAGGGGTTAGTTCTGCATAACTAGCTTTAACTTTGCAATTTGGATGATGGCCTTGGGTTTGGGCTTTTGTATATTAGGGTTTAATTAGGGTTTTTTTCCCTATATATAAA
This sequence comes from Cynara cardunculus var. scolymus, assembly GCF_001531365.2. Classification (NCBI taxonomy): domain Eukaryota; kingdom Viridiplantae; phylum Streptophyta; class Magnoliopsida; order Asterales; family Asteraceae; genus Cynara; species Cynara cardunculus. The sequence continues at coordinate 29,719,472 of NC_037540.1, read as the reverse complement.
CCTAAACCTAATCCTTATTTAGCCTAACCCTAATTCCTCCTCCCTAACCCTAATTCCTCTAATTGTGATAATCGCTAGAGAGAAACCCTAAAAGCTTGGAAGAGTCCATTGATAACCTAGAAGGGAACCTGACGGCCAAAATCAAGCAAGGTTCCATCGATTTCTTGTCGGTTTGAGGTAAGTTTTTGTCTTATTCTCGAATCTACATTTAGTAGTAGGGTTATAAATTTTGGGATTGTTTAAGAAAGATTTGAGTTGTTCTAGTGACTCAAAGATCACCGATTCGGTCAATATTAATGACAGCAATTAGGGTTTGTCAAAATCGTCTTTAAAACCCAAAAATTCTTCTCTTTTTCTCTCGAATTTAATCCTATATGTGCTTAATGTTGGTGCATAGTATGGATATATATATATATATATATATATTGATAGGATTTAGTTGAGTATAGTTACATTTGGTCGTTAAAGTGATTTAGTTTCGTTTTGCTATCAAGTTATCAGTTAGGATTAATAGTAAGTTTGGGTGTTTGTTTAGGGCATATATAAAGGAATAAACTTGGGGAATCGATAAGTTTTGTGAATTTTAAGGTACGGATTCCTAAACCTTTTTGTGCAATTAGCTCGTTCAAATATGTTTATGAACTCGTGAGTCTCTTTTAGCTCATATTCATCCAAATTGTTCGTTACTGCATCTTCCATTCAATTGTATTTGTTCTACGTCATGTATATATATATATATATATATATATATATATATGGCAAGGGCGTCTTGTCCTAATCATGCTATTTGAGTTATTCGAGTTAGTACACGTTTATTTGTTCGGTAACATTTTGGTATGCTTTTTACCTCTAAAAGTACATATGTTGGTACTTTTGATCGATTATGTATTCTTCGAATTGAGCCTCTTTATATTATGCCTACTTGTTATTCAACATAATTCCTTGTTTGACTTTTCATTTGACTTCGTTATTTATTGACCATATGTAAGACATATAACGTCACATTCGTTGTGATAACTCAACTTTGGGTAACTCGAGCTACTAACCACCTATGGGTGTACCATAGGCACGTCATTGTGGCACCGATGGCGTGACACTAGCCGTGGCAGTGTGATCAGTCCACGACGTCTCCTCTTTTATGCTCTTGTGAGAGCTATTTTGGTGTGATGGATATTCGATTTAGGAGGCGTATGGGTCGGCCCTAGCATATGTGATTCGTTTGTAGGGTGGATGTCGGTGTAGTGTCCAACGCCACATCTCACATTTTGTACGTGTGGATCTGCAGTCCAACATACAGGCCTGTGTGGCCATATGTCTGACACTTGTCATGTTAGTTAATATGCAAGTGTATGTGATTTCGAGCTCGATGTGTCCCCTCATATGATTTCGTATGATTATGTTATTTGTTGATTTTCTAAGATTTTGGTACTCATTTGGTTCGATGTCTTGAGATAATTTTGGCATGTTTGTATTACCATTTTTCTATATTTGTTTATCTGTTCACTGGGCATTTGGCTCAGCCGTGTTTTCTTCTATTCCTCACGGCAGGTAATCAAGGGGGCGGTTAGGTCTTGTGACAGAGAGTAGACCAGGATCTTGGTTTCAAGGTTTCGAGAGGTTTAGAGCTATGTTGTTTCGCTTATTAGAATCTTTTTCTTTTGGCTATTAGATTAGATTTCTTTGGTTGTTATTGGATTTTCCTCGGTTGTTGGAGGATTTTGGAAGTGGTTTGTTTGGAGACATATATATCTTATTTGGAGTTATATTCAATTTCGTTATTGGAAGATTTTATTTTATTTCTTTGTATTGGAGGTTTTATTTCTTCGTTATATTTTGGAGGTTTTATATAGCGGCTCTGTTACGTTTTGAAGCAACTTCCCTTCCTTCGGAATGGGGGTGTTACATACACACATAACCGTACATATATATATATATATATACATATATATAAACTTGAAATAACAACCAGAATATTACATTATAAGATGGAGAAGTTAGCTCAGATATATATAAACGAAATCGTCGCTAGGCATGGGGTGCCTGTTTCCATTCTATCGGATAGGGACAACCGTTTTACGTCAAGGTTTTGGCAGTCGCTTCAGCAAGGGATGGGTACTCGTATAGACCTAAGCACTTCTTATCACCCCCAGACTGATGGACAAACCGAAAGAACTATCCAGACCCTGGAAGACATGTTGCGCGCCTGTGTTATAGATTTTGGTGGAAGTTGGGACACGCATCTTCCGTTAGTGGAATTTGCCTACAACAACAGCTACCATACCAGCATCCAGTGTGCGCCTTATGGAGCTTTGTATGGGCGCAAGTGCAGATCTCCACTGTGTTGGTCAGAAATTGGTGATAGGCAACTAACTGGACCTGACGTTATCCAAGAAACTACCGATAAGATTATGGTAATCAGAAATCGACTCAAGGCTGCAAGGGATTGTAATAACCTGGTTATTATTTTAGTGATATATATATGTATGATGCTTGTACTGCCTCCACTTGTGATAGAGCATGGGGTCGTACAAACTTTGCGAAAGTGTTGGTGGATGTGTGGGCCGTGGGAGAAATGCAGCGAAATATAGAAGTGGTGATTCCACGGCTCTCAGGTACTGGAGAGGACATCATCAATGTTGTTCTAGAATATGATTGGATTCCCTCTCAATGTTCAAGCTGTAAAGTGTTTGGTCATCGCACGGGGTCTTGTCTGAAAGGAGATGTTACAAAGAAACGGGTTTCTGAGACAGTCGTGGATAAAAGGGGGTTTA
>NC_037540.1:29681943-29716601 GCF_001531365.2 Cynara cardunculus var. scolymus | reverse complement strand
GGGCCCAAAAATGCTCAAAAACCTGCAAAAACAGGGGATTAACATTAGATATATAATATAACTACTAACATATGAAAAAGATATAAAAAGACTCAATTAGGACACTAATGGGCAAATAAAACAACAGAAAATGGTTAAGAAAATGATGTAATAAGGTTAATAAATTAACACTTATCACCTGCATTCACTCGTAAAATGACCTTTGTGTTGACAGTTGTAGCAGCTCACTAAAGCCTTGTCAATAGGGTTTGACTTTGGATTTTCAGCTATGGTTAGCGAAGGAGATATGCAGTAATTGCTTTTTCTGGCGAATCTCCTGAAAGAGTTAGTTAGAAAGGTCAGCGACTCGACAAACTCTGAAAGATCAGCGTCTGTCAAGTCCTTACAGGGGGAAATTGTCTGAAGATATTTGAGGAAATCTTATTCGTTTGATAGGGATAAGTTTATTTGAAAGTGTTGTTGTTCATAGGGGGGGAAATTTTAGTCTTTGATTCTTTATAATGCTCATAATTCTTCTAATCATCACGAGGGAGAGAAATAATATAAAAGACATGAAGAAAAGCAATATGCAAAGACATGAAGAATTAAAAGACATGAAGAGAAGATGTTATGAGGGAGAAATAATATTGAATTTAAAGACATGTAAAGTAAGGGCTAATGTCAAGAGGGAGCTTACAAATACTCATATTCATATGTGTAAAGGCAGTTAAAGAATTCAAGTGGATGATTAATTGTATATTGTTGAATCAGTTCATGGAAGAAAAGTATTGTTTCTAAGGTTGAAAAGCCTTTGGATTCAAAGATTGTAGATGTGATGAAGAAATTAGTGCTGAATTGTTGATATTCATTGTTGACTTATCTGTGAAAGATTCTTTGGATGATTGAATCAGGGTTGTTTGAAGAAAGTTGTTGATAAAATTGGATTCTTTCATGATATAATGGTAATGAGCTTAATACACGTAGTGTCAAAGCTTAAAGTCTAAATGTCTAAAGATTAATTGTTGATTCAAGAGGATTTATTGAAGATTTGTTGATTGTTGAAGGTTTTAAAAGAGATAGTTTCTGAAATAGAAGACTAATGTAATTGTTGCTTGAATACAAAGGGGCAAAATTGTTTTGAAGCTGAAGATACGTTTTTTTGACAAAGTTTGACTGCCTTCAAAGGAGGAGATTGTTAGAGTGTTGATATTTGTTGAACTGTAATCTTGAATACAAAGGGAGAGAATGTTAGGTTAAGAATATTGTATCCTAGATCACAAGATTGAAGACTTGAAGAATGGTCAAAGATGAAAGTCAACATGGTTAAAGAAAGTCCAAGTTGTTAACAATTCAATGTTTAGTTAGAGCTTAATTGTAGTTTGACTTATTGTATTAGTTAATGGTATAAATATTAAATACCATAGTTCTCTTGTAATTAGAAAAGAACTTACATTAAGATTATCCTAGAGAGAATATAGAGAGAAAAACTTGTAAAGTGAGAGATTCATTCAATGACATGATGATTTGATCTTTAATCGTGTTTGAATTACATTGTTACTTGATCATTATGGGATAACAGGGTTTTCTGTTTTTGATTTTATTGACTTGATGTATATCAATTGTTTTTATGTATGTTCTTGAGTTTTTCAATTAAATTTGTGTAGATATAGGATTTTGATATTCCATGTTTGAGTTTGAATGGTATTATAAAATCATGATTCTTGATTTGAGGAGGAAGGACATAGGAAAAAAAGATGGGTAAGAAGACGGTTTTTCCCTTCACTAAGGGGTACATGACTGGGTTAACAAACACTAAGCTAACAATGTTCACTCGAGGGATGGTTTTGGTATCCCAAAACCTTAAATCAAATTCTGAAATCAAAGTTTCAGATGTGTGTTTGGTGCAAAAAAAAGATCCCTCCAAAACAAAACCAAAATTCTATATGTGTGTTTGGATCGAGAGAGATGCTACGAGAGAGAGAGAGAGAGAGACTGGTGGTCATGGTGGTTGTGATGCTTATGTTTCTTTCAATCCTCTGATGATGGAATGAACAAGTCATGCTGGGGCCAAAGTCATAGTGGGGTCTCATGGTTGGAGAAGTGATGGACGGTGATAGAGAGAAAACGACAAAGAGGCGATACGAGGTTTGAATGAAGTAGGATTGAGAATGGTAAAACCAATTTAAGTTTTTTTTATGCTTCAAAAATCTTCCTAGCTGATTTGGTAGGTTTTTTGGGTTAAATAATATAGGTAACCAATTTATAAAAGTTTTTATTTGTTCAAAAAGAAATTCAATGACTTAATTATTCAAAATAAGAAAGTTTAATGATTTTTTCATTAAAATGAGAAAGTTTAATGGTTTTTTCATTCAAAATGAGAAAATTTAATGTTTTTTCATTTAAAATGAGAAAGTTTAGAGATTAAACCATTCAAAATGAGAATTTAATGATTTTTATAATAAAAAAGTTTAATGATTAAACCATTTAAAATGAGAAAGTTGGTTGAGTTTTTTTTGGACAATTTCCATTTTATAATACCATATATTAATGTATATAAATTATGGGATTTGGTCCTTGTGATTTGGTGGTGGTTATGAAAATGGTCCCGGAACTTCATTTATTATAGATTAGTATTCATGGTATGTCGTTTTGTAATGAATTGATCCTTCCCTGTGACGATCATCCATTTCCTCCATTAATCTTGAGAACATTTTCGTCATTTTCCTTTTTTTGTCTTTAATCGAGGAACTAGATGTCTGTTAGAGGGAGGGACCAATTCGTTATAAAACGACATACCATGAGTCCTAATATGTAATAAATGAAGTTCAGACAATTTTCATAAAAACCACCAAACCACAAATCCGTAATTTACTCTATATCTTATAATAAAAAATTAAAAAATTGATAAATGGACCAAACGTCCATAAGTTAACGGTCTATTTTAACAATAGCTACGGTTATGGACCAAAAAACCGTAACGAATTGGTAACTAATAAAAAAATTTGGTTTCGTTTCTATACAATTTGCATATAAATATAAGAAAAATTGACTCAAATAGCCATTCTACCCATTTAAATTAGTCTTCTAATTATTTTTCTCCGGGCTTTACCAAATATTACTAGGTTCTTAATATCCATATCCATAATATTGTGGACTTTGTTAGAAGACATAAAAAAAAATTTCAAATTTCATTAGATTAGTAAGTGACGGTCATAATTGTGTATCTGGGTTGAATCTAATAATAATTTTTTTGTGTTTTTTAATCAAATATGTAATACTATCCGTAGATATCACGGACTACATTCAGGTATTTGGGTCAATTTGAGTTTAAGTAGCCGTACGTGCGTTCAAATTTCCTACCCAATTTAGCCAACCGATTCCCTCTCAACACCTGTCTTTGAATGCGGTGTAAGCAAGCAGGCAGGCAGGCAGGCAGGCAGAACCGAACATATTCCTTCCTTTCTTGGTACCCCAATTCCCTTTCCTTTTCCACCATTTTCAGATTCCAAGAAAAGCACTTCCAATCCTTATCTGAAAAGTGCTGTGGTAATCGCGATGAATTCATACGCTGAAGTGGGCGGTGTTGGTCATCATAATCGTAGCTCGTCTCTTAGTATCACTGCTGAAAGCCCACCGGAAGTCGATTCTGATGTAGAGATAACAGCTGCCGGCCAAGAGCAGCAACATGTCGGTGTATCTTCAGGTTTCCCATTCTAATTTCACTATAACCTTGCTCTCATACCATGAAATCACTACGAATTGTTTTCTATACTCTTTACATCCAAAAGTATATATGGTTTTTTCCTTAACAAGGTCCATGGGTTCATTGTGCTATATATTCGGGATTTTCCCATGGTGATATACACATAGAAACAACCCTAAATGTTTGTAAAAGATATGTATGTATGTACCTGTGTATTCTTTGTCTTACCCATTCATAGTGAAGTGTTGAAAATTGGTGTTTGCGGTTGTATGTTAAAACTAGTATATTTTTCTAACTTTATGTAATATGAAGTGAACTGGTCTATGTTGCCCATAAACTTATACTTAACCGAACACACATTAATATTTGTTCATCTCTCCATTTTTCACGATGAATTCTGTTCTGTTTGTTAACTTATGAATTGACAGCATTCAAATGTTCTCTGCTCAGAGTCTACTGATAAAAGTCGTCCTCATGGAAGTTCAACTCCAGATAAAGAAAAATCAGAGACAATCATGAGTCTGCATGTAAGGCCTCAGAGAACTGAACAAAAGAAAACTCATGGCATACTTGGAGCAAAGTTTTTTGACAGTAATGTTTCTACAAGAAAGAAGGTTTCGACTTCCCTTCAGTTGCATCTTATTTTCTGTCTATCTGCTTTACTGCAATCCTTTTGGGTTGATCTTTTTATTTATTATGAATTCCTTTAACCTCTTTGTTTTGGAATAACTTTCTTTACAGTTTTCCATGTGCTCTCTTGAATTGATGAGGGTTCAAGTAAATGTAGTATATCTCTCCTGAAATTGAACACACAATTGCACGAGTGATCTTTTGAATTTGATTCATGGACTTTTTTGGAGTTGATATTTATTTGAAAATTGAATTATGGATATTGATCCGTTTCTTTCGCTACTCTGTTCCCAAGAAGTGCCACGACTATCTTTAGTAATATAGCATATATTAAAGGATTTCCTTCATATTGACTTGATGATACTAGACGCTTGATGATGATTAAATGATAAATATATTATTTTGCAGCTCAAGTGGTTGAACCGACTTGCTAGTGTTCGAGCTGATGGTACTGTGCAATTTGAAATTCCAGATGAAATTAGGCCACAAAGTTTGGATTTTGACACCACAGTGGTCATTAGTGGAGCTACTGAAGATGAAGATTTTGATATGACAACTATTCGAGATTTCCGTCCATTGCAAATTGTGATGCTTATTGTTGGAACAAGGGGAGATGTGCAACCATTTGTTGCCATTGGAAAATGTTTACAGGTTAGATATACTTCCTTAAGTGAACACTTATAGAAGTAGTAGTCAAGGTACACATTGTGTTGAAACCATAGACTTGAAATTTATGTCCAACGGTGGTGGTTTATATACAAATCTGCATTCATGCAGGCTACACACAGTTGCCCACCTGCACTGATAAAAGCAGAGTTGTTTAGCTACATGTGAACTGATAAAAGCGGACTTGAATCTGTCACACTTCTGTTGACATTGTACTTCATCAGTTCATCGAGAACACCATTTGCCAACCAACGGGAACATGAGACCTATAAAGAACGGCGAATACAAATAAATGTTTTTATTTTTTATTTTCACACATTAATAGAATTAATTCGCTTACTGAGATCTATCCTTATCACTGATAGGGTTGATATTCCAATGTGTTGTTTGTTTTTAGAGCCCCAATTTCCTCGACAACTACAGCCTTCCTTCTAGGTTGAGCAAATGCTTCCAGGATGGTTGCAGGAACTTGGGTGATAACTTTCTGTTTGGAATAGAATTCCCCCATTTTGGAACAGAATTCCCAATGGGGTGTAAATTACTAGCTTGTTTCCTTTTTGCAGTGCAATAGGGATTCCAGATCATTAGGGATGTTACTAGTATCCAAGGAAGTAGAGATGGGAGACATATTACTTGCATTGCCTGCTTGTGCTTGTGCAGAGTTTGGACCTGGGAAGCTTCCTCAAAACGCTTGGTTTCTTGGGCAGGTTCGGCAATGGTGGATTGGTGCGGTTTCTGTCTTTGTATGTATATGGTGATGTGCTTCCAAGCTGGGTAAATTTCTGGCTGCGAAGGGGCTAGAATACGGTTGTTAGGGTCAGAAATCTGCTTCCAAAAACATTGGACAGCCCTCAAAATAGGTGTAGTGGCAGTGGGATTTGGCAATGGTTCAACATAAACTGACATGGAAATGGGAAAATCTGGATCTGGGTAGGCCAGAAACCGAAATTCCTTATAGCGATTCTCCCATTGAATGTCAATTTGTGGGTCGAAAGTTTGGCACTTAATAAATGTGGTGTCCACGGAATGGTAAACCTTCTTAGTGATCACGGAATAACATCTACAATCATGTTGAGCTGCTGAATATCCTAGAAAGATGTACTTTATGGACCTTGGGTCAAGTTTGTTAAGATTTAGCGCTTTTTTGTGAACAGAGAGACACAGTGCAACCAAAAATTTTGAGTGGTAGTTCGGACAAATTCTGGATGTGTGGGTAGGACATGGTGAGGATTTTGGGGGATGCTTGGAATTTGAGGATCCAAGAGGGTAAATGGTTTATAGGTAAGGGAGACCGGGTAACCCTGTTCCGTGGTGATGTATCGATGCACTAACAGAGGTGGATGTGTCCTTGTTGGTGCAGATATGACCCTAATTCTGTGTGAAAGTACACCTTGGCATTATTGGACTTAAAGGATTGGATCTTTGCTTCAAACTGAGTTTGAATCATCTTATGAAATTTCTAGGAGATAGGACCAACCTTAAATTTATTATTTATCAGGATGAGCTAAACATTTCATGCTTATATATTATGGAAATGTTACCTAAAAGGTATAATTTTTTTCTTCTAGTAACTGAAAAATAGCGATAAAAAAACTAGACCCTTCAGTTTAAAACCGAGAAAGACTCCCCACTAGAACCAGTGAGATGTAGATACAAAGGATCTCCAAAAAGGCTAATTTGGCTATGAGGGAGCCACGTCCAGTTTGAGATCCAGAATGATCATCAACTCCTCCCATTATTTGGAGCAATTCTTATATGAATAACAAAAAATAAACAAGAAACAGACAAGCACACAGGAGAATAAAATCAACCAGAGTTCAGAAGATAACCGCAAGACACGACCCAGAGCACACACTCATCCACAAAATAATTTTCCTTAAAAAGAACAAGAAATATAGTCCGTTTTAGGGATTGGCGACTTACCCATTCAGTGACTTTGGCACTAGACGTTCCCCAACGGGTACTGTCGGGTCGGGTCTCAAACTTCTGTCGCTCCATCCCCGCAGGGGTAGAGAATCCGTCGCTGATCACCCAGGTTTGGGTCCATAAGCAGTGACAGGCACGTGGTCAGAGCCCTGGGCTTCTCCCACTGCTTGGGGGCTTACGGTTTCATGTTCTATTTCACTTCCCGATGGGGGTTCTTCCACAAAGTGGTGAGGTATAACTTGTACCGAACTACAGATCAAGTAGCAACGTGACCACAAAAGACCTAGGTTTAAAGAACAACTAAGGACTTTGTACATTATTAGTTTCATAGCAGGTTATACCAAAAAACTAACAATACAAAAGAACAAAAAGAAATTGAGACAATATGTCTTGATTGTTTTCTGATGAGAACAGAAGAAATTGAGAAAAAAGATGTCACTAGATCCTGATGGCATTTTCTGAATCAACTCATGCGTTTCTTTATGGACTTCTAATTATGTTTCCACAACACTCAAGGCTATTTTTGTAGACCTGTCATATTTGTCCTTTAGACGCTTGCAGCTGTTGTTAAATTTATTTCCCATGTTCTCTGAAGTTGGGATGGCACTCTATGCATGGTAGGAAATATAGGAAAAGCTAAATTTACTTTATTGGACAGGGGTTACTCATGTTTTTTTTCTTTTCTACATGTAGAAATCAACTAGAACAAATTATTTCTTCATATAGTTTTGAAGGAAAAGCTAAATTTACTAGCAAGACACTGGAATTTCAAGGAAAAGCTAAACTTACTTTATTGGACAGGGGTTACTCATGTTTTTTTTTTTCTACATTTGGAAATCAACTAGAACAAATTATTTCTTCATATAATTTTGAAACAAGTACTTCATAATTGATTATTTCAGAATTGTTTTTCTTAAGTTCCTTTTTATTATACTTTTCAGGAGTATGGTCATAGGGTGAGACTAGCAACACACTCGAATTTCAAGGAATTTGTCAAGGCTTCTGGGCTGGAATTTTTCCCTCTAGGCGGTGATCCCAAAGTCCTTGCCGGTTGTAAGGAACCATATACTTGTGTCGATAATTTATCTTACACGTTCGTGGATTTATATTGCTCGGAATGATGAGGTAACTTCTATGTATTTGCATTTGCTCTGTAGATATGGTGAAGAACAAAGGATTTTTGCCATCAGAACCTTCAGAAATACATATGCAGAGAAGTCAAATAAAGGAGATCGTATTTTCCTTATTTCCCGCATGCACTCGTCCTGATCCAGATACAAATGTTCCATTTAATGTAGATGCTATAATTGCTAACCCGCCGGCATATGGTAGGAGTCTTTTATCTGTTTATTGCTTGCAACTCAGTCAATTACCAGTTAAATTTGAAGTTATTGATCTTTAGCCTTTTCTAAAAGATATGATCTCAAGACTACAAGTTGATAAACTATGTAATTTACACTAATCTGCAATTGAGACTCACACAAATTGCTTAAAAGTAATCCTTCATGTTTTCTGTCACAAATTGAGATCTTTCATGTACATTTGTCGTTTTCTCTGCAAAAGTGATATATGAATCACATGTGTGACTTTCACAATGGGGCATTGCTGGCAATAAACTTCAGTTTTTCAATTGGCATTGTTGGTAATACACTTCATTTACCCAACATGTCGTGATTTTTTGTTAAACAAATCAATCCATGGATAAGACATAATTTACACCTAAACAAGATTAATCAAACCAACATTTATCACCATAATTGATGGGTTATATAAAGGGATGTTATCGCAAGTCCACTGATCTGTTGCTTTGACCATTGCTGTTCCCACGTACCATCATAAAAAGTTACCCATAAGGTTCTTCAAACAAACAGTAATTATTATGGCTATTATTAGTATGATTATTCGAGGAGAATTCCAAAAATACATAGTTCACCAGATGGGCTCATGGGCCTATAGTGTAGAGAATAGTGTGGAATGCTATTATATCCAACATAAGTACATTAGAATATCTAGATGCTGAAGAATGCTGAAAAGAATATATTTCAACATACAATATCGAAAAGTTATTGTACTCATTGCTAATTAATTGTTAAGATATAAGCCTATTAGGACTTTTAGATGGATAAGATCTACAGATTTGCTTTATTTTTTCTGGGTCCCACTAGGGATGGCAACTGGTCCACCACAGGAATGGCTGGGGGCTTGCAGAAACCCATGGAGTTGCCAGATTTAGCCACAACTAATCTGGTTCGTGCATGTGTTGGCCTCTAGCCTTGATACACTTGAGTGGGGCTTTTAAGGGTGCTAGTTCCATACTTCATGAATCAGTTTTCGGGTAAAGGTTTGCTGGATGTTTGGATAACAACTTAAAAAGGAATATATTGACATGTATAAGTTTTTGTATCTCAGTTGGCTTTATTTGTTGTTTTGTTCTAAAAGTTGCAGCATGACATTCATCCTCACCCTCTATAGCGACCACAATAGTCATCATTGAATCAAAAATATATCACCACTCTCTACATGCTGCAGGGTGGCAACATGGCCCATAATCACATCTACCTCTCTCGGCCTCTTCTTTACTCTTTGCATAAATCTGTGAATCCAGGTCCTGTATGATATGTGTGCAGATCTATAGGTTGGCACTACCAGCAAGGCCAATGGTGGTGGTCGGTAGATCTTTGTGCACCTTTGTTGAAGTTGGTCACTGTTGTTTTTGTAGTTCAATAAACGTGATGATGGGGGTGGAACTGGTATTTATATTTTGGAATCATTTATCTAGAAACTAGCTATAGGTCAATGTATGAAGCCTAAATACCCTTGAAATAATGTAATTTGCAATTTATATGCCATTTTAGTTAACATTGATAGATACAGTGTGAAAGAAATCAATAATTGTGGGGAGGAACTGCCAAAGTTTATTTGTAAATGCTAGTGTTCTAGAGTTTTGATTGTGAATTTAGGCAGGGCGTCAGGGTTCTCTATCCCCCCTATGTTTTATTTTGTATTGGTAGGTGGCGAAAATAATATTCTGGCATATTTGACCATGGTTATAATAGGGAAATTACACATGAATTCCAGTGAATTGAGTAGTTATAAGCTCTATTCTAACATTAGCTGTATGTGGGGTACACATACCATGAAAAATTATAAAAACCTGTATGGATGCTTTTAAAAATTTGTTTTTAATTTATTAACCAACTGTGACATGGAATTCTGCTTGCTCAGGTCATACTCATGTTGCAGAGGCACTTAAAGTTCCAATCCACATCTTTTTCACTATGCCATGGACGTAAGTATCTTCTATTGGTTCATAATTTTCTGAGTCTACCAGTTAGGGACAGGGCAGCGTCTGTGGTTCAGATGAAAATTTGATTGTACAGAATCTGGATTTTGCTAGTCTAGTAGTAGTAGTTCCGTTTGGCATCTAAATGCTTTGATATCGTGAACTTCATCATGAATTCATCAACCAGCCTCAAGTATGATGCATGGCTAACATTCCTACTCTGGGGGGAGGGGTTACCAATTGGTATAGTTAGTATTGTCTTTCTGTTTTTTATGTTTCAGCCCATTGGCTCGCTGTTGGAGTCTATGCGTTGTGTACTTCTCATTAATACATACATCCATTAGTTCCTATTCTTTCAGTATACCGGTGCTAGTACTCTAGATACAATCCTAGCCCAATTAAAACCACCATGTCCCTTCTCTGCAGGCATCATCATGCCTATCAACATGATGAAGTTTACGATCTCTTTGTGGTTCTTCGTGACACTTAGTTTTTAGTTGAAAGTCCCTTAGTCTCCTTGACTCTAATCATTGACATCTTCAACGTTAATAAACAATCTCTTATAGCATCAACAGTACTCATCGACTTTAAGAAAGTAGTGAGAGAAAATATTTAATGTATTTTTATATTTAATAATAAAAATGATAGGCTCCTTATTTATACTAAAGTTTCCCAATTAATCTAGAAAAGTACATAAAAGGAAAATAAACACAACATATATTTAACACTCCCCTCAAGTTGGAGCGTACAAATTGTATGTTCCAAGCTTGTTAGAAATGCAATTAATCTAATGACGTGCGAGTGACTTTGTAAATGTTTCTGCTAGTCGGTAATTTGACTTGATATAACCAGTAGCAATATCTCCTTTTTTCTCAAATAAAATAGCAGTCAATCTCTATGTGTTTGGTCCTTTCATGAAAGATGGGATATGAAGCAATATGGAGAGTTGCTTAATTATAACATATCAGTTGCATCTGTTGGACGGTTATGAACTTCAACTCCTTGAAAACTCTTTCAGCCATATAAGTTCACATGTTGCTTTTGTCATGGCTCGATATTTAGCTTCAGTACTTGACAAAGCAACAACCGATTGTTTCTTGGTTTTCCATGATACAAGATTACCCCCAAGAAAGACATAATATCATGTGGTTGTGGTTGAGCATTTATCAAACACAACCTGATTAGCATCTGTATAGCCAATCACTTGAATGTGTTCTTTTCTCTCATATAATAGGCCTTCTCCGGAGTTCTCGTGACACACACACACACACACACATATATATATATATATATATATATATATGTATATATAGGGGTAGTAATAGTCCACCATAATTTGTGGATTCCGTTATATGTGATTGTATGTATTTTTAGATAGTCAATCATGTTATTTTCGGATACTTTTTATCTCCTCAACTATAGGAGACCTTTAGCCTATTTATTGTTGTAATTGTTTTGTATGAAATCAATCTTGGAGATTTTCATGGTATCAACCTAACTTGGCGATCCTCTCTCGATCATGGCTGGCTATTCTTCTGCCACCACTGTCCCCCTCCATACTCTTCATCTTCTCCCAATTAAACTTTCATCTTTCAACTACCTTATTTGGAAAAACCAAGTTTCCCCTCTATTAGCCTATCAAAACCTAACAGCCCACATCGATGAACCTTATCTTCCCCACCCGAAACCATCATTATCGATGAAAAATCCTCCGCCAATCCCGATTATGCTACCTGGAAAGATTCCGACCAAAAGGTTCTTCTCTTGCTCCAGTCCTCCTTATCGGAAGAAGCCATGGCCGAAATCATCGGCCTACCCATCGCTAGACAGGTTTGGCTCGCTCTTGAGGCTGCTTACAGCCACCACTCTTTGGAGCTAATGCACACTCTCCGGGACACGCTTCGTCAATTGCAAAAGGGTTCTTCTACCGTTTCTGAATATGGTCAGAAATTCAAACTTATTTGTGATCAACACGCAGCGGTTGGTCACCTTGTAGACGACAATGACGAATGCCACTGGTTTCTTTGTGGTCTTGGATCGGCCTTTGAAACATTTTCCACAGCCCATCGGGCCCTTCCATCATCATCTTTTCGCGATCTTCTGTCTAAGGCGGAAAATCACGAACTTTTCATACAAGTTATTCATGTCCCTACCGCTCCACAAGCTGCCTTTGTCGCACAACAGCTCCGTTCCGGAAGTTCTTCTCGAAATTTCCAAGGCTCTTCTTATTCCAATCGAGGTCGGTCCCGTGGGTCGGGCCGTGGTCGTGGCCATAGACCACCATACTGCCAGCTTTGCAGGAAAGAAGGACACTATGCTACTGCGTGTCCTAGCTTATCTACCTTCGCTTAGCGTGCTCCTACCCTTGATGCAAATCTTGCACAAGCATTTCAGGCTCAGTGCCATGTTACTCGAAACTATCCGGATTGGCATGTTGATTCGGGCGCCACCGCTTATATGACACCGAAGCAAGATGATCTTGCCGCCATCTCACTAATCCGGGTAATGATTTTGTGACTTCTGGAAATGGCTAGTCCCTACCTGTTTCTGAAATTGGAGACACTTCTATCAACAACAAGCTCCCGTTACATCATGTCCTTGTGGCTCCTCATCTCACAAAGAGTCTTCTTTCTATTAGTAGACTTGCGCATGACTAACCTGTTGATGTACTATTTTCTCATAATTTCTTTCATATTCAGGATCAAAAAACGAAAGAAGTTCTAGCCCGCGGAACTTGTGAAAATGGATTATACTTTCTTCAGGAGGGACAACGTGCATTTGTGGCATCTTGTGCATCACAACATCTCAAAGCTTCGTTTGAAAGGTGGCATAGTAGACTCGGCCACGTCTCTTTTGATATTAATTCGAACTTACATTAAACTGGTCATTTATGTGTTACTTCGTTATTACCGAAACCGGGACTTTGTTCTTCTTGTCAATTATCAAAGTCTCATCGTTTACCATTTGATTTAAATCACAAACGTTCTATGCATGCTTTAGATTTAATCCATTGTGATCTTTGGGGACCCGCTCCTATTATTTCGTCAGATGGTTATTGTTACTATGCAGTTTTTATTGACGATTATTCCTAGAGCTCATGGTTCTTTCCTTTAAAACTAAGTCCGAGTTTTATAATGCCTTGTTGGTTTTCGTACCTCTAGTGCAAAACCAACTTTCATGCAAAATCAAGGTTTTTCAAAGCGACGGTGGCACCGAATTCACTAACAACCGGGTGCAACAATTTTTTCAAGAACATGGGATTCAACATCGCTTTTCGTGCCCTCACACACCCCAACAAAATGGGAGAGCCGAAAGGAAGCACCGACATATCACCGAAACCGGTCTTGCAATGTTATTCAACTCTCAAGCTCCGGCGAATCTATGGGTGGATGCTTTTACCTCCGCAACGTTCATCGTAAACAGGTTACCCACTCCATTGCTTGATCATAAATCTCCATTTGAAGTTCTTTTTGGCCAAGTTCCATCCTATGCAAACTTTTTGCAATGTCGGATGTCGGGTGTTCCCTTACTTGCGGGACTATACCAAACACAAACTTTCACCACRAAGTGCTTCGTGTATCTTCATTGGCTATACCCCTAAGTATAAAGGTTACTGGTGTTTGGATCCAGCCACCTCCCACATATATGTTGAGCGTCACGCTCAGTTTGATGAAGATGTGTTTCCTTTCAGTGGTAATGTTCCGCCTGTAAATGAGGCTAAACTCGTTTTTTCTAACTTTGATGAATCATTGCCTCCTACAGTGCTCAACAAACCAAGCCCTACCATTCCACAAGATTCATCAGTTACATCCCCATGCATCCATGCATCTACTTGTGTCTTGTGTCCCATCACCACTAATCAAACTCATCACACACATGATTTTCCTACTACACCACCATCACCAAGACACACTAGCCCTACTGCCTCCTCAGCCTTATCACGCCCTCCCTTGCCAACACCTATGACTTCCCCTACTGCCTCCTCAGTTCATACACCAGCCCAAACCACTTCCACCCCAGCCTAACAGCCTCCTACACCGGCCTAATCCCCAACAACCCCTTCCTCGCCAACCGCACTATTCCCTGCCAACTCCCATCCTATGGTAACTAGATCTAAAAATGGTATTTTCATGCCTAAATACCATGCTGACCTCTCCATGTTCCCCAACAAGTTACATCATGCTCTTTTTGTAGCACATGATCCTAAGGGATATAAGTCAGCAGCTAAATATACCAAATGGGTGAAGCCTATGCAAGAGGAAATGCTTGCGTTACATAACAACAAAAGGTGCCCATCCTTCCAATTCTAATTTAGTTGGCTCAAAGTGGATTTTCAGAACAAAATACAAAGCAGATGGGACCATAGATCGATATAAGGCTCGCTTGGTTGCTCAAGGGTTCACACAAATTCCTGGACTCGATTACTCTCATACTTTCAATTTGGTAGTCAAGTCATGCACTGTACGCGTTGTCCTGGCCCTTGCAACTATCTATGAATGGCCTTTACATCAATTAGATATCAAGAATGCCTTCCTAAATGGCAATCTCACTGAAACCGTTTATATGGAACAACCACCCAGCTTTATCGACCGTCACTATCCCAATCATGTGTGTCGCTAACAAAAATCCCTCTATGGTATCAAACATGCCCCGTGTGCATGGTTTCAACGACTTAGCACCTTTCTCACTAATTGTGGTTTTCATTGCAGCCAAGCCGATACCTCCCTCTTTGTTTTCAAGGCAAACACTGTGCTCATCTATCTCCTTTTATACGTCGATGATATCATCTTAATAGGAAACAACAACTCCTTAATAAGAGATTTCGTTTCTTAACTTCACAAGGAGTTTGCCATCAAAGACTTGGGAGCGTTAGGTGGTCTCACACACGCAAACGGGTCTCTTTCTAAGTCAGGCTAAGTATGCTTATGACATTCTAGCTCGTGCAGGTTTATTGGATGCAAAACCCGTGGCCACTCCTCTTTCTACATCAGAAACATTCACCTCAAAGGGAGTTTCGTTTCATGATCCTACCTTTTACAGATCCTTGGTTGGTGCCCTTCAATACCTAACCATCACTAGACCAGAGTCGTCATACGTTGTGAATCAAGCTAGTCAATATCTCCAATCACCCACTACATCCCATTTTCAATCTGTCAAACGCATTTTACGCTATGTGAAAGGGACAATTTCTTTTGGCTTAACCTTTGATAGACCAGCTACTACCAAATTAGTGGGTTACTCGGATGCAAATTGGGCGAGGTGCATTGAAACGCGTCGGTCTACCTACGGTTACTTTATCTATCTTGGTGGAAACATTGTTTCTTGGAGTGCCAAGAAACAACCCGTAGTCTCCAGGTCTAGCTGCGAATCGGAGTATCGTGCTATGGCAAATACTGCAGCTGAGATTATATGGCTCACGCATCTTCTTCGTGAACTTCATGCATTGCCTCCGGATCGGCCGACGCTACTCTGCGACAACAAAAGTGCCATCTTTTGAGTCAAAACCCGGTCTCACAAATGGGCTAAATATATCGACATTGACTATCATTTTGTTGGGGAACTAGTCTCCTCCAGTTGTCTTCACACTAAATTCGTTCCTTCCAATCTCCAGGTGGCAGATATATTCACAAAGAGTCATTCTCGACCCCTCTTTGAACGGTTTCGCTCTATGCTCCGCATTAGTTCCCCACCTGTACGATTGACGGGGGGTAATAGTCCACCATAATTTATGGATTCTGTTATATGTGATTGTATGTATTTTTAGATAGTCAATCATGTTATTTTAGGATAGTTTTTATCTCCTCAATTTAGGAGACCTTTAGCCTATTTATTGTTGTAATTGTTTTGTAAGAAATCGATCTTGGAGACTTTCAGGTAGGTTCATACCAAAATGATACCTATTTAAGAAAATAAGAGAATGAACAAATTACATACAAAATCACATGTGATTTTACATTAACGGCCAAAAATATGTGTGGGCGACCCAATGGCCGCGTGAATCAGATGTGATTTTGTACGTGATGTTAGTGTAAAATCACATGTGACTCGATCTCTCTTATTTCTTAAATAGGTACCATTCTCGTAAGAACCCGACTCTATATATATTTATTAGAACACGAATGGTTGCATTTTGATGGCTGTCACACAGAGTATGTAGAAATTGGCTGAGGTGACTCATTGGGAACGCTATATCATGACATGTAGCCGTAAGGTAGTGGAGTTTGCCTATCTGGGGCAGAACAATCTAGTTGCATGTTGCATACATACTTAAGATGTTGGAGTCCAACATCAGCTAGACAAGACCATCACACCAGCATATATGTAGGAACCTCGCCTCTCTTTATCAGGGTTCGTTTTAGAGGGAACTGAAAGGGGTTACATATATCCTTACATGGTATTATAGGCGGCCTACCATCATCTAGGGACTCAACTCACTCTACCGCCTCCGTTTTTGAATGCATCATCTAGCATTCATTTGAGGGGTGCTTTGGAGTTGCACGAACTATAGCGAGCACTTCTTTCTCTGATAGACTCGCTTCTTGAAGCTCCGCCCCTTATTGAGAAAAAAGCGTTAACGCGCCTTTACTTTTTTAATCATATAATACCTTCTTTCTACTTCTTTCTCAAAGTAAAAGAAACAACCTTTCACCTATATATTTTTAGGGATATATGAAAGAAGCAACCTTGCTAAGAAAATGTAGCCTTGAGCTTGAAAGCAAGAAGCAACAGCTTTCACTCTTGTTGGAGCTATTAAGCATCTTAGCTAGACGTGAATCATCAAAGTATGTATGTAGGAACTTACCTCTCTCTATTAGGGTTCTTTTTAGAGGGAATTCAAAGGGTTCCACATATCTTCTGGTCCATGTTCTGGTAGTGTGTATTTGTTGGAGGTAATCCTATATCCGGACCGGAAGAGCAAGAAGTAGGAACTAACATTGAATTTGGGTATTATGAAACGGATGTATAACCAGTGGCGGATCCAGGATTTTTGTTCAGTGGGGTCACCTTTAAGGTAGACTAAAAACCCGCAAAATCGTCCGATGTGTTTTTAACCTAATTACAACGTTTTCGAGGGAATTTTAAAGTTTTTTGGTTGATTTCGAAGGATTTTTTTAGTGTTTTTGTCRATTTCGAATAACTTTTTTGGTTTTTTTGATTGATTTCAACAGATTTTATTTGTTAGAGTAACAGCTTTGATTGGGGTTGGGGGCCCCGGAAAAATGTAATTGGGGGGAAAGTGATAGGTAGATCATGTAAAACCTAAATTTTAACCTATGAATTTTTGTTTTTGAGTTTTTGACTGGGGTCCCTTCCCCCCTCCTTTAAACCACTACATCCGCCCCTGTGTATAACATGTGTGTGTATATATATATAAGTATTATGAAACGGATGTATAACATGTATATATATATATATATATATAAGCTTTGAGAGAATTGTAGTAGGTGAAAGCTTAATAGTATATTTCACTCTTATGAAAAACAGAATACAAGGAACCCTATTAAACCAAGCTACCACCTAAGAAAAAAGGAAACTACGAAACAGACTACAATTAGGAGAGCCTTTAAAAAATAATTACATAATAAGGAAACTCCTAATCCAAACTTGATCGATCCCAATACGCCTTATTCTAGACCTAATCGAAATCCTAATATCGTTTACACTCCCCCTCAAGCTGAATAGTACAGATTGTACAGTCCAAGCTTGTGAACAGGCTTTTCAAAGTCTGGCCTGAATAAGGCTTTTGTGAGAATGTCCACCGTTTGTTGAGTAGTAGAAATGTATTATACTGAAATGACCTTTGCACCAATCTTCTCTTTGATATAATGTCTATCCATCCTTACATGCTTAATACGGTCTTGATGAACATTATTTAGACACATTCCTATGGCGGACTTGTTGTCACAAAAAATATTGATAGGTCTTTGAATTGGATACCCAGTTCTGCAAGAAGTAGCTCTAGCCATAATGCCTCATCTACCCCTCGGGATAACGATCTAAGTTTAGCTTCTGCAACTCTTAGCCACTAGAGGCTGTTTTTTGCTCCTCCAAGTGATATATTTCCCATTACAAAGCTACAGTATCCCGAGGTGGATCTAGTATCTTCACGGGAACTGCTTTCGTGAAAACATCAACTTTATTGTTCCCTTCATTTTTCCTGAAGAAAGGACTGGGGTTCCTTTAGATACCATAGTAATGTGTATGCATGCTTCTCAGTAATATATACATACTTCCCGACTCTCATTTTTTCCGATATTCTTATATTATTTGCTTTTTCGCATTCTTTAGGCCTACAAGTGAATTTGCACATCCTCTTTCACGGGTTAGACAACCTGTTGCAAATAGAGTAAGTGTCTTTATTGTTTTCAAGTTCAACTGAGTACTTCATTAACACATCTTTGAATATTTTATTGTTAATGTGATCCTCAATGCGTGTTGCAGCTGTCATATCAGATTGTTGATTCATTAATTTGGATGGGGATTCGAGATATAATTAATGAGTTCAGGAAGAAAAAGCTGAGGCTAAGACCTATTACGTATTTAAGTGGTTCAAATAGTTCTCCCCATGATTTGCCTTATGGATATATCTGGAGTCCACATCTTGTCCCCAAACCAAAAGGTCTGTCTATATTCATACATAAATGAACAGGTTATAAGTGGATTACTTATGCTTCAATATGTTAATTATGTGCATTCTTGTCTTAGCATCTAAACGACATGTGTTTTGCTTTAGTAATTAGCAAGATTTATGATATTGATGCCCGCACTCACATTTTTCTTGTCTCCATCTCTTGCTTAGTCTCTTTCATGTGTGATTTTTTCCTAACTCTTTTTTTTGTATCAAAAGCTCTAGTACCATTGTGTTTCATTCCATTTTCTAAATGTTCGATCCGTAAAATTCGTAGTTGTTAAAAGCACGCATGAGATGTGCCTAGGCGTATTCACGAGGCTCACTAAGGCCTTGTGCTTTGGCTGTGGCGCCTTGTGGGCCTAGGCGTGCCTCATAACTTACCCTAATATTGAATAATTTTTCTCATCTTCTAACTTCTTTTATTAAATAGATGACATAAGTCAAGCCATAGTATACCCAAACCTTAAATTTCTCCCTCACAGCTCACACTTTAAACCCTTCTCCCTTTCCCCTCTATCAAAGTATTGCTGGTTGCCGCATTGGAGGCTTCTACTTGCTGCATAGTTGAGTTGTGTAACTCTGTGTGTATATGTCTATATACACATTTTGTTAATATGCCTCTCGCATTCCTGAGTGCTGCGCCTAGGCCCCGAAACCCCTTTGCGCCTAAATGCGCCTTGAGCCTTTTAATAACTTTGTTAGCATTCATATACACTCAATTGAGGGTAAGGGGTTGGAGATTGTGTTAAGGCATAATGCTTATCGAAGGCTAATTCTTGCATGTGATGAAGTACTAAAGCCTAGTGCTAATGATCACCATATAGCTGCTATATTGTGTTCATTAACACTAGAATCATTGAGTTTAGTTTCAGCAATGCATAAGTGCTGAGCTTAAAAGTAGGAAAATGCAGAAGTGAGATGATGAATGGTTGGATACCAAGTGTATGATGATGCCACTGACAGTACGCAACCATTATGACCAAGAAAGCCATCACTAGAACTTTGTTTAGCATTCATGCGGTCATGCACATGGAAATCTGGTAACTTTCAGAGCCATGAATAATATATAAATATGTTAAAGGTTCTAAGTGTCTATTTGGATCATGTAGCAATTTGGTTGTCAAAGAAATCACTGACCATTGGACACATTGCAGCATGGGTAGGAGAAATGTAGATCTATGCATACTTTGAATTAAATTGTTTAATGGATGACGAAGTGAAGGATTACTTCTACAAGTTTGCTATCTTTGAACTAATCATGTAAGAAATATGCAACGTCTGAATCTTGTATTTTGTCTTCATTATTCTTCTAGAAAGGAAAATAATGACTCAATGGAAGTCCTTGGTTTTATGCAATGAAACTGTATAATGTTTCAGAAAGCAATTTTGCAGAATTTGTTTTGGTAAGCTGATTATCCATTTCATAAGGACCAATGAAAAAGGGTAGGAGAAATGTAGATCTATGCATACTTTGAGTTAAAATGTTCAATGGATGACGAAGTGAAGGATTACTTCTAGAAGTTTGCTATCTTTGAACTAATCATGTAAGAAATATGCAACGTCTGAATCTTGTATTTTGTCTTCATTATTCTTCTAGAAAGGAAAATAATGACTCAATGGAAGTCCTTGGTTTTATGCAATGAAACTGTATAATGTTTCAGAAAGCAATTTTGCAGAATTTGTTTTGGTAAGCTGATTATCCATTTCATAAGGACCAATGAAAAAGGGTAGGAGAAATGTAGATCTATGCATACTTTGAGTTAAAATGTTCAATGGATGACGAAGTGAAGAATTACTTCTAGAAGTTTGCTATCTTTGAACTAATCATGTAAGAAATATGCAACCTCTGAATGTTGTATTTGGTCTTCATTATTCTTCTACAAGGGAAAATAATGATTCAATGGAAGTCCCTGGTTTTATGCAATGAAACTGTATAATGTTTCAGAAAGCAATTTTGCAGAATTTGTTTTGGTAACCTGATTATCCATTTCCTAAGGACCAATGAAAATGCATCTGTTTAAAGTTTTTACTTCTTATATGTGCAATAATGTGTTATGCTCATTTCAATGTGATTTGTTCTCTGCAGCACTTGATAAAGGACTTGAGTTGTCTTGTATTTTGTTTATTTTGTTGGAAGTTGAACCTACTTTCTTGGTCTTCCAATATCTTGTGGTGTCCCCTATTGGTGATGGATGACATGGATATTGCTATTGAACAATTATTTTACATTTGTCTTGCGAAATCTCAAGATTGACGTCATGGGTCCATTGGTTTATGCCATTCTGTATTTTAAATTTTCTTTTCTCTGGTTCTCATAAAAAAAGACTGGCCATGGAGACCTCTTAATATTGATCTTAGTGGACCACAAACTTTTCTACAAAAAGAAGTATCTAAAAAGAACCTTCGAATGGGGAAAACAGAACTGGTGCGGATGAGTATATATATTCTGTGCATGCTTAAGCATATAATAATGTTTTGTATTCTTGCTTGATTTCAGATTGGGGTCCTCATATTGATGTCGTAGGCTTCTGTTTTCTAGACCTTGCATCAAATTATGTACCTCCAGATTCACTTGTGGAATGGCTTGAAAATGGTAAAAAGCCCATCTACATCGGATTTGGTAGCCTTGTGAGTCATTTTCCTTGGATCTAATTTATTACTGCACTTAGTTATTCATTTATTCTCTTAACTAGTTGCTTGCCTATTTGATGTCTTATGCCTTAAATAGTGCAACCATGTAAAAATAATTACTCCAACAGTCACTAAGGGCCTGTTTGTTAGCAGCTTAATGAGCTTACTGGCTCACAGCTTATTCGGTCAGCTATAGATGACTATTTGGTAGTGGCTTATGATATAGAAAGTGGCTTATTCAGTAAGCTTCTAGGGAGGAGCTTTATGCAGAAAGCCATTTTTTTCAAACCCATCCCTCATTTAAAAAACACGCTCATTCCATTTATGAAAAAACTCTTTCAAACAAAAACCTTCTCAATCTATATAGACTGATTAATCCAAACAAGCAACTTTATTGGTACAGGACTTAATGAAAAACCAACCAAACAGCCCCCACTTGACTTGTCATGTTCTGAATAAGGTTCTTGCAAACTGTGAATCTTTTAAAATAATTAGTACTAGAAATCTTACACGTAAAGTTCGTAATTGGAAGTAACCAATTAGGATTATGATGAAACCTAGAAATCGATCACTGATTCTCAAAACTTCTGTCACTCCATCCCTACAGGGGCAGAGAACCCATCGCTGTCTCGGTTGTGCTACTAGAGACATATGTGGTTGTGTAGCCAACAGTGATGCATTTGTAGCCTAAGCTTTTTTGTTGGCTTTGGCTGACTTCTGCTATTCTACAAGGATATAAATCTGCAGTTCGAGTCCCCTCAGGGCCATTGGAGGTTGTTTGGCTGTTAACTTCAGGGCCCTATGGGATCAGTCGAGGTGTGCAGAATTTGGCCCAGACACCCATGGTTATAAAAAAAGGATATTAATCTTTTATTTATTCCTAATTTCAATGTCCATTCATGTCCTCCGTTCCATTTTCACTTAAA
The DNA here is from genome assembly GCF_001531365.2 of Cynara cardunculus var. scolymus. Taxonomy (NCBI): domain Eukaryota; kingdom Viridiplantae; phylum Streptophyta; class Magnoliopsida; order Asterales; family Asteraceae; genus Cynara; species Cynara cardunculus. Next base: position 29,694,225 of record NC_037540.1, on the reverse strand, counting down.
TTGATGATGAATGCAACTTCATCTAGCAATCTCGTCAAAAGAACGCCCTATGATTTATTCTTATGAATGCAAAACATAAAAGTTGTGCTCACATCGTCATAATCCATTTGAAAATTGACTAGGATATTTTATGGCCATCCTTAGTTTTAAAAAGCGCGACACGGTCCGAGGGTCCCGGAAGCCGATGCGTGATGCGTGATGCTGATGCCAGCATCACGCACGTGATGCACCCCGTATTCAAAAAATACTTATAAATTAATTCTGCATATCAATTTCTACTTTAAAAATACTTACCTATCAAAATACTTCATTTATAACACAAAGTAGTTCAAAACGTGGCATTAGAATCTTAAAAAGTTCGTGAATCGGAATAACAGAACACACAAACTACTACCATTAAGAACATAAGTAGATGTCTAATAGTCCCCAATCCCTAAACTAAATGACCAAGTGACCAATTAATACTCCCTATCACGCACGTTCTATTTCTTTTTTAATTTGATTGATAAAGCGACTTCTGCTTCTTCTATTTGGCTGTCGGCTTCTTCTATTAGGTCACCATTCAGTCTCACGTTCTATTTTAATCCATAAAAAGCCCAACTAAAAATTGAAAAAGGGAGCCCAAACATGAAACATACAGGATGCGCTGATGCATAGGTGATGCACGCATCGTGTGATGCGTAGGTGATGCGAGCGCATCATGGAATCGCTTCGCATCAGTTCATCTGATGCGTTACCTCAAGCGCATCAGAGCGCATCATGCATCAGAGCGCATTATGCGCGCATTTTTAAACCAAATGGCCATCAGGTGTAATTTGAGCCATAAAAGGGTTTTAATACTAGATCTTCTTGTTGCATGCCAACTGACCTGTTTGCTTGTTTTTCTAATTTCATCGCTACATTACTTCTATAATCTTTTTGTTTCACTGCCAATAAGGTTTTGAGTAAATGTTGTTTAACTGAGACCGTCTTCTCTTACTTCCTACTCCATTACTACCAGCAGATTTTCCATGATGAGAAATCTTTTCTATTTATTTGTTCAGCAGCTTTTTGTTTTTTCTGATTGATGCAGCCTGTTCAAGATCCTGATGGAATGACAGAGATAATAGTTAAAGCCCTGGAAATTACTGAACAGAGGGGTATAATTAACAAAGGCTGGGGTGGCTTGGGAAACCGTACGTAAGATGTGTATATTTCATTCATCTAGTTTTCTTGATTTGAAGAATACTCCCTCCGTCCCAAAATAAATGTTCACAATGAAAAAGTCACACTACTTTAGAAATATGTAATAATTACACTTTTTAATCAACCAAATGACAATTTTACCCCTAATAATAGGGAAAGAAAATTTCTTCATCTTATAGTGAAGAGTAGAATTGGGAAATAGACACTTATTTTGAAACAAACTTTATAGGAATGTGGACACTTATTGAGGGACAGAGGGAGTATATGGTTTTAATCTGCAGAGAGAGATACTTGCTAACAATTTGTTTTACAGTGGCAAAGTCAAAAGATTTTGTGTACTTGCTGGATAATTGTCCGCATGATTGGCTATTCCTACAATGTGCTGCTGTGGTAATGCTTCTTTACTATTCAACACATGTGTTTGTGCAAAAAGGCTTTTTTATAAGTATATAATTATAATGGCAAATGCAGCTCACACACACTCCCCACCTTTGGCGAGGTTGGAACCCTTGACCTATAGGTAGGTTGGGTTATCGACGACTAGGCCAAAGGCCCTTTGGTTTTGTGCAAATGAGTTTAAAGTTTGAAGAATACATATATACTTGTATTATCATATTTAAAATTTAAGAAAAGGCTTCAATTTCATGACAGTCCTCTAAAACAAAAGTTATTTGAGATTTGTATTAAACAGCAACACACTGCTTAAGTCCAGCATTCACCATCACTCTTGCAGGTTCATCATGGTGGTGCGGGAACAACTGCTGCTGGTCTTAAAGCGGCGGTGAACTTTTTTTCTGTCTAGCGACTTCCAAGCACTGTCGTATTTTATTGTTTCTCAATATTTATTCTTGATTAATTTCAGTGTCCAACGACTGTGGTTCCTTTCTTTGGAGACCAACCGTTTTGGGGAAGGCAGGTGCATGCTAGGGGAGTAGGCCCCCCTCCAATTCCTGTCGATGAGTTCTCACTTAAGAAATTGGTTTCTGCGATACAGTTCATGTTAAAACCAACAGTAAGCATGAATATTATTGAAATGTTTCCATCTGTCAGGTTGAATTTTTATCAAGTGATATGTTGTAAAAGAGAGAATTCTATTTCTTTTTTACATAATTTACAAGTGCCACTAATGGGATAATTATACCTAAATCATAGCAAAATCTAACAACTTTAGGAAACAGAGTATTTGCAAGTTGAATTCCAAATATCGACAAGTTCCTAGTAGTGACCAGCCACTAATCGAGGAGAAATCCTGAAAGTGAACTTTCTTGTTTCAAACAATTCTTAGCTTTTGATTGGTTATTCTACAACCCTTTATATATGCTTCGCTTTAGATGCATGCTTTGTAACACTAACTACAAATACGTAGTTTGATCATCGTGGCATGGGTTCATTAAAACATTTTCTTTCACCACAAACCTACACTTTCTTGATTATCTTCCTGATGTTGGATTTACATGCTACCCTTTGGGATAGATGACAAATCTGCATACATCCCACCCCATAACCCCTGCTTTCATGTGGGATCGTGGGTGGGTTTGGTGTGGAACCATACTGAGGGGATGAAGTTTTTGATTCCCACCCATTTGAGGTGCCATTGGTGGGTTTATGTTCCTTGAAATCTATGTAATTGTATTTTTTAAATTATGAAACATTAGGTGAAAGTATGTGCTACTGGACTGGCAAAGGCCATGGCGGACGAAGATGGGGTTAAAGGTGCGGTAGATGCCTTCCATAAACATTTTGCTCGTAGGAAAGCCAAGCCCGAGCCTACTGAACCACCCAGCAACTTCTCTGTCAGACGCTGTTTGGGCTGCACCTGATATGATGATATTCATTCAGGTATTGTGTCAATATTTGTGAAAATGTTGTAGAAATTTCTTTTTGTTGTCAAGTGTTTCTAGTTCTTTAAGTTCCTTTTTCTGTTACCATTTTGTTCATTTGTGAGTAATACATACATACAGGGAATAAATAAACATCATGAATCAAAAGTTTGTATGGTTTATGGTGATCATCGATTTTCTTTCCTTTCCTTTTCTGAACTTTAAACAATCAGTTACAGAAATGTCAGCTTCTGATTGGTCAACAGACCGACTGCTTTCTCTTTTATTTATTTTTACAATTTTGCCATTTTAGAAATGTAAAAGTAATTCTTTTTCCGATATGATTTCATGTTTTGAATTTCACCTCTTATCAATGTTATTTCATGTTCCAAACTTTAGGGTGTTTGATATTATTTTTCTTGTTCCAAGATTCCTATTTTATTAATATTAATAAATATCATTATATTTATCTGAAAATGAAATTGTTCCGAAAGTAATAACGAGCATGCAAAACTCATACAATTAAATGATCAAAAATAAAGAATTATGTTCGTTGATAAATTCAAACATGTTATGTCGTTAAATAATAAAGCCATTATATACTTGTTTATATGAAAATTACAGTTCTTTTGGGGATTGAAATTGACCTCTTAGGCCAGTCACCTAGTAGATCGCTATGTACCTTTTATGACATGATTCTCTTGGGTTTTGATTTAGCAACTACATCTGGCTGGTAATTCACCAATTGTTTCAATTACAAAAAGAAATAGCATCACTCAACGATCTTGTAAACACGTCAAAAAATCGATCACAAGTCGAAAATGAAAATCAATGGCTACCGATATATCTATGGGGGATTTTCTGCAGAAAATCTATCTACAATCAGTGTCAAATATCAAACTTGAAATCTACACCCTCCAATATGACAAGATTTCTGATACTCTACCACATAAAACCAATAAAAACATGCCACATAAAGTGCCCATACTTTTAGAAATTATGAGGCCAAGTGAATAAAATTCTAAAAACATGGTGTCCATATTAGAATGCATCAAGAGGCATCATTTATTTCAAAACACACAGAGATATCTGAAAGGACATCTTCAATATACCATTTGCAGAAACCAAATGGGATTTAAGACGAAACCTGAGATCGAACCGCCTTCCAGAGCTTCACCCATTCCACCATGGTCTGGGCTGCATTCACAAACACCGCATGCAATGGTCCGAGCCGCTCCTTCACGGCTGCAGCCATCTCCGTCACACAATCCTCTGCTGTCACCGCTGCTGGAGACAGCTTTAAGGTCTCAAAAAACGGAACAACATCCTCCATCAGCTTCACTCCTTCCCACTCTTTCTTCAAACTATCGATCGCGCTTCCTTTTTCATTCCTCCAAACATATGGAACCCCGCTTTTCACACCTAACTGCAAATGATCACATACCACTTTCACAACAAGACCACACCATATATCTTCCATTGTTTCCCACCTTACTTTCCCTTCCTTTACCAGCTTTAAAGCCGGCAACATCGCGGGGCCCACCAGCTCCCGGTCAAAAGCTATGTTGATTCCACTCATGGGCATCATTGACTTCAAGGGTACGGTCAAAACAGCATCAACATACCTAGAGTTCCTCATATCTGGCTTCAGTGCTTGCGTTGGTGCATCGTAGTCTGCTAAATTGAGCCAAAGTCCACATGAAAGAGCACATGGGACGCCACTACGTAAGCTAAAAGGGTAGCCACGAACAAAATCTGCTCCCTTTTGATATGGGTCATAGAGCGTGTTGAAGAAGAAAGGAGTTGCTGGAGTTTTAAGGTTGGTGATGTGTTGGGTGATTATGTCTACAAATTCACCACTCTTGGTTTTAGCCGGGGTGCAGTCATCATCGATTGATATTATGTACTTTTTATCGGATACAAGATAGCCAAAATAACGGCATGAGTATCCAGCAAACAGAGCAGCATTAGAAGATCCAACCACTTTGAGTATATCTATCTCGGTATAGATACGAACATCAAAGCCATCAGGGATTTTTAGTTCTTTAAGGTCGGGATCTTTCACAATTATCAAATGGAATCGAGAAAATATAGGTCTCCATTCCTCCATGAAAGACGTAAGATCAGAGCGGAAAGCTCCAATCACAATATCCACTTCTTTGTCATTAACAGTTGGTAGAGACATATTGTGATAAATCCAAGAAAAAAGGCAATTCAATGAAATTGCACCTGGAGATTGGATAGAGATTTAACAGTGAAGGAGCAAGATCAAAGGTTGTCTGGCCTTACAACTTTTCCGAGCATCCTGTCATAAAAAAATTCCAACATTTAGGAAGAGCAACCACCATGAGGATGCAAATTGGATCAGTCGAGCACAACTTACTAGTGGGAAGGACAGGTGTTAGAACAAGCTGGATATTAAGCGCTTGAATCATAGAAAGAATTTCCTCCTTCCCGGTTGCCACAAAGAGTTTCAAAATCTTTTCAGTTAGTTTCCCAGCTTTCAAGGTTCTCTGCAAAATAAGAAAACCAACATCACTGAAGTATTCGACAATCACCCAAATCAAAAAGAGGAATCTTAAAAACACTAGTAAGCTAGAATTCCCAGGGTAAAGTTCAAACATGGTACATAGTAGTAGCTGGCAGGTCAGATTGAACAACGATGAGTAGCAGATCAAGTAGGTGAGTCAATTAGGGAAACTTCTTTGAATGGCTCAAAATGGGTAGCAGGTCTAACAGATTGCTTCACACATCGGGTTCTAAACTCACCTCTTTTCTCATTCATTTTTCTTTTCATTGCAAAGAAACATTAATGTCAACAAGAGAATAATAAAAGTAAAACCATATTGAATAGCCATCACATCAAAGTATTGAATTTGTTTTTGTTTGATAAAGAGACTGAAATTGATAGCATCATACAAAATGAAAGAATTCATAAACATCAAAATTTAACATTTGGTCAATCTAATTGAAGTCCTCTTGTTTATTTGATAAAAGAATGAACTTACAAGTTTGTTCACTAAGAATAACATTTAAAAAGAAAAAGAAAAAAGACCTTCATTACCACTATTCCAAAATGACATCAATATTTGCTGCAATACTAGTGACATTCAAACTTCAGATAGACATGAATGTTTTTAGTGTCTCATAATGTTCTATTTTTGTAATAAAGAAACTCTTCTTTTAGACCACACAACACTCAAAACTAATACAAGGAACTTTTTTCTGATGGAGATGATGATACTTTTGAAATGTTTAATGACTCATAAATAGGTGTGTTATAAAGCTAAATTGTAGTTATTAGTGTGAAGGAAGCAATGACAACAACTGGCAGTTCTTTTGTTGAAGAGGTGAAACTGAGAGTGTGAAGAGGTTGGTATGGGATTTTTACATGGGCATCCATCCAAGGTTTGACCGGTTATTTCTTCCACCCAATACAACCAAAAATTTTGAGATCTCGACTTATATGATTTTGGCAAGCCTAATACAACCTGAACTAAATGGTTGTTGTCAGATGCCATAAACATCATGTTGTTAAGCTATATAACAAAAAAAATTAACAACCAATGCAATCAGCCATTAGTTATCATTATATCGTACTCCCAAGTACTATTAAGTAACGTATTAGAAATGCTGAATTTCTGAAGGACTCAAAACTGCATGTGAAGCATGGGTAACTTGGGGCAAGTGCAAGTAAAAAGATATAAAGACGTACACAACTATTGGCAAAATTACTCCTTTGTGAGAAAAAGATTCAATTCATGGAATCTCTCTCTTTGCGAAATGCAAGGTAATGTTGCCCCAACCATCATGAAAGCCGAGAAGCTTTGGTGCATGGAGGTTACTCTTTTACAGAGTTATCAAATTCATTCCAGTCATACATATACAACATACATATACCAACATCGTTAGAACAATCATCATTTTATTCTTCTCGGTTTCGAAATAAAACTACATGTTTTTCACTTTAGAATCGATGGTAAGTGAAGAGTCTGGATCCTCCAGTTTATCCCATCCCATTTATATTCTAGCCTTTGCTTATTTCCCAAATTATATAAAATGAACTACCGTACAGAGATTAGATTAATTATCCTACATATATATATCACATCACTTCCCTCGCCCACTGCTGACTTTCATCACTGGCTATGAATGTGATCATTATTGATACAAACACCATCAGCAGGGCTATGCACATGTGACTTCGGACCATCACACACCAGACCTGAAAGAACAGAGACCAGTATCTTTCAGCTGAAAGCCAGTTCCCATAACCCCATGGTTGGAAAACTAGTTGGTTTTGCCAGGTCTATAACCTGAGAAATCAACTAATTTGAAGAATGGCAATCAGACAAATAGAACTCAGACCACTAGCATTCAGCTGGCAGCCAGCTTTTGTGTTTGGAAAACAAGTTATTGGTTTGGCCGGGTCTATAACCTGACAAACCAACTAAATCCAAACAGGACCAATTTACTTTACTTCCACAAAAGGACATTGGTTCATGACACACATAAAACAAGCTCTAATCAGTGAGTCTACTGTGAACTCTCCTCTCATAACCTCTCTCTCGCTTCACAGCCTCTAGCCATCGTTCCTTCTTGATCCCAGTCTAGTTGTCCGCTTATATACCTGATTATCTTCATCACTGGCTGCCGCCTCTTACCCCTCCGTTTTTCTTGACAATTTAAACAATCAAAACCAAAATCTATAAATTATTGGGTACTTCCATCAAGCTGCATCACTTACTGTTTTGGAAAAATCGTACTCCCACCTTCCATAGAGTTCAATTTTGACTTCAATTTGTTATTTTTCACTTGAACATCAATAAATATGGTTTTAGTTATAGTGGAAAAAGTTTGTGATTTCATTAATACATAGAAAAGATATTAGACAAAACATTTTGAACTAGGAAGCATTAACTATCACGCTGATTTTCAAATAAAGCAATACCAAGTTTGAATCCTTAACATCAAAAGTGGCCTGCAGTTACTAAAGGAGCATACTCAGGCTGTATGTGTCACAAAATGTGTTTACTGACCAAAACAAAAATGGAATTATAGAAAGAGAGCACATGCTACAAGATTCCATTTGCTATATGTAGGTTTCCTCAAGTAAGATTTTTTTCGATTAACTATTCTTCGTTTTTGGGTATTTTTTTTCTTGAAAGAACTTGATCCATTCCTAAAAACAAGTGCATTGTACTTGTAGTAACTACTTAACCCCATACGAGCATTCATATGATTTGTGCAATGTCGTGTAAAATATTCTTTACCACTTTACTACTAAAATTATCTATTGATCTCTGTACCTCATTTTCCAATCACTTTTGACCACTTGTCGTATATTCTGAGCAATGATGGACATTATTCAACAGACTTGCCTAAATGATCCTTGACAATAACAATGTTTTAACAAGAAACTGATGATCACCATTTCTTTTTATGGGAAGTAGGATCTAAGAAAAATGGAGGTGGGACATGAAGTAATAATGTGGCAAAGTAAAAATATCTTACTCTCCCGTAAAGCTTTTTTATGAAAAGCAGATAGTATAAAAAGCAAATAAACAATTTTTTCTCCTCAATAAAGTTTATTTATGAATTATGAAAGCTCCATATTAATCCTTTAAATTCATCATTAAATTCTCTCCCATAAAGTAAGTTTCATTAAGACTGGACAATGAATAATCCAGCATATAGTGAACCTCATACTGCTTGTGAGTCATGAATCATGAAATCAGCATTCCCATATTGATATTGTCACTAACTGTTTAGGGTCCTCAGTACGACTTCATTTGGCTTGTGTTCCAAATTCAATGCTCAATAATCCAGCATATAGTGAACCTCATACTGCTTGTGAGTCATGGATCATGAAATCAGCATTCTCGTATTGATATTGTCACTAACTGTAATTACACGCATGAATCTGAAAATTTATGCATCAAAACATGAGAGTACATGACCACTTTCTCTAAATCCCGCTCCTTTGGAGGGGATACTTTACCATCTTGAAATAGGTCAATCATAACCTTATTTTTTCAGGACTCATCATAAACTTAGCATTCAGGTCTCTAACACCCGAACTCCCCAAGGATGTTGTTCTCTGGCTATAATTTGTATGAAAGATTAAAACCAGCCAAATGTCAATCACTATGTAGATTAGTTCATAGTGAACTCTTCATATCGAATTCCAAACACCAAGTTGTGAATCCTGTGTAGGTTGCCCATCATTCTTATGGAGGTAAAATCTGTGGGTCAAGAAAAAGGTTCACCTTGTACATACTACATAAACAAAAACCAAATCATCTATTTGTCTGTATTTAGCTTTCGCCACAAAGAACTGTCGTGTTGATATGCATAAACACAATTAGTTAAATATCAATGGGAAGACTGATCTAAAATCAGGCTTCCTATATTAGGTCTTTCTTCATTTCATCTTCTTATTTACACAACATAAACACTGTCTTTCCTAATTTAAGTAAGCAGTAATTCCTTTGACCATAAAACCAACATCTAAAACACATAAAACAACCGCAACATGAAGATCAAAACGACCTTTAACGCAAGAGAAATTGAAAATTGGGTAAAAGATGAATAGGAAAACGAACATAAATTGAAATGAAATAGTAAAAAAAGAAAAGGAATTAGAGAGAGTACGTACCAGAAAAGGTCGATGAGGATGTGGTCTGGGAGAAATGAAAGATCGGAGATGTTATGGAGATTGAAAAGGGTTGCGACAATTGCGAGTGAAAGGAGGGAAGGGGGGCACGGATTGCTCATTCATCCCTACAATTTCTCTTTCCAGATCCAATTTTCATTAGTTTTATTCATAATAATTCTTCCAATCCCAAGATTGTAAATTGAATTGAATTCTTTTTTTTTCCGTAAAAATTGAATTGAATTCTTTTTTTTTTTCCCGTAAAAATTGAATTGAATTATTCCATCCTTGTGCTCATGTATCTCTAAGGTAGCGTTTGGTACGCAGACTAGACGGGACAGGACGGGACAGAACGGGACGGGACAAGACTAATTGTTTGTCCTATGTTTGGTACAACTAGGACAGAACAGGACAAAACTGTTAAAATGACCATATTACTCCTAAATATTGTTCAGTGTTATTTTATATCAATGTTATTTTAAATCATTGTTACATTGGGCTACCCATAGTAATCATCCAAATAACGAACAAAAGCTAAAAGTACAAACAGGCTTCAACATGCCAAATTTTTTTTTATCAAAAGTTAAATAAGAAATTATTGAGAAGTTAAATCAGAATTAAGCAATTTAAGTCACAAAGTTAAAATCCTTTACAATTTCAAGAAGATTGAATTGGCATTTTAACAAGAATAACTGATGATTCAATCAAAAAAACTTCAGGAAATACAAGAAGAAAAGTAAAAAATAAAAGGGTAACATAGTCATTTTATATTTAGTCCCATGTTGTTCCACCTTTTTTGGTGGAACAAAAATTATCAAGTTTTGTCCCATGAAATTTAAAAATAGTCCCATCTTGTCCTATGCATTTTCTGTCCATGACATGTCAAACATGAGACTATTTTTTTTTGTTCCGTACCTTTTTTTTTTAAATTCAACGGAATGTGTTCATGTTATTATCTATTCTATACTATAGTATAATACATTTGATAAAAACAATTTTTTATATATAAAATACTGTTTATTGATTCATATTACTTAAAGTTTAATATTACACGTAAATTATGCGTAAGTATAACTTATTTAATTTTTTTTGAATTCATGTAACTAAGTGCAGATAAACATAATCAAATACAGGATAAACGTCTCATGTTAAATATAAAAAGTTAAAATATAATTAAGATAATAATTGAGTTTTAACAAAATACTTAATTATAATCCTTATAAAAATTATGTTAAGATAATCATTGAGTTTTAACAAAATACTTAATTATAATTCTTATAAAAATTATGTTATTAAACAAAAGTAAATCGCTTTGTTATTAAACCTAAATTAAATTATAATAAAAAATTTAATTAAAGAAATTACACAAAAATTAAAACTTTTAAATAGTTAATTTAATGTTAATATCGATATATATATTTTTTTAAATTTGTATTTCGTTCGAAGATAAAAATATTATCGTTTTTTCTTAAAATCATATAAAATTGAATTATCGATAGAGAAAATGAATAAAATAAAATATTAAAATCGAATTATATATCACTCCACAAGTAGTTTTACAATCAAATGGCTTTTTACTATAATGGGAAAAGTCCAAAAAAACTCAATGGACTTTACTGTTTGGAACGATTAAGTCCTTGGACAATTTTTTGGAACAAATAAACCATTGGACATTCTAAAACCTGTTAAATAAATCCTTAGACTTTTTAGAATTTGTTAAATAGATCCTTATCTGTTTAAAATGTAACCTGTGACCTGAAGAGTAGGTAAACTCAAATTAAAAAAAAAAAAACCCTAATATCCTAAAAATGATGACTCCCATCTCACTCATCGTCTCCCTTTCGTCTCCACACCACCGTCGCTGCTTAACGCCCCGATGCCACCGTCTCCCTCTCGCCGGTCCCTGCTGCACCACCCCCGTCGCCGCGTACACCACCCCTGTAGTAGCCGCACTACTGCACCACCCCTGTAGTAGCCGCACTACTGCACCACCCCTGTAGTAGCCGCACTACTGCACCACCCCTGTTGCCGCTCGCCACCGCACCCAACCCTGTCTCCGCTCGTCGCCACCGCACCCAGCCCTGTCTCCGCTCGTCGCCATACACCACCGTCCCATCGCCGGTCGTTGCTGTTGAACCGTCTCTATCGCCGATCCCGCTGTAGTTTGATCTAATCAGGTTTGTTCCAACATTGTCGATTTCAGTTGTTTAGTTGTTTACTTAGTGATCATCTCATCTTGAATCAAGTTTATGCTTAATTGTGAGTCAAATTCTTGAATTTCGTTTAGTGTATAATTRTGTTGAATTGGTCAAATTCTTGAATTAGCTTGGTCTAATGGCATTTAGTTGTTTTGGTTTTGATGTAATGCTTTAATTATTGTAGTTTTTGGATGGTTTTTGGTCTGCGATCAAACATACATCTTGGGTTTAGGAGAATTCTAGTTCTAATGCTTGCTTTAATGAATTCTTCAGATTTCATGATGATATTGGGGTAGCAAAACTGTTGATCCCCTCTCTCAGTGATTTGATGATAATCCCTTTTTCCTTTCGATGTATTTTAGTTTCTGTATTTTCAGATCCAGCGATCAATACACTGAGTATGTTCAGTGATCGCTGAAGAACT
>NC_037540.1:29679865-29681843 GCF_001531365.2 Cynara cardunculus var. scolymus | reverse complement strand
ACCGTCAGAAGAGTTATGCAGATAATCGGAGAAAGCCGTTGGAATTCCAAATGGGGGATAAAGTATTCTTAAAGGTATCGCCATGGAAGGGACTAGTATGATTCAGGAAGAGAGGCAAACTAGGTCCCAGATACATTGGTCCATTCGAAATACTCGAAAGAATCGGACCAGTGGCGTACAAGTTGAAGTTACCACGAAATCTAAGCACCATCCATGACACATTAAATGTGTCGAATCTGAAGAAATGCCTAATGGATGAAACAATAGTGTTGCCCCTGGATGACGTTCAGATTAKCGATCGRTGACATTTCGTTGAAGAACCAATCGAGATACTGGACCTAGAAGTTAAACGTTTGAGGCGCAGTAAACTCCCTATTATTAAGGTCCGCTGAAAATGCGAAACATGGCCCWGAGTACACCTGGGAACGAGAAGATTTCATGAAAGGCAAATATCCGCATTTGTTTGTGGAGAAATCCATTAACAGTAGCAGTAATTAAATTTCGGGACGAAATTTCTCTACCAGGGGGAGACTGTGACAACTGTCAAATTTGAACTTCCAGGTTAGCTCTTATTAAGATTATATTACTGTTATTGAAGGTAATTTATAAGATTAGGAGATAGCTATGTTAGTTTAGTCGAAAAACTTTTAAGAGATTCCGGCAGTTACTTAGAAAGTCCGGTTTCGAGCCGAAATTATCTGAAACATCCTATACAGTACCAAATGCTCTCTAATTTATACCCAATATATATAAAACACTAAGTTTTAGTGTTTTAAATATAAAACCTTTCTATTTAAATAAATTTAGTCATCGTGGACTTTTAATTTGAAGAAAAATGTCAAAATTGAGAAAATGGCATTTTTATGCATTTTGGGCTTCAGTTTAAAAAAAATATTATTTTGAGGTTGGGCTTGGGCCCCATGGCCAGCCCCTTTCCCCCCTTTTTCCTCCCTTATTCTACATATAAATAGCATCCTTTCTCCAATTTCAATTCATTTTCTCATTTCAAAATTTGAAAACTCTCTATCTCTTTTTCTCTCTAAAACTCAAGAGGCTCTCAAAGAACCATCTTCATCATCCATCATCTCCAGCCCATTTCTTCACCATTTCTTCATCAAAATAGCAAGGATTTGAAGAAATTACATCCCTCTCATCATAAATCAAGGTAACAACTTCATCTCAATTTTTTTTCTTGCAAATTTTGGGGGAAAAACCCACTTTTTATGTATTTTTATCTACTATATTCTAACCTCCGAAAATTCTAAGTTCTAAGGAGAGGTTACACACCAAAAATATGTAAAAATGTTCTTATGATGGTGGTAATCTATGACCCAAACATTAGAACTCAAGACAATGGGTAAAATCATGTTGCATGTGGGTTTGATTCTTAAAATTGGCATTTTAGAGTGCTGATAGATTATGTGCATGTGCACAAATCGTCTATATCYTSTAAATGACATSTTCAAATGTTATGAGATTTCTTCTGAAAGTTTATTTATTGAGTTGGGGTTGTAATCCAATTGGTCTCACTCAAAAACATTGAGTTTTGACCCCCCCAAATGCTCAAAACATTATATATGTGCATCCGATTCTGACAGATTTGTATGTATATGTTCCATCGACCATATCTCTCTCATAACTCAATGAAAAATAATGATTCTTCTTTTGAGAGTAAATTTTATGGGTTGTCTCCTACATTCAAGTGGAATGACATAAAATTATGGAGTTTTGATCTCCAACCACCTAAAACTCTATAGGTGTGTAAACTGTGAAACCACCAGTAGGTAACTTCTAATTTGTATGCTAGTATCTTTTTCCTTGTTTGTCCTTAATGTATGATTCTTYTTCTAMAACTTTCTTTTATGAGTTAGGATTCATTTGAATCCAGTCTCACTCAAAAAAACGATGTTTTGAGGCATGAACCGATTTTTATAAGTTAGGTGTGCAATCTGTCAATTGATGGCAGATGTGTGCATGT
>NC_037540.1:29667054-29678496 GCF_001531365.2 Cynara cardunculus var. scolymus | reverse complement strand
TATGTTTTAAATTGTATGGTTGTGTTGTTTATACACTATTGCTATGAGACTCTACCTGCCATACCTCGCATTTCTGCTTTAGCGGGGTGTGACATTTGATTTTGGGGTGTCCATGATGGTGTGAAAGAGATTGTCAAACACATTCTTTTCAGTGTGCTTTACATCTAGGTTGTACCTGATCAACAAAGTGTGCCAATATGGCAGCTTCCAGAAAATGCTCTTCTTTACCCAATTAGAGGTTATCCCAAAACCCATAGGCTTCCTATATTTTCTTGATTCGCGTGGGACTCCTTCATAGACCGTAGGAAGGTTTCAAACTTGTACCCATATTTTCTCCCTAGTTAGCAGAGGGAGTGGATCAACTCTTTCAATATGTTCAACATAAAATTGGTTCCTATCACACCTGAACAAGTGTCTCATTGGCAGAAACTTGTGGTGACAGTCAAACCAATACGACTTCCCTCCGCTTCGCAACTGGAACACACATGCATTAACCACAAAATATGGGCAAGCTAACTTGCCATGCGTGCTCCAACAAGACAGCATGACATAGGCACGGAAGTCACTAACCGTCTACAATAGTATGACCCTCATTGTGAAATTCGTTTGTCATTAAGCATCATAGGTAACGACATCGTCAAAGAATAACGTCTTCAACTCGTTAATCAAGGGCCAAAGAAACACATTCAAGTTCTGTCCAGGGCTCTTCTTGCCAGGAATCAACAAAGATAGGGGCATGTTCCAGTCTTTGATGCACATCCAAGGTGGTAGATTGTAGTTTGTAAGAAAAAATGGCGATAATGAACGAATTTGAGTTCGAGTTATTAGGGTTGAAACCATCTGTATATAAGCCTAAATGATCATTCCCAATCTCTTTAGCAAAATCAGGATGTGTCCTGTCAAAATATTTCCAAGCCTTCCCTCCCACTCAGATGGACCATCTTTCCCGTCTTCGTTTGATGATCATGGTGCCAAGTCATCTCCTTTGCTATTTTCTTACATAAAGACCACTGTTGTAATTTTGGTGTAACCGACAAATACATCAAAACCAAATTAGGCACCTTATTATTTCGGTCGATTGTCTTGTAACGAGACTCCCACGTACTCGGCAACTGTTATCATCAGCATACTCCTTATAGAATAGCATGCAATGGTTTTTGCATGCATGGATCCTTTCTTTCGGAAGAATAAGTTGCTTCAACATCTTCTTTGTCTCGTAAAAGCTACCAACTAGTTGTTCACCATTAGGTAGTATTTCTTTTACCATAGACATGTTACGATTATAGGTTGTCTCTCACTACAACAAAATTAATTTTATAGGACACTCCCAATCTCTAAGTGTCCTAATAGACCGCTTTATAGAACTTAATTTATAGGATCAAAATATAAAGTGTCCTATCTAAAGGCGTTGTAATAAGTTTATATGACGCTTTTGGGCGTCTTAACAAGTATTTGAAAACAATTTTAATATAAAGTGTCACATTAACAACTTTATAGGACACTTTTGAGAAATTGTCCTATAAACTCAATTTTTTATAGAAAACTTGTTTTTATATGACAATTTTCAAATAATGTCCTATAAAGTTGATAATGGGACACTTTATATTAAAAGTGTCCTAAAAAAACTTTTTACAACATCAAAAAATGTCATATAATGTTGATCCTCTCTCTCAGTGATTTGATGATAATCCCTTTTCACTTATACGTTGTATTTATGTTTCTGTCTTTTCAGTTCCAGCGACCTTCATTGAGTATGTTCAATGATCGCTGAAGAACTTGCATTGTAAATCTATCAGAGACAGCAATACTTCAAGAAGACAACACTCTCACCAAAGAACCTTCAGCAGACGTCGAAGACTGAAACTGAAAATTAGATACTGGCAAGTACGTGATCTGAAGCGGTACTAAGTGATTACAAGCCCGTCTACATATGTGTGAAGACTGCTCAAGCTTCAGTGAATGATGAAGAGACCTTCAGGTCAATCCAACATTCAGCGATCAAAGGAAGCTTGTTTAGCACGATTGTTGTTGTCTTGTCCTTATACACACAAAGGACAAAACCCATACCCTTATGAAAGTTGTTACGGTACGGAGCCAACCAATCGACTCTATTGTCCACCAACTTTAGGTAAGGATGTCTGCTCATGAATAGTGCTTTTTGTACTATTCACTATAGCAAAGGACAAGCCTTCCTCTTAAGGCTGGACAGACACTCTAACCCAACCATATTGCATTCAATGTTCATTTAATGCATTGGGTATAAATAGAAGTGTTTCTTCTCCATGCAGAGTGCGCGCAACTCGTTCTCTAACCCTAATTCTTACTTTAAACATTTTCTAGCTTAAGTAAATGATCTTCTCTTCAGCATTTCTTTTCTTGTATTTGCTAAGACTTAGTGTGTAACTAAAGATTGTTTAGATAGGTTTTTATCACCTTATCTTTCCGCAAACAATCTTGTAAAATCTGTATTGATCTTCTTTATCAATATATATTTTAAATTTGAAAATATTGTGTTTGTATTCATCCCCCCCTTCTACAAACTGTTTTACTATTTTTGTAGACATTCAAGGGACCAACAAGTGGTATCAGAGCAGTGTTTTCTTTCTTTCTTTGTGTTTAGCTGTTTTCAGTATTATTTTATCTCCTTTCTTAGATAACTTTACCGCTTACAAATGGCTTTACAAACACACACACACACAAGATATTGGCTCTCTTGCCAAACCTCCCCGGTTTATCCGTGACAACTTTAGTCTCTGGAAAACCAGATATCCTTCTTTCTGGAAGGTGTGGATCCTGAAATTCCATATTATATAGAAAATGGACCATATATTCCATTTGCTATTGCTTCGGCTGTTCCAGCAACAGCTATGACTTCCACGAATCCTGAACGGAAGATTTCAAAGCTTCCACATCAATGGAGCGATGAGGACAAGAAGAAAATAGCTATAGACACGCATGCTCAGTCTATAATAGCTATGTCTCTTCCTGATGAGATTTATCATTCAGTGATGAAACTCAAAACTTCTAAATCCATGTGGGACACACTTTGTGTCCAGTATGAAGGAACCACTCAGGTTCAAGACACCAAAAAGATCAATCTAGTAAAACAGTATGAAATCTTTCTCTGTGGAAATTCTGAGACACTGTCTGAAGTACATCAGAGATTTAACTGCCTTCTTATTAATCTTAGGGTTGTTGGCAGGGAATATTTTAATTCTGAAACTTTAACCAAGTTTCTAGAATGCCTTCCTGAGTCTTGGGACACCTTTTTCATGTGTCTCAAGATGTCAAATGGCATGTCCATTCTTTCTCTTTCTAATTTATACGGGATTCTGCTTAACCATGAGCAATCTCATCAACTGAAAAGGAATATTGTAAAAGAATCCAGGGAAATGAAAAGCTCTCCTCTGGCTTTGATCTCTGAATCGTCTTCAGTTGAAACTTTTTCTACTCCATTTGTTTCTTCTCTTCCTCCCGTTGTTATCACGGAAATAGATTCTTCTATCTCTAAGGACATTCCAAAATATGATTTAATAGATTTTGATGACTCCCTGGCACTCCTAACTAAGTCATTTAGGAGGTTCGCCAGTAAGAGCAACTTCCGCAGATCTCTCCAGCTGTCCCTCAGAGAAAAGCCAAAGTCTGAAAGAATAAACAAGACTTCAGCTGACTGCTACAACTGTCACCAGCCCGGACACTTTGCAGGTAAATGCAGATCAAAGAAGACTGCGACGCCATCTTCTAAAGCTTCTTCCTCCTTCAGGACAAAAGATGAGAAATACTCAAAACTGAAGGAGAAGTACAAGAAGATGAAGAATAACCAGCGAAAGGCTAAAGACCTTATAGCTGAAGAGCATGAATAGGCTGAGTCATCCGATGAATCATCTTCGGATGAGGATAAAGCTTATGTCTGCTTGATGGCCATAGATGCAGATGAAGGATCTTCAGAAGCATCTACTTCCTCTGAGCCATCTTCTTCTTCTACTCAGGTATGTTTCCTGAATGAACCTTTTTCTTCTTCAAGTCTTTCTGCATTGGATACGCTGACAGTTGACCTTTACAATGCTCTCAATGGCAAATCGAAAGTTGAAATGCTTAACGTTGATCTTCAAGAGCAATTGAAGATTTGTCTTTCTAAGATCAAAGAACTGACCTCTGTTGAGGAAAATCTTAAAGATCAGGTTATTCTGAACCAAGCCATCACTGTTGAACGTGAGAAGGCTATCGCTGAGAGTGAGCGAGCCATCGCTAAACTCAAGGCCGAAAAAGCTACCATTGAAGGGTGGTGCAAAACTTCCATCAAGGCCTCTGAGATCATTAACGCTCAGATCCCCGCCAAGATAAAGACTGGTCTAGGATTCTCCTATTATCAGGAAGAATGTGTTAAAGACAGTTCCATGCTCAAGCTTGGTACCTTTGTCTCTTTTATTCCCAATACCTCTTCCTCTCAGTCCTCCTCTTTTACTGAGAGTCATCTTGAAGGAACTCCTTCGAGTTCTGGGTGCAAAGACAAAGATAAATCCATTGTCACAGCATCCCTTACTAAGAATTCTAACAAGTCTAATAGATCTAGGTCTATTCCTTCAGCTTGTAAAGCTTCTTCTTCCTCAGGGACTAGGAAATCTAAATCCTATCAGAAATCCAAGTCACAGCTCAAGGTGAATATTTCACCTAAGGAATCCAATTCCTCAAAGGTTCCTCCTAGAACCAATGAGAAGGGAATTCTTGGAGCTGGTCCCATTTCTAGTCTGCTACTTCCTGGTCCTAAAGCTACTCCTAGCCTTAGAAAGTGTAAACACTATGGTGAGAAAACACATATTACCAGCAAGTGTCCTTCTGTCGCCAAAGCTGGTTCACCAGCTAAGAGCAAGAAAGTAGCCAAAGCTGAGAAATCAACCAAGGCAAAATCATCCACAAAGGCTGCACTAGCAACCAAGGTGAAGAAAACCGTTGAAGCCTCTTCTTCAAGCACAGCGAAGACAACTCCAGCTGAAAAATCTTCAGCATCAAACGATGTAGTTCCTACCACTGAAGCGTCTTTAGGATCAGTGAATACTTTCACTGAAACTACCTTGGTAGTGTCAGAGGTTGTTTCTCTTCCCACTCAAACCTCCTCAGGTTTGGTGATGCCATCTTCTGATGCCGGTTCTTCAGCATCAGACGGTGAAGCCTCTAACAAAGCTGGACCCCAATTGCTGGGTACCAATAGCATTCTTATTTTGTTTCCTTGTACAGGATGTCAAAGGCATATGGTATCTGGACAGCGGTTGTTCAAGATATATGACTGGAGACAAATATCTTCTAACTCACTTCAAGGAAGAAAGAGGACCTTCTGTAACCTTCGATGGAAATGGAAAAGGTTTTGGTTTATTAACCAATGGTTCAACAACTTTCAAAAGCGTTGCATATGTTGAAGGACTGAAGCACAATCTTCTTAGCATCAGCCAATTGTGTGATAAAGATTATACAGTTAAATTCTCAAAGAATTCATGTCATGTTCTTGACAAAGATGATAAGGTTGCTCTAACCGGTTCTCGTCTAGAGAATGTATATATCATCAACATAAATTCTTCCCTCACCGAGAATAGCTGCTTCTTCTCCAAAGCCTCATCAGATATTAACTGGTTATGGCACAAACGGCTATCTCATTTCAACTTCAAGACACACAGTGAGCTGTCAAGAACTGATCTTGTCACTGGTCTTCCTCAACACTCATTTGCAAAGGAAATCTATTTGCTCAGCTTGTAAAGAAGGAAAACACACAAGAGCTAGCTTCAAGTCGAAGAAAATCTCTTCAGTGATAGGGCCTTTTTCGCTATTGCATATGGATCTCTTTGGTCCAGTCAACGTGCAATCCCTAGCTGGAAAGAAGTTCACACTTGTCTTTGTTGATGAGTATGCCAGGTACACTTGGGTATTCTTTCTCAGATCCAAGGATGAAGCACCTGAAGAAAATCATTTCGTTCATCAAAAAGAAAGAAGTATTAAACAATGTAAAGTACGATCTACCAGAAGTGACCATGGTACTGAATTCAAAAACAGTACTATGGATAACTTCTTTGAGTACAAGGGAATCTCTCACAACTTTTCTCGGTGACAACTCTTCAACAGGCTGCTCGATCAATGCTTAGCGAATCCCATCTCCCTACTCAATTATGGGCTGAAGTTGTCAACACCGCTTGTTTCACACAAAACTGGTCGCTGATCGTGAAAGGATTCAAGAAGACATCCTATGAACTCTTCCATGGACGAAAGCCTTCCATAAACATTCTTCATATATTTGGTTGTACTAGTTACATTCTCAACAACTGCGACCAATTTGGAAAGTTCGATCCCAAAGCTGATGAAGGAATATTTATTAAATATTGTTCTGTATCCAAAGCCTTTAGAGTTTTCAACAAACGAAGACAAACAATAGAGGAATCTATTCATGTCACCTATGATGAATCTCAATAAACTAATTCAAAACCCATCTCAAATGATGCAAATGAATTAGAAAACTGGATGTTCTCTCACTATGGACAACCTGAAGCTTCTTACAGTGCTCCTCTTAACACTGAATCTCTCGAAGCTGAAGATGATCCACTCATCATTCCAGTTACAGGTAGTCACTCCACCACATCTTCTTCAGAGATCGGTGCAGTGCCTATTAGCTGTGTTCCTCCTTCTACTTCAAACACATATCCATTAGTGAATGAAATGCCTTCAGTTTCTGAACCTGTTTCAGTTGCTGAATCTGAGGCTCCTTTACCAATAATCCCTATTGCTGAAGAAACTACTGCTGAAGTCTCATATTCCATACATGAACTTGCATATTTAGATGAAGCTCCTCTACCGGCTCAGCGATGGACTAAAAGCCATCCAATTCATCAAATTCTTGGTGATCCAGATGCAGGTATCAAGACACATCGTGGTCTAGGTAATATCTTTCTCTTTGTCAACTTTCTTTCTTTAGTTGAACCCAAGAAAATAAATGATGCTATCTCTAACCCAAGTTGGGTTCTTGCTATACAAGAAAAGCTCATTGAGTTTGATAGGAACAAAGTCTGGTACCTTGTCCCACGTCCATCTGACAAATCAGTGATAGGCACCAAATGGGTCTATCGCAACAAGTTGGATGAAGATGGTGTGGTAACCCGCAATAAGGCTCGGCTTGTTGCTCAGGGTTATAGAAAAGAAGAAGGAATCGACTATGACGAAACCTTCGTACCGGTGGCGAGACTCAAAGCAATTCGACTCTTTGTAGCCTTTGCTACCCATAGAAACTTCAAGGTCTTTCAGATGGATTTAAAGAGCGCTTTCCTTAATGGAAAACTTCAAGAGGAAGTTTATGTTGAACAATCTCCAGGGTTTCTTCACCCTAAGTATCCAAACTATGTCTAAAGGTTGGATAAAGCTCTTTACGGGTTAAAACAGGCTCCTTGTGCCTGGTATGATACCCTTTCTTCTTTTCTCATCTCTGAGAAATTCTCTCATGGAAAGATTGACTAGACCTTATTTCTTAGGAAAGTTAAAGGTCACATCATTCTCGTCCAAATTTATGTCGATGATATTATTTTTGTTTCCACTAATCCCTCTTTATGTTTTCGTTTTGCTGAACGCATGAAGAAAGAATATCATATGAGCATCATGGGAGAGCTAGTCTCCAGATCAAACAAACTGATAAAGGTATCTTTATCAACAAAGTAAGTATGTTTGAGACATGCTGAAGAAGTTTGATCTATCCAACAGTTCATCTAGGAAGACCTTAATGGCTCCTCCACTCATCATAACAAGGATCCAAATGGAAAGCCTGTAAATGTTACTGTTTACAGAGGAATGATCGGCTCCCTGCTGTATCTCATAGCTAGCCGACCTGATATCATGTAATCCACATTCTTATGTGCAAGATATTAAGCTGAACCTAAGAAATCCCATCTGATCGCCTTAAAATGCATATTCAGATATCTTAAGAGAACTCCTAATATGGGTCTCTGGTATCCCAAAGGTTCAGGTTTTGATCTTATTGGTTATTTGGATAGTGATTTTGCAGGTTGCAAAATTGACAGGTGTTGGTCCCGTAAGGGTCTACAAGAATAGAAACAGTTTGTAGAAGGGGGGATAAATACATACACAGTATTTTCAAATTTAAAATATATATTGATAGAGAAGATCAATAAAGATTTTACAAGACTGTTTGCGGAAAACCTATCTAAACAATCTTTGGTTACACACAGAGCTTTAGCAAATACAAGAAAAGACAATGTTAAAAGATAGATCTTTTACTTAAGCTAGAAGATGCTTGAAGTAAGAATAAGGTTAGAGAGAGATGCGCGCTCTCTTCAAGAAGAAGAAACACTTCTATTTATACCCAGTGCGTTAAATAATCATTTAATGCAATATGGTAGGTTTAGAGTGCGTGTCAAACCTTAAAGGGAAGGTTTGTCCTTTGCTACAGTAAATACTACAAAAGCACTATTTCTGAGCAGACATCCTTGCCTAAAGTTGGTGGAGAAAGAGTCGACTAATCGGCTCCATACCGTACTAACTTTTGTAAGGGTATGGGTTTATCCTTTGTGTGCATAAGAACAAGACAACAATAATCGTGCTAAGCAAGCTTCCTTTGATCGCTGAATCTGGAATGACCTGGAGGTCTCATCATCATTCGCTGAAGCTAGAGAAGTCTTCACACATGTATAGACAGGCTTGTAATCACTGAATACTGCTTTAGATCACGTACTCGCCAGTCTCTAATCTTCAGTTTCAGTCTTCGACGTTTGCTGAAGGTTCTTTGGTGTGAGTGTTGTCTTCTTGAAGTATTGCTGTCTCTGATGAATTTACAATGCAAGTTCTTCAGCGATCACTGAACATACTCAGTGATGATCGCTGGAACTGAAAATATAGAAACACAAATACAATGTGAAAGAGAAAAGGGATTATCATCAAGTCACTGAGAGAGGATCAACAATCTCCCCCTATTTGATGATAACAAGATAACATAAAGAAGGTTATCTTATCAAATAATAGTAAGGAAAAGTTACATATAAAGTACATGTCCCTTTTTACTATTTTGGAATCTTTTTCAGTTTGGTCAGTCTCAGCTTGAGTAGTTTTCTTAAGTTATATCTAAGAAAATTACAAGTACGGAAACTGAAACTGAAAGCTTATTCACTGACTTATAGATTGTCAGTGAATGGAAAAAGTAACATTGGGATTAGAGAGCTTTAGTTTCTTCTTCCCACCTTTCTTCAGAGTTGGCCGGTCAGGGACCTTGACATACCTGGACATCCTTTTGATGAGCTCGTTGATGGTGTCCTCGATAAGTGTCTTGTGTCTCGACTTGGATTGCTGAATGGCATGTTTGATCTCCATCCATTCGCTGTATCCATAGCGGCCAAGGTAGGAAGGGTACTCAGTAACGGCATCAAGATTGTCCCTGGTGATGAGCATTGACACTAGTGTTTCACCATCTTTAGATCATCCGCTGATGCTGACGCTGATGATTGGGTGGGGATTGAGTCTCTTTTTCAGCTTTGCTTCGCTTCATTTCTTATCCTTGTCCTCTAGCTTCTGCTTCTTCTTGCGTTCAGCTTCTGCCATTGAAAGAAGTTTAGCTTGGGCTTGGACAGGATTCACCGTTCTCTTAGACTTTTTCTTGGGAAGGACTTTAGCAGCTAGTAACTTGGCCAGCCTTAGGCTATCTTCAGGCTGCTTCTTTTGAAGCTCTAGCTCGTCTTCAGCCCTTAATGCCTCGAGTCTTTCAGCTTCAGAWAGGAAGTCAAACTCACCACCACTAGAGGTACGAAGAGGAATTTTTACTCTAGTCTGGTCGAGCCACTCCTTAAGCTGAGACATCTGCTGGTCTGTTGGAGTAAAAGAGCTGCTGCTGGTCTGTTGGAGTAAAAGAGCTGGGTTGATCAGATACCCACTCCAGTCGACCGCAGGTTGTTTAAGGGATATGAAGTTGATACTCTGAAGTGATCACTACCTGAGAGGTAGAGTCTTCAAATAAGGTTTGTTGAGGGCTTGAGAAAAGTACCTTCAAATTACTTTCTTCAGCGACCGCCTTGCCTTTCGACTTGGGGTCCTTGTGCCCTGATGGAGTCGATTCGCCTTGCCTTTGCTCCCCCTGGATGCAGAGTCCCCGAGGGCAACACCTTTGGTGACAGTTTATGGCTTCTAGAACTTGATGGTAAAGTCATCTTCATCATCATCGTCGTTGTCACCATCTAGATCATCTTCGGTGTCTGGAATGACAGGTTCATCATCGTCTTCATCATCATCTTCTTCATCCTCATCAACATCATCATCACCAGTAGCAGTGACGGTATGGACATCATCCCAAGGGATGGCTTCTACAACCTCAGCTTGGGCAGCTTCGGTGGTAGGGATTACAGGAGCAGCAACTGCTTCAGCTTCGAGAGCCTCGGCTTCTACTGCAACTGAAGCTGATACTGGGCCAACAGCCTGAGAAGCTGTAGGAGCAGCATCTGATGATCCACCAACGTTGGATCTCATCTCCCCCTCTCTAGCTAAGACTCGAGAGAATTGGCCAGAGAGTTCGTCGAAGCGCTGACGCTAGAGAACCATGGAATCCTCCAGCTTTTGCAAAGCATTAGCTAGAGTTGTCGTTGCCTCACGCATTTCATGGAGCTGGGAACGATCATCGGCAGAGAAGGAAGGAGCAATCACTGGAGCTGGTTGACGGACAACATCCAGGATTGGTTGAAGAAGACCAAGCTGCTGATCAGCTATCGCCTGAGCATCGTCAGCCCTGTTGTGAAGAACAGCAATGGCATCGTTGTTGGCTTGAACAGCTTCTTGGAGAGTCTGGAGCTGACTCTGAACTTCTTGAACATCCGCCTGGAGGGCAAGGAAGTTCGCATCAAGATCGCCTTGGCGGGCCATCTCTTAGTGAACTTCGTTGACCCTGGAGAGGACGGTATCAACGGCTGGAAGGAGAAGTTTGATATCCGATGACATATCATAGTCATCATCAATGTCTTCATCTCCTCCATCATCTTTCTCTCTTTCTCCCTCTTCCACCTCTTGAGCATCAGGCTGATGCATCAAAGAAGGACCTGCAAAAGAAGAAGTGTGAGCGAAAGGCTCAAGGTTAGAAAAATGAAGGGGTAGGAAGATGGAATACCTGAGGGGCCTTCAGTGACATCAAAAGGAGTGTCATTGGTGGGAGCAAAGATGTCCTCGAGAGGATGAACATCCGTATGCTGAGGAGCATCGAGAGGAGCAGCCTCAGGTCCAGTGGTGCGTGTCTCAGTATCCGAAAAGACAGTCGCTGATACATCATCGACATGTGTAAAGACCAAGGAGGGAGGAGAAGAGAAAATGGTTGAGAAAAGACGTGGGTGTTCAGCGGTGGCGGCGCTGATATCTACACTTTCAGTGATTTAGGTCATTGAAGTGATTGGTGAATGTTCCACTGATACGACAGTGATGGGAGAA
>NC_037540.1:29665257-29666614 GCF_001531365.2 Cynara cardunculus var. scolymus | reverse complement strand
CCCTTTTTGGCTTTCTTGGCTCTCTAAGGAGAACCAAGAGTTGGTTGAGAAGGTCGTTTAGAAGAGGTTTTGGTGACTGGGCTAGACACAGGGGGGCTTACCCTTGTCCTTGTCACCTGAGAGGAAGAGGTAGTGATGGACACAATGGAAGAGAGTGCCACATCACTGTCCCTCAGCTTATGATCCGGAATCCTGGATCCAAGCCGAAATGCTGGAAGGTTTCCTTCTTTGGGATAAAGAATTTTAAAGATTTTAGTCAATACCATCGAAAGAAACCTAGTGTAAGACACCACCTTTTCTCGCTGGCGCTTGTTCAGCTTCAGCACCAGGTCATCAAAAATGACCGCAACATAATTTATATTGCGACGCTGAATCACAAAAACGCCTATGATCAAGGCAATCCTGGAGGCCTGGTCCAGACCGCCAGTTTTTCCACCCATGCATTGGATGAAGTGAGAATATAGGTATTGCTAGATAGCTGACATCCTATTTTTCTCAATCTTCGTGAGGGATTTGAGAGGAGCGTCAGAATCCTTCTTCATTGGCCACTGGTAGCCAATGGCATCGAGGAAGGAAATGATCTTGGTGGTGGAGGGTTCGTTGTCGAAGGGACCCCTGGGAAGGCAGAGAGCTGAGCAGAGTGTAGAAACACCAAAATTCACTTCCATACGGTTAAAGGTGAAGTGGATTTGCTCCATCGTTCGTCCAGCTCCATCTTGAACCTCGACCACTTCAGTAGTGTACCAGAACTGCTGGAGAATTTCCTTAACCATGAGAGGCTCATGGTTGAGAGCTTATCCAAGCGACGACTGTTTGAGGAAGTCCGCCGCCTCTTGGTAAAAGGCTCTGGTTGAGGGTATCTCTAGCAAGGCAATGTGGTTGTTGGCCTTGATAGAGATCTCGTCAATGTTGAAGTTGACGTTCTTGACAGCCATCTGTATTTTGTTAAAGAAACATCATAAACAGGAAGATATACGGTTAGAAATGTACCCAGAATGTATGGTTAAAGACTATAGAAAAAGTTTTTGTACAAGGAAAAACTTCATTTGAAAAAACCATAAAAAGTAAGGGTTTTTCAAGTAGAATGTGTATCAAGAAATAGATTTGTTAATCAAGAAGGAAATGATCAACAATATTTAGTTTAATGCATTAAGAGAACAAAGCTCTTAATAAGATTAAACATATTTCTTATAACGAAGAAAAAAGAAAAGAAGGATTCTGACCTTTGTGATTGTGAAGAGGAAAGGTCGAAAAAGAGGGTTTGAAGAGTGTTCTTGCTTTGGAAAAATATTAGCAGAGGTTCGTCTAATGATTTTTAAAAAGCGTAAAGAGAAGAGTGAAGAAGAAATCTCATATT
>NC_037540.1:29653451-29665157 GCF_001531365.2 Cynara cardunculus var. scolymus | reverse complement strand
AAGCTAAATCCTAGAAAGACTTAGTTTTCAATAAAGATCCTGATATAAGGTATTAACCTGAAATCTCAAAATGCAGGATTGTCACAGGGTTCTCGGGGTTTCCCATTTCTTAACGGCTTCAACTTTTTCTAGTCAACATGTATTCCTTCTTCATTTACTATGTGACCAAGAAATTGTACTTCACGAATCCAAAACTCGCATTTTGAGAACTTTGCATACAATTTCTGATCCCTAAGCAGCTCCAACATTAACCTTAGGTGTTGTTCATGCTCTTTCTTACTTCACGAATAAATCAGTATGTCATCTATAAAGACGATAACAAATTTATACAAGTATGGCCTGCAAACCCTGTTCATTAAGTCCATAAAGACAGCCGGTGCATTGGTTAGCCCAAAAGGCATAACCAAAAACTCGTAATGGTCGTACCGGGTCCTAAATGTCGTCTTGGGGATGTCCTCTTCACGGATTCTCATTTGATGATATCTGGATCGAAGGTCGATCTTTGAAAAGTACACGGTGCCTTGCAGTTGATCGAACAAATCGTCGATTCGAGGAAGAGGGTATCGATTCTTGATGGTCAGCTTATTAAGCTCCCTATAATCGATGCACATTCGCATTGACCTATCTTTCTTCTTGACAAACAAGATTGGTGCTCCCCATGGTGAGAAGTTGGGTCTTATGAACCCTTTATCCAACAGTTCTTGGAGTTGTCCTGACAATTCTTACACTTCTGATGGAGCCAATCCGTATGGTGGTTTTGCTACTGGAGCAGCTCCTGGCACCAAGTCGATACTGAATTCGACTTGTCTTGGCAGGGGTAATCCTGTCAATTCTTCGGGAAATACTTCAGGAAATTCTCGCATGACAGGAAAATCTTTAATGCGCCTCTCTTTGACCTTTTTGTATATAACGTGCGCCAAAAATGCGATGTAGTCCTTCCTCAAATATTTTCGCATCTTCATGCATGATACTAACATAATCTTTCGGTCGGACTTCTCTCCTTGAACTACGAGTGTTTCACCTCCTTCTTGTGGGATTCGGATAATCTTTTCCGAACAACCTATCTCAACTCGATATTTGGATAGCCAATCCATACCTACAACTACGTCAAAGCTTCCTCATTTGATTGGGATGAGGTCTATACTAAAATCCTTTTTGGCTAAGCTTAAAGTGCAGTCCTTAATTACGTCCCTAGCCCTAACTTCCTGACCATTGGCAAACTCAATTGCATAACCTTCCTTCAACTTTTGTGACTTTAAATTAATTTTTGGCTTAAAATCTAATGATACAAAACTTTTATCTGCTCCTGAATCAAATAATACTGATGCAAAATGATTATTCAAGAGAAACGTACCTGTGACCACGTCGGGATCATGCCTAGCCTCTTTCGCTCCAATTTCGAATGCTCGGCCCCGCGCTTGACCTCCCGGGTTCCCTGGATTAGAGGGTCTTGCTTGGTCAAAATTCGGTCTTTACTTCCTTCTTGGCCATTCATTTCGCATATGGTCCACACTTCCACACTCAAAACATGATCTCCTTCGACAATCTTTTGTAAGATGGCCTGTCCTTCCACACTTTTGATAGGCAATGCATTTTCCCATGTGCGGATATCTACATTTATCATACTTAAGATTATTTCCTTGACCGACCACTTGAGTCTGAACTCCGAAGTTTCTTTTACTCTTCGATTCCTTTTAAATCTTCCCCCAGATCGTTGGTTACTACTCTCCTCTATCTTCCTCTTACCTTTGGTTTTGTCTTTTGCGAACTCTTCAGACCGAACAGCATTATTAGTCAGCCTGGTTGCTATGCTTATTGCTTCTTCGAGAGTCTTTGGGTTTGCCGATGTGATGTCTCCACGAATCTCTTGAGATAAACCCCAAATGTATCTATCAACTCGATATTCTTCGGGTGTCACTAGATGTCGTACTAGTTTTGCTAATTCATGGAATCGAGAAATATAACCATCTATATCTGCTCCCTTCATTTCGTGATTCCACAGCTCAAATTCCAGCTTCTGGAGTTCACTCCTTGGGCAATACTCATCCTTGAGTAGCTTCTTGAATTCTTCCCATGTAAGCTGATTAGCTGCCTCTCATCCTCTAGTTTGTACCAATGTATTCCACCACGTAAGTGCCCTTCCTTGTAACAAACATGCAACATATTCTACTTTGTTTCCTTCAGTACATTTACTGATGTGAAAAACAGATTCCATGCTCTCGAGCCATGATAATAATCCTACTGCTCCTTCGGTTCCATAGAATTCTTTCGGTTTGCAAGATCTAAAAGATTTATAAGTGCATTCCCTAGCCGCCCTCGGCTCTGGATTGTTTGGTTGGTTAGCATTCAGACCAGCAGCCACTTGACTGACTACGTTAGGGAGTGCCGCTAAGAGTTGCTCAGACACGAGTCGTGCGACTTCCGAGTTCTCTCTTCTTGGGGGCATTTTCTAGAGCCTAATTTGAATGGGAATTTGGCCATGTTAGTGTTATTATTATACAAGCTCTATTCTACTAGGTTATAAGTGACATATGACATATAAATCTACCACAATCATTTAAACACATAAATATGATAATGTACGACAATTCCATAAACATGCATAAGAAAACATCTAATTCATAACATCACAAATTAAAGTATCATAAACGCATCATCCAACAAAATAATTTCTCAAAAAAGACATGAAGTTGCTTAGAGTTTCAAACTACGGGCTACATGCCACTCAAATAGATCTCTAACTTCAATCATCAAAACCAACAAAAGTGCTCTTATCGCTACCACCTCCTCGGCTTCATATCTTCACTACTTTCTCTACCGCATACATGCCCAGAACATCATTCCAACTAATACCATCACAATCGCTCCCAACATCAAACCTATGCACAGCCTCCGAATCATCCTCCTGGTACCAACGGTGGCTTCCGAAACTCTCCTCATGTGAAGGTTGTGTCCATCCAGAATCTCCGTCAAACAACTTACAACATAGTGAAGATGATCCATCCTAGAACGGAGGGTGTGTAACTCATGCTCCAGGCCTTGGACCCATCAGATCTCGGCCGGAGACATATCCTGAGCATGTCTGGACGGAATCCCCATGACTACGGAGGGTGTCCTGCTCGGTGCTGGCTGTCTGGAAGACTCACCCTTAGCTCTTGTAGATCCTGCAAATGTCACAAACACGAGATATGACAGCTCACGGTTTCATTGCACAAGTAATAGATAACACCATAATTGAAATATATAAATTACAAGTTCAAGATTTACAGAAACATAATAAATTTCTCTCATAAGGAGTCAGTGATGTACAAAATGCAAACACAATCTAGTTCGAAAGGTTGAAATGTTGATGTCGTTGCATACAGATGCTCAAAACGTCACTTACTTATTTCCTGAAATGCATGAAAGAGAAAAAAAATCAACTACAAAGAGTTGGTGAGTTCACAGGTTTTATATGCACARAAACTTTTCAATGCAGAAAATCTCATTCTTGCAAACTTATTTATAACACTTGCACATGGTTAAATGAAAATTTTAATATGATGTTTAAACTCAAGCCGCTACAGATCCTTTTCCGACAACAATTAGTCCCAAAAACATTTTTACGAACTACCATGAAGTGGCCTGCGCGCCAACTTAGGTACCACGGTTCGCCTACAGAACTACCTCAGCGGTGGTGTTTAACCCACATGTGTAGAACTAAATGGGTAGGACTACCTCAGCGGTCGCGCATTCGCACATGTGTAGCCTACAATAATAATAAATAGCAGAGTGCACCCGTTTTTGGGTGGGAATGTCAACCAAATAGCGCTATCCACAATACTATCGGCCTGGCACAATTTCGAGTTAACTAGTAGCGTACGCGGTTGGGGACGATAAATAAAATCGCTCAAGTACATCAATTTAGCATTTAGACCATTGTGCATTAATAATCAGATATCATGATTATAACAATTTACATTTAAACAATTCAGTTTGCAATTTATTCATGYTTTTCCCCCAAATATTCAATAAATAATAACGCGATAAAAATGGGGCCGTGATTACTCACCGAATTACTTAGCGTGAAACTTGATGACTTTGGCGGTGAGAAGCTCTAAGATCCCGGTCTCTCCTCTCCTACGATGTCCAAAGTCTAAAATTAGTCCACCTATCTGATTTCGGTATAGATAAAGTATTTATTTTTATGTAATGCCGATAAGTTCTTATTATTTAAAGTTGATATTTATAATATAATGTCCTTTAATTTATCCATTTTAATGTAAATTAAACTTGAAATCCTTTTCACATAAAATCATAAATTGGGCAGAAGGTAAATTTTATTTCTGAAATTTTTGGTCTTATAAAACGTCATCAAAAGGTACCTTCTACAACTCTTTTTCAGTCCAAATTTTTATACCATCAATAATAATGAGTTAAACAGATTTATTCCAAATAACACAAATTTTGGATGGGTTTAAGGCACTCATCATTACCCCACAACTTTGAGTGTCACAGTCCCCAAGATAGATTGCACACTCTTCATGTGACAGCCATTTGGGCGTTCTAAACTCATCATTTTTCAGTGATTCATTTTAAAGCTAATTCATAAGGCTAACTTTCAGAAAAAGAATCACTCATTTTCATTGAGTTTTGAAGGAGATATGACCGTTTTAAAAATGCATGCAAGATTCTGTCAACATTGCTCTTTTTGCACCATAATCTTGTATCAAGAACTTGAAGGCTCAAAACTCAATATTTTTGAGTGAGACCAGATGCATTAGAAATATAACTCATTAAAATAAGTTCTAGAAAAAAAAACCATTTTGGAGGAATAACCAGAGAGATATGGTCATCCAAAGTAGGTTTTACCTACTGTCAAGTGTGATGTTGCACACTTATTTTGTTCTAAACATTTGAAGGTTCAAAACTTACTCATTTTATGTGATTCCAGTGGGGATAGAATCCTAACTCACTGAACATCATTTTAGAAAAAAGAAACGTAGCATTTAGACTATTATTTTGGGAGAAATGGGCGACATAACTACTAGGTAGTAATCTGTCAGCTCCAAACAGCCCCTTTTATGGTCAAAAACCCACATGCAAGCACTTTTACCAACTTTTCTTGAGTTCTAATGTTTGGGTTCATGGATTACCACCATTTCAACGACATATATCATATTTTTGGTGTGTAATCTACCCTTAGAACTCAGAGAAGTCGTAGGTTTAGGGGAAGTGTAAGATAAAGTAGAAGAAAAAACGGATTTTACAACAAAAATGAAAGAAAAATGCATAGACAATAGAACCTTCTTGTATGAAGATTGTTCTTTGATTTTCTTCAAAGAACTTGAAAAATGATGAGGGTTTAGGGAGAAAATCGGCTACGTTAGAGAGGAGGAGAATTTTGTGAAGAGAGAAATGGAGAAGTGAGAGAGAAATGAAGGTAGACTAAAGGTCACCTTCATTTGAATTTTTAGAGGGAATGGTGGGGGGGAGGAGAAGAGGGCCGGCCATGGGCCTAACCCAAGCCCAAAAATTTCATTTTTTTTAAAACCTAATTATCTTGTATTTTACCAAATTAAAATGGCTACCGGTGATAAAAATCAGTATTTGGTCAAAATTTCAGATTTTTGTGAAATTGTCTGGACTTTTAAATTAAACTTTTTATATTTTAAATTTAGACTTTATATTATTAACTTTACCCATATTTTGGAGAATTTTTAGAGTTTTCGGCATTACATAAATTAGCTTTATCAGTTAGTTGTCGAAACAGGACTTTCTGACCTAAACGCCGGCAATCTAAACCAGCTGAGTTCTAATCAACTTAACTAAGCTCTAATAAGTTATATTTCTAATTTTGGAAACCCTATGTAGATACTAACCTGTATTTCAGAACTGACGGATGTCACAACTCTGGTCCTGGTTTTTGAAATATAATCCAAGTATGGTTTGGAACCAGAGGCCTGATGGACCGAAACAATATGATTTTTAGTTTTGCTATCTGAGATGAATTATTTGGAATAAATTTTTTGGTGATTTTCACCCTACATTACATAAAAAGGGAACCTCACTAGACATTCATGTCTAACCCTCATTTTGTGTTTTCAAAAATATGTGTGTAGGTAAAGATAATAAGGGAAAGAGCATTATGTGAATTACTTCCCTATGTGCTTAGCTGTGTGAAGATCTTAATTAGCCACGTTTTGGAGCATAGATTCTAGGATACAAGAGTATGTACTTTGAAATTTTTGGGCTGTATATTTTAGTCTCTTGTATTATGGACCTATGTGGGAGAAGACATGTATTCTATGTATAATATATGTGTTATATGCAATGTTTGGATTGGAGGTGTTACACCGAACCTGTTTGAAACTACCTTGGAATCAATCATAGTCCCCATCTGAGCCAACCGGAAAGACTTGACAACAGAAGCTAGAAGAGGGGCAGTTTTCATATTTGATTGTTTAGAAAGACTCCCAGAAGCCACATGCTTAGAAACCCCATTTTTACCCTTACCTGGTCCCTTTGGAATGGATTTCAAAACTTGGCCAGTTTGACCAAAAGGTTCTTTTTCTATCTGATCCACACTCGTTTCCACATACTGTTCCATTCTAGACGTGCTTGCTTCCATATTTGCCTGAGCACATCTTAACGTACCAGCTTTCACATTAGAGCTTTTAGATTGAAGATTGGATGGTTGAGTATTGCCATTAGATTTGGGCCTCCATTGTCGTTTCTCCACCCTAATAAACCCATCTGCATCCTTTTTACCATCGACATGCTTCCCTTTATGAAGATTTACAGCCTTCACACACAACGAAGTTTTATGTCCAAACACATGGCAGTGGGTGCATTGGATAAGCTCCCACAAGTATTCCACCTGGATATTAACTTTTTCATCCTCCCCTCTGTTTAGGTTCAGAATCACAACCTCGACTTGACGCTTAAGGTCCCCTACTGCCCAAACCTCAACCAGAACTTTAGCAAAACCTGGCCCACCCCAAGCCTTATCGCACATGGCAACCATACAGGAATCCATTTGTTTCAGAACGCCCAACGCACTAGCAATTCGACTAAACCCCCTCCTTATTAAACGCCACCAAAGGGATATTGTGCAGTTTCACTCATAAAGGACAAGACGTGTGTTCTGGTTTCCGAAGCCCTTTAGTTGGGTCCCAACGATAGACAAACAATGGCACCCCACGAATCATTAATGGCCCACCCTCAATAACCTGATCACATCCTCCTTCATCATTGAATTTGAAGAAGAATATACCATTCTCGTTCATCATTGCATCTGTATACCCATATTTACCCCATGTAGCTTTAACAAATTTCTGCACTAGGGGAAAATGAATGCGAGGTCCCAAAACGTAACCATACATAATTGAATTATAAGACTTTGCAGCCTCCTTGGCCATTTCAATTGGAATCTTCACGCTCGTTTGACTTTTATCAGCGAAAGGGAAGAAATTCAGATCCGTGGCCACCGAACGACCAACTACTTCGGCTAAGTTAAATTTCCCATTAACCAACTCTTCCGTACCCATAGGATGACTACCACTCGAAACGTCCTCAACCGACGTAAGTCTCTCAAAGACACAAACCCTGGCAGATTATGCATGCATGGCCTCAGTCTCATCAACCGTCCCCATGGCACGAGTTAAGAAGTCGTGGTGCTGAAACCTTCTTTAAGCACCCTTAATAGGAAAGACGAAGACCCCGGAAACCAAGGTGCTGAATATCTATCAAGGACACTCGCAGAAAGTGACGAAGACCACAGAAACACTTAAACCGTGCTTAGGAAACAGATAATGAAAAGAAACACAGCAGAACGACCACAAGAACAAAGGAAATGTCGAAGAAGCCAAAACTAACCTTGCGCAAACACACAAACGTGGGGACCAAAACCAAACAGCAGCTTAGAAAACAAGGCAAGCGATGAAGACCAATACCTGACAATCCAGCAACAGCAAAGCAGTAAGGCTCGTAAGATCCCCAACAGCAAAACAGCAGCCTCGGAATCACCACCACCAGCCAAGAAACCAAGAGCAAGATCACAACAACACAAAACAGTAGCAAAGACCAAAACCACAAGACACAAGCCACAAGGCAGCAACTTATGGTTTAATAACAGCAGCAATCAAACTCACTCCAAGACAGCAGCTATATCGAACCCAGCAGAAGAGGATTCCACATAAAATCACACCACGCTTCAACGAAAGCAGCAATAAGGACAACAGCAAGCCCTCGGCCAGCAGCCTCTAACAGCAAAAATAACTCGAAGACCCCGATATTTTATAAAAAACAGCAGCAAACAGCTCGATTTGCCGATAAACAGCAACCAAAACATAAGGTTGAGCAGCAAAAGAAAGCTTTTAAGATCCCAATCAGTAGCAAACAGAAAATGCGACGAAGAAACAGCAGTAACCAAGAGACTTAAAGAGAAATACGACCTGCACTTAGGCACAATCCACCAACAGCGAACAGCACAAACTCGAAAACCTAAGCGCAAAATTTTCAAACAGCAAGGTGTAGCATGCAAGGACAGCAGCAGCAACAAGATAAACCAGCAACCAAAAAGCGAACAAACAGCCTCAAAACAGAAGAAACCGAAAAACCGTTGACTAGAACTACACCCTAGCCGATCAAACCCCAGCTAAAACAACGATCACACCAAACAAAACAAAAGGCAACAGATGGCAATCGAAACAAGGTAAGCGAGAACACCAACAGCAACGGAAGCTAGGAACAGAGCCCAACAAACCCTAACACCACCTTCCAAAATCGACAGCCCCGAAGCCAAGCCCAAACAAACCAACCAGCGATACAAACAAACAGAAACAAATAATATGGAAGAAAACATACCCGACTAAGGAACCCTAGCAAAATCGACGACTAGAAAAGATCCAGCAGCCCGTAATGTCCACACCGGCGATCACACCCAAAACAGAAGGAACGTCAATCACACCAGATCGACGAACATCCAACCATGAAGAAGAAACCGCCAGGAGGAAAACTCGTGCGACCAGATTCAGATAACAACAGCTGAGGAGAAACCCTAATCCTATCCTAGGCCGACGCACCAGAAAATCAAACTAGCAAACGATCAAAAAGATAAAAACCAATAACCCAGAAACATGCAAGAAGGATCAAACAATCGAAAAGCATGCAATCAAACACAAGATCAAGTTCCAAGAAGGATCATCTTCCTTCTCCAAAGTTGCACCCTAGAGAGAAAAAGTCAACGGCGGTCAACCCCCCTTTTGATCGGACCTTAATGGGTATAGTGGGCTTATTTCATCTATTTGAGTCTAATTGATGTATAATGGTACTAAATGGGTCATAATTAGTCTAATCACACGTTAATGTGAGTAATTGAGGTAGAATGGGTCTTAATGGTCCTTTAAGGGACCATTTGGTGTTCGTGGATATAATGGGCCTATTTCTCCTTAATAAGTCCAAGGGGGTCAAAATGACACTAACTAGCTCATAATTTGTCTTATTAGACCCTAATGGGATTAATTGGACCATTTCTCCAAAAGGAGTCTAATTGGGACAAGATGACACTAAATGGGTCATAATTAGTCTAACAAGATTGTAATGTGAGTAATTGAGGCCGAATGGGTCTTAGGGGTTCTAAATAGGTCCATGTGGTCTTTTTTCTATAAAGGAAACTAGGAAAATTTATAAACCACAAAAAAATAAACAAGAGTCAGGCAAAAAGCCACAGCCAAAGCCAAACGGTAAAACAGAAGAGCTTGGTCAACACACCGTACCAGAATAAGCCAGAAGGTACAAAGCCCAACAGAAAAAAAACAAACAGCAAATGGGATCAAAATAAGCCTTAACCAAATTAAAAACCCGTCAACAACCCACCAAATCCCACCAAACAAATGGTCACACCCCATTTAACACCGGTCCTCACAGCCTTGATCTCCTTCCAAGTCGCACGAATATATATTTTGCTCTTTATTTCCTTGATAAGTTGCACAGGCGTTCGTCTTTGATCACTGAACAATCTTCTATTCCGCTCCTGCCAAAGATAGTAGACCGAGGCCGCAAGCACAAGTTTCAGAATTAACCTTGTAGGTGATCTCCTCATATCCGAAATTGCTCCCATAATATGATCCCAAGACTCTGGCATACTCGTCCAATCCACATCCTTTAAAATGCATTCCCATACCTCTTTTAAAAAATTACATTGAAAGAATATATGGTTATGGCTATCCATGCAATTTTTACAGAAAGCGCATTCCAGGTCCGGAGGTTCATGTTTCCAGGTCATACGATCCTGGGTAGGGAGACGTTGATGACACGCAAGCCATAAACATAATGCATGCTTAGGGATGTGCCCCGGAAACCACATCGAACTATGCCAAGGCACTAACAGGTAACTCCCATCCAAAAAATACCAAGTTATCTTAACCGAGAATTCCACACCAGCATTTTGGCTATCAACCCAATAAACCTTATTTCGTTCATAATCATGCAAAGACGGTAAATGAGAACTGGTCAGCGCAGCGTACCTTAGAAACCAATCATTAGGCCACACCCCGTTCAGACTATGAATTAGTTCCCGAGCCGTAGTATTTGTCGAGAATCCACTTGAATGTACAAATCTATAGGAAATGAACGAGGACAAATGGCCACAAGGGAGCCAGTTATCCTCCCAAGCGTTAGTATCCCTTCCATCACCAATCCGAGTTGTCAAGAATAGCCACAGACGTAAATCCAATAACTTACGTAGAACCCACAACAAGTTTGAGCTTTTCCGAGCCATCCAGAAGTGTATAGATCTAAGGTTGTACTGATACACCCATCTCACCCACAATGTATCACGGTGCCTCACAATATCCCAAATATGTTTTTTAAGTAAAGCCCTATTCCACGTTGCCAATCTTTTGATACCAGACCTCCACTCTTAAGGGGCCGACAAACCACATCCCATGCTAACCGGCACCTTCCTTTAGAAGCTTCCCTTTGCGATGAAAGAAAATTATGGAAGAGAGCTTCGATGTCATGAATTATACCTGAAGGAAACAGAAAAATAGACATCCAATAGAGTTGCAATGATTGAAGAACCGATATAATGAGTTGTCTCCTCCCTCCAAAAGAAAGGAACTTAGCCTTCCAATTAAGAATCCTACCTTTGATCTTAGCAACCAAAAAAGGGCCATTAATCAGCAAATTTCAACCTGGTATGAGACAAAGGAACACCTAAATACAGAAAAGGAAAACAGCCCAATTTGAAAGGAAGACATACGAGAATAGCCTCCTTAATATTAGAAGGAACATTCCCGAAGAAAACATCACTTTTTTCAAGACTTGGCGATAAACCAGACCGTTCCTTGAAAATATGAAGCGCCTTCTTTAAAACCTCAACCGACTCTATATCACCCCTAGTGAACACAAAAAGATCATCAACAAAGCATAAGTGCGTCATGTCCAAGTCTTTACATCCTTTATGATAACCAAAAGATGTAGCCTCCCGAATGCATAGTTTGATGATCATGACAAACCCCTCCATTACAATCGTAAAAAGATAAGGGGATAAAAAATCTCCTTGTCTTATACCCCTCTGTTGGTCCCAAAGGGTCTACAAGAATATTAAACAGTTTGTAGAAGAGGGGGGGATGAATACAAACACAATTTTCAAATTTAAAATATATATTGATAAAGAAGATCAATACAGATTTTACAAGATTGTCTGAGGAAAGATAAGGT
>NC_037540.1:29651218-29653351 GCF_001531365.2 Cynara cardunculus var. scolymus | reverse complement strand
CAAACAAATGCGGATATTTGCCTTTCATGAAATCTTCTCGCTCCCAAGTGTACTCTAGACCTCGCCTTGATTTCCAACGAACCTTCAGAATCGGAATTTTGCTTCGCTTTAACTGCTTAACTTCTATGTCGAGGATCTCAATGGGTTCTTCTATGAAGTGCAATTGATCATCAACCTGAACATCTTCTAGGGACATGATCAATGAGTCGTCGGCCGAGCATTTCTTAAGATTGGACACATGGAACGTGTCATGGATGGCGCTTAGATTTTGTGGCAACTTCAACTTGTACGCCACTGGTCCGATTCTTTCGAGTATTTCAAATGGACCAATGTATCTGGGATCTAGCTTGCCTCTCTTCCTGAATCGTACTAGTCCCTTTCATGGCGATACCTTTAAGAGTTCTTTATCCCCCACTTGGAATTCCAACGGCTTTCTCCGATTATCCGCATAACTCTTCTGACGGTCTCTTGCCGTCTGAAGTCTCTCCTTGATGATTGAAATCTTGTCGATGGTTTCCTGGATGATATCGGGCGTTGTCAACTGTCTATCTCCGATCTCTACCCARTTAAGCGGTGATCTGCATTTACGTCCGTATAGGGCTTCGTACGGTGCACACTGTATGCTGGTGTGATAGTTGTTGTTATAAGAGAATTCAACAAGGGGCAGATGGGTATCCCAACTGCCACCAAAATCTATTACACACGCACGCAATATATCCTCAAACGTTTGAATAGTTCTTTCCGATTGTCCATCTGTTTGAGGATGATAGGCGGTGCTATTATCCAAACGCGTACCCAATGCCTTTTGAAGAGTCTGCCAAAATCTTGATGTAAAACGTGTATCTCTATCCGAAATAATGGAAGTAGGTACACCATGACGTGTAACTATTTCATCGATGTAGATTTGTGCAAGCCTTTCCATACTGAAGTCTTCTCGAACCGGTAAAAAGTGCGCGAATTTTGTAAGCCGATCTACTATGACCCAAATTGAGTCATGCCCTTTCCTAGTCCTAGGTAACTTAGTAACGAAGTCCATTGCTATCTGGTCCCACTTCCATTAGGGAATCTCTGGTTGCTGAAGGAGACCAGATGGTTTTTGATGCTCTGCTTTTACCCTTACGCATGTTAAGCATCGATTTACGTACAAAGCAACGTCCTTCTTCATTCCTAGCCACCAATAATATTCTTTTAGCTCCTGGTACATCTTATCAATTCCTGGGTGGATTGAGTATCTTGAGCGATGTGCTTCCTCCAAAATTGTTGACCGAAGTTTGTCGTCCTTTGGTATCCAAACTCTATCTCTAAAGTAACGTACTCCATCTGCTCGGGTTTCGAATTCCTTCTCTAAGTGATGTAGGGTCTCGTTCTTCAGATTTTCTGTTTTCAACGCCTCTTCTTGAGCTTCATGAATTTGCGTTTTTAGGTTCGTTTGAATTATTATTTCCATGGCTCGTACTCTTGACGATTTTATCCTTTATTTTTGACTTAGGGCGTCTGCTACCACCCTGGATGGTATTTTATTTCATAGTCATAATCGTTGAGAAGTTCGACCCATCTCCGTTGCCTCATGTTCAACATCTTTTGGTTTAGAATATGTTGAAGGCTTTTGTGATCAGTGAAGACGGTGCATTTGGTACCGTAGAGATAATGTCTCCAAATCTTGAGTGTAAACACCACTGCTCCTAGCTCCAAGTCATGAGTGGTGTAGTTCTTTTCATGAACCTTGAGTTGCCTTGATGCATAAGCAATGACCTTGTCATTTTGCATCAGCACACATCTCAAGCCTTGGTGTGATGCATCGCAATATACCACAAAATTCTTTGTGCCTTTTGGTAGCGCTAAGATCGGTGCATGACATAGCTTATGTTTGAGTGTGTGAAAGGCTTTCTCTTGTTTCTCTTCCCAAATGAACTTCTTATCCTTTTGGGTTAGAGTTGTTAGTGGTTGCGCGATCTTAGAAAAATTCTCGATAAATCGCCGGTAATAACCTGCCAATCCAAGAAATTTTTGAGTAGTTAAAACCTCAAATCACCACAATATTGAATGAAATCGGTGGAATTTGAAAGGTAACTCATTAAACTAACATACAGAAGAAAAATCAATGATTTTGATTGATTATCTAGAGAGTTATGG
>NC_037540.1:29641028-29643154 GCF_001531365.2 Cynara cardunculus var. scolymus | reverse complement strand
AGAGAGGTGAGTGAGGAAAGACCTAGAGTAGCAAGTCCTCCACCAAAGAAGCCAAAGAAGACACAAAAGGGTGTTGACTCTTCTGTGAAAAAGGAAAGGAAGAAGAGACCCGCAGAAGAAGAGGGTCCAAGTAGTCCTCTGCAAAAGCCTAAGAAAAAGAAATCGAAGAAGGCCCAACCCGTAGAGGTTATGGTCACAGAGGCTGCAATTTAGGAGAGCCCTGCAGAGGCTACTCCAAAACGCAAAAGGTTGTGCAAGGTGGTTCACGAGGAGTCCCCAACAGAGCAGATACAAGATGTTATCTTCCAAATTCAACAGGAGTTTAAAGCACCTACGGAAGTAGCTGATTTGGGGACAGAGGTCATATTAGACGACGAAGAAGAAGAGTTGGAGATAGGAGAGGGAGAAAAAGATGCCCAAGGCACACATCTTAGCCCCCCTCCCAGTGCAACCCACGTTTCTAGGGACCCTGTTCTAGAGGGATCCCCTATTGAAAAAGGCGTGCACACGCTGAGCCCAACCCAAGCTACATTCACAGAGGACATTCTTTCATCCTCTGTCGAACGCACAGATCGGGAACCACATCATACTCCAACATCCTCTCAAAAGGATGCTAGTTTTAAAATAAGAGTCCAATCGCCCAAGGACTCGTCACAACCCAAAAAGGCATCCGTTGCCTCTCCACACTTGAGTGACCAACCAAAGTATGCTTCAGAGGCATATGCGAGAGTCACAGAGACTGAGGGTCTAGAACACCCAAAGTCCACACTCGATCCCTCTGCCGGGTTAGGCTCTGAACCTACTAGGCACGATATCGACAGAACACTGGTAGGCTCTCCAAAAGGAGATGTTCGAGGATCCGGTGGAAGTCCCGGAGCTGACTTCGAAAAACTAGTCGCTGAGGGCGCCTCACACACCGAGGCTACTAGGTCACCATGTGTTGGTGATCTAGGTTCCCAATATACCTATGTGACGAAGGAGAAGTTACAAACCTTCGCCACAACGATATTCCAGAGGTTGGACGAGTTGAAAAGCTTGTTCACCTCTCAACCATCGACAGAGGCGTTTGTTCCAATCACAGAGGCTCTGAAGGAGTTGACATCTACAACTTCAGAACTTAAGGCGACTCTATCAGCCCTTCAGAGCTCTGTTCTTCATAAAGACGACCTCGCAGAAGCCTTCAGCGCTCTGTCACTCAACCCTTCTTCAATCCAGAAGCTGAAGACATAGTTATCAGAGGTAGCCGCCCAGTTTGCTGCTGATTTCATCTCTGCCAGCTACACAGACTATTCCGCAT
This sequence comes from Cynara cardunculus var. scolymus, assembly GCF_001531365.2. Taxonomy (NCBI): domain Eukaryota; kingdom Viridiplantae; phylum Streptophyta; class Magnoliopsida; order Asterales; family Asteraceae; genus Cynara; species Cynara cardunculus. The sequence continues at coordinate 29,641,857 of NC_037540.1, read as the reverse complement.
TCAAGGACGAGATCAAGAACATGTTCTCCTCTACGGTCACCTATGGTATTGATACCAAATCTTCCAGGGCAAACATCAACCATCTAGCCACTCGCAGAGAGCTAGACGCAATGGTTGAAGCCCTAGGAGATATCATGAGCAAACACACAGACCAACTCCTTAAAAAAGCCCGAGCTTCCAACCAATCCATTAGAGACTGCACTTCAAAGCTCGTCAAAGAGGGTGACTCCTTCAGAAGCGAAATTTATCGCAGCTTCTCTAAAATGAAGTGGGCCTCAGAGATTGACATAAACAACGCTTCTGTGAACGCTGAGTTGGTGATCGAAAAGATGGAGAAGGCGGCTACCAGAATCCTAAGGCGATTAAAGAAGGCTCCCCTCATTTCTTGCAAGGCAGAAGCAACCAAAAACCATGACGATCAAGGAGGTGATGACCATGATCGTCATGAGGGGGAGAAGAAGACAGAATAGAAAGCTGAAGAGCCCAAGAAGACGACCTCTGCCAAACCACTAAAGATAGTGGACTCTGCAGCTGCCCTGTTCTCAAAAGACAAAGCACCAGAGCCTAAGGGGAAATGCAAGGGCAAAGATGTAGAGGAGTCGCCACAGAGGGGGTCGAGCTCTGAAATGCCAGAGGAGATAAATGAAGAAGAATACGATGACCCAGAGCTCGTTCAAGCATTAAAGGCTTCTTTGGTAGAGGCAAAGGCAAGAAATGGCAGAGCCCCTATCCCCAGAGCTGGAAAGGCTCATCCTCCAAAATGGCRAAGGAGGAAACGTCCACAGGTACGTTCGACGCTCTGTTAGGAACTGTCAAACCTATCCTACCA
>NC_037540.1:29622009-29639268 GCF_001531365.2 Cynara cardunculus var. scolymus | reverse complement strand
AGTAAGAGATCAAATACCAAAGCTGAATTTACAGGTCTTAACAATTTATTTAATCGTCGTAATTTAGTTTAAGTTATCGTAATCATATTATTTATCATCGTAGCTTAGTTTATCTTTCTTATCATTATCATCATTTTTTACTTATCATATTTAATTTCTCATAATCTTTAGTTTACCATTATTTTCACTTTAATTATCATAYAATATTCTTTTCTTGCTGTATTTTTAAAAAATGTAAGGAACCCAAACGATTGGGTGTGTGAAGTAAAGATAACAAGGTTATATTGGTAAAAATCACATCTATTGATAAGTTGATCATTGTTAAAATGTTAAAGTGTGATGGACTTAAAGATAAGTCATATTGAACACATCAACTTGAATGATATAAAGGTATACTCAAGAAAGTTATTTAGAAACAAGTAGACTTGTTTTCATTCCGTCCAACTTTTAAAAAGGATAAATTGTGCCCATTGTCAARACCTGCTTTATTTTGGAAACAATAGATTTAGTCCTTGGATGTGTGTTTTTCTCAACCTCGAGAGGGTGCCTTATACAAGCTAACGGTTAGATGAAATGAGTTATTTTTCATAAAGTTCTATCTGATTTATTTGCTACAAAATCTTAATGGATCCCTACACCTTACTTTTAATTAATTGTTTRAATCAAATAGTTATAATCAACCAACTCAAACAATTCTTCAAACCTGTCATTTGAAATCATATATTTTTGTGGGTTTTTATCTAAAATTTTTAACATATTTTTCCCTATTGATCGATACTCGATATTTTACCCTTTTTATTACTTGTAAAAGACGACGATGGGTTGATACATGTATACTTGCACGAGTTTCCTTGCTAACAGTATAAGAGATTTTGGAAGAATGGAAAGCCAACAATCATTGTAGAAGCCGTTGCATCATATGATTKATGAATATGACACACTTTCTTTGGAACACCAAGTTTTCTTAATAATATTAATGTACTCTGCCGATATCCTGATTTTGATGATCTATTGGCAGGTTGAGTAGCAAAAATTAGTTACATCGTGAATGGTCATGAAAATGATATGACATATTATGTCAATGATGACATATATCTTTCATCAGGTGCATTTGTCAAGTCAATTACGTCTCCCCATATCTGGAAGCACAATTTATTCGTTCAAGGGCGTCAAAGTAGATGTTAAGTGAGTATTTGGAGTTCTACAAACTCGTTTTGCATTTATTCGACACTCATGTCTTGTTTGGGACTAACATAAAATGGAACAAATTATGCTTGCTTGTATCATTATACACAATATGATAGTTGAAGACGAACTAGATAAACACCAAAATTATTATGATCCTACTAAATTTCTTAACTACATGTCCACAAATTGACAACAAAGAAGCTTTACAAAGAATACTCTATTGTACGGACTCTATTGTACGGATTGCAAACCTATTATGTTATGTGACTAATAGGGAACAACTTTGCAATATGAAAGCTCATAACACTCTAAACAAGGCTTTGATTGAGCATATATGGCAAAAATTCAGCATTGATAATTAACTATCGTTATTTACGTCTTTTATATATGTAATTCCGTAACTCCTTTTGTATTTTATTTTATTTATTTTTAATTATATGGTAAGTTTTTCATAATTATAATTACATCTTAGAATATGAAATAGTTTTTTTTTATCATTTTTATATTTAAAAAACATGATAATTATACATGATTTTAAATACATATACCTTTTATAAAATAATATTTTAGGTTGTGTTTGAATCAACGATGAAAAAAGAGTTAGGTTGGGTTAAAGTTGAAAATTTGCAAGGGAGTAACTTTTTAAATAAAAATTGCGTTGAATGAAATTGTAAGCACATAAATTGGCACCAAGCGGCTCATKGACAAGAAATCGAAAAGAGTGTGTTTGGTATATTGGATAGGACATGATTGAACAKATTATTATAGATTTATGTTCCAAGTTTGATAGGATTTTTWTGTGGAACAGACATGAAACAAAGTGGAACAGGCTTATTCCACCCTACCCCATGAAACAAGCTGGAAGAGACTTATATWTTACCAATAWAACCTCAAAATAAAAATTAATTCTCCTCTAAAACATCAAATATATTTAATTTTTACATTTTATTCATTATTTAAATTTTATTGATTGTATTTTACGTTTTTTTAAACTTTCATCTTACTGTTCCAAAAATATTACTTTTATACCGAATATATATATATATATATATATGTGTGTATACATGAACATATATATATTTANNNNTATATTTTTATTAATTTATGTAATTTATTATATATTAATAATAATAAATAATGTAGAAAATGGATAAAAATTAAAATTGTAAACTACATACACTTTTTATTTTGGTGTTATTTTAATTTTTTTGGTGAAAACTCTCCAATAATATATTTTGTTACAAAAATTATTATTTAATTATAATTTAACAAATTACATAAATTAAGCAAAATATAAACATCTCATTACAGGTAAATCGACCATTTTACTTGTCATATTTTGTCTAGATTTATCTATACTATATTATAAAAAACAATTGACAAAAACTTTTAAAAACAATTTTTTTATACATGATTATTACTTATTGATGCATATTTCTTGAAATTCAAGATTACAATTMAATTGTGCGTAATTACAATTTATTAAGCTCCATGTTTGAATTCGTGTAAATAATTGTAGATAAATATCTCATTTTAAATATAAAATCTAAAATATAATTAAGATAATTATTGATTCTAACAGAATACTTAGGGGGTGTTGGTTCACAAAATGGAATTTGATGGAATTAGAATCCATCAAAGGAATTTGACTTTGAAGGAATTGGAATCAAATTTGACCACACGTTTGGTTGGTAGGAATTGGAATGCAATCTCTCAATAGAATTGGAACAATCGTCTTTGTTTGGAGTATCCCACCCACAACCTACCAACCACCATGTCACTATTGTCATCGTCACAACTATCACCCTGCCCCACCCCTCCCCCACTACTACTCCATACGTGGGGATTGTTGGGGGCAGGCAAGGTGGGGCAAGGCGGTGGGGGTGGGGCCAGAGTGGGGTAGTGGGTGGTAGGGTGGTAGCTATGATGACTACAATGGTAGGATAGTGGTTAGTAGTGGGTTTGTAGAAGGGTAAGGTGGGGCGGGGATGGGGGTGTGGCAGGACGTTGAGRTGGGTAGGGGTAGGTGGCAGGGTGGTAGATGTGACGATTATAGTAGTGGGATAGTGGTCTGGTGGCAAGGGCCTAGGAAGGGGTGGGTATGACAACAACAATAGTGGCATGGTATTTAGTGCTGGGTTGGGGTAGAGTGGGTGCGGGTGAATGGCGGTTGTTAAGTCGACAATAGTGGTTGGGGGTTAGCTTAGGGGCGGGGGCGAGGGAAGGGCGGTGGGGATGGGTGGTAGTTGTGATGACGATAGTGGCAAGATGGTGGTCGAGTGGCTGAGAGTAGGTCGGTATGACGGCAACAGTAGTGGCATGATGGTTAGTGGTGGGTTGGGGTATGGTGGGTGGGGGTGAGTGGCAATTGTGATAACGGCAATAACGGTGTGGTGGTGGGGGTTAGTTTCTAGGTAGTTCATCTCTGAATCTACCGCACTTTAACACTTTAACAAGTGACCAACTTGTTGAGAATTAATTGTTTTAAAAGATATAAATGACAAGACTCTTTTGTCGGTAACTTTCTCAAGTCTACCTCTTATATCATTCAAGTTGACGTGCATTCAATTGGCTTATCTYTAAGACCATGACACTTTAACACTTTCGAACTGATCAACTCGTCAAGAAGTKTCTTTGGTTTTTATAAAAACTTGAATGAAATAATGAAACGTCGTTATTGCAAACTATAACTACTTTCTTTCGGCTTAWAATTTCTCCCTTTCGTCTCACACCCAAGCTATGAATTTAGCCACTCATAATGGAAAGTAATGACAAATAAAATAAATAATGGAAAGTAAAGACATATATATAAATTGCGTAAAGTAAATGGCGTAATGTAAATAGCGAATAAATAAAAGAGTGGAAAGTAAATAATGGAAATAAAATGACGGAAAGTAAAGAACAATCTTAAAAGCAAGTAAGAAACTTAAATTTCTTCAAGGTTTAGAGAGAGATAATAGCTTTAGGAGCTGATTTTTGGGATGCCTCAAACAAGTCTCCTCACCGCTATTTATACAAAAACAAGTTACAAAGTGACAAAATGGAGAACCAAAGCGTAAAACCACAAAAAGGTAACTAGGAAGTACATCTATGAACTAGATAGTTACATCACTTTAAACAAARGTTTACTAATTTTTTTACACTAAAGTCAGCARCTTAGAATCTTCTAGAATCCAAAAAGAGGCAGCAGCTTATCCATTAAGATCTTCAATAAGTCATATAAGCATCAGGTTGTTGCTGCTTCAATGCTATAGCGTCAAATAGTTTAGAATTTTTTTTACATTAGACTCCTCTTCATGTAGAAACAAGTAAACCACAAGATTTAGCTCCATAATTAATAAAASGAAAAATAAAACAATAAAATGACTCAATATAGAGATAAAAGGAAAACAATCTAACTAAGAACTTGTAAAATGGGTGCTATATACATTAAATTCTCAATGTATATCAAGACCCTTYTTCGGACATACTTTGATAAAACTAAAGAAATACACAAATTATGTCTCTATAAGTACAAGTTATCACAARCATCAGTAATTTTGATTTTCTTGTTTCTGGATTAACAAAAGTTGGTATTCATTTAAGGTTGTGATTGAGAGAAATGGTCTAGGAGTCACTGAACTATCCCGGTATATCCCACTCGGTGGTGGAGTCGAGGTGGGGAGGGGGTCGGGTGAAGGCCCTCGACTCTCGAAAAAAGTGTGAGAATAAAAATATTGAATCTGGGTCACAAGCGATATTATCAATGTTGCATTGCAAGACCTTCATGTATAAGGAGTTGTATTAGGAACATTGGTCACATCTTGGCATGTGGAGTGTGCCCTTGTACTATTCGAAGAGGAGAAGTTCAAAGAGATGCATGGTGTTGCCTCCTTTTGATTTTTTGGACGGTTTTGATTTCTTAACTTTTATCGTCATACAAAACATTGGACAAAAATTGAGCATGCAAATTTTTGTGACTATTATTTTGGTTCTCATTAACCAAAATTAAAAAAAAAACAACCCAATATATAGTTGTATGTCAACCTTCTTTCTGCCTAGACCAATAGATCTGTTGATCATCTCTCTCATTGATTTAATGATAATTCCTTTTACCTATTACGAAGTATTATGTTTCTGTCTTTTAGTTCCAGCGATCATCACTGAGTATGTTCAGTGATCGCTGAAACATGTATTGTAAATCCAACAGCGACAATGATACTTCAAGAAAACAAAACTCACACCAAAGAACCTTCAGCAAAAGTCGAAGACTGAAACTAAAGATTAGAGACTGGCGCGTTCGTGATCTGAAGCGGCATTTGGTGATTACAACATGGTCAACATATGTGTGAAGACTGCCCAAGCCTCAGCGAATGCTGAAGAGACCTTCAGTGTTATTCCAGCATTCAGCGATGAAATGACGCTTGTTGTACAAGATTGTTTTTGTCTTGTCCTTCCACACACAGAGGACAACCCTATACCCGTTCTAGAGTATAGTATGGTACGGAGCCGACTAGTTGACTCTATTACCCACGAACTCCACGAAAGGATGTCTGCTCATGAATAGAATTTTGTACTATTCACTGTATGTTGGAACCTAGATACTATTAATTCTCAGAAAATCACAGTTGATAAAGAATAAGATTGAAGTATAAACAGTGAACTGAGTATGATCAAGCGATATATTCAAAATATATATTAGAATAGTAAACGACTTGAATAATCAGATACTTTTATTTAGATGAAAATAATAACTTTCAAACTAAAATGTATTCTCACATAAAATAAGCTATAATATAAGTCGACACTCTCAGGTAATTTGAACCTGAGGAGGAAGCCTCCTTATATACGCCTAAGTCAAACAACTATGCTATAATTATGGCTTGAATCTCTGAGTTGTCGAGTCCGCGTCCTTATTTTTGACTTCCCTTAAAAAGTGGAATAGACTAAGTCAAGCCGCCTTGATTCTGTTTGACGCTTGCGAGAATGTCTGGACTTGCACACGCGTTCCATGGAAAAGGAGATCAGAAGCTCTGCATGTGCTATACAGAAGCTCTGCATGTACTATGCAGAGGTTCTGCATATGTAGAGGCTCTGCATGTACTATGTAGAGGCTCTGTGTCTGGAGTTGTAGTTTTGCATCAAACGCTTATGCTTTTTGGCGCATAAGGCTTGATCGCCCACGGAGATTGAGCACGGGCTCTGTATGTAGGGAACCTTCACTTTTTGAGTAAGAGCTCTAGTTTTTAACCTCTTCTGTATGAGAGATTTTAGTCCAGACCACTTCAATAGACTAACTCCTATTGACTAGAGTAAGAGACTTCTTACTTACACTTTCACAAGATGGGGTCTAAAAATCTTCCCCTAAGTGTAAATAAGGCAGACTCTTACTTGAACTGAAACACATAAGTCTAATCGAAGCCAGAGGTTAAAAGGAACTTTGTTTTACATTATCTATCTAGAATGTATTGAAAGGAAAGTACATTGCTTGAAAGATAAAAAAAGCTTACAAAAGAAGGCCTAGATGTGTTCAAGTTTGATGAACCTTTTAAGAAGTTCTCGAAACTCCAGCAAGTTAGGGATTGACCTTAGGATAACTTTTGCTCTTTCTTTTGCTCCAGGGGTAGTATCTTTGCTTCTTAAAAGATGATCTCTGATGTAGCACAGAGTAGCATTGGACTACTTGAAGCGCTGGTCTTCTCGAAAAAATATTTTTCTTCCTTGTTCGTTTCGGAAGACCACCCCTATCTCTGGTTCCACCGAGACTGTCCATGAGGGAATGCTATTGATGCCTTGCAAATCTTCGTTTGGTGCAGTGATGTTCAATTGATCGATTCCCAGGTCCAGAGCTAGTTGAAAGTCAAACTTGCATCTGAAGTCGAGTAGGTCCATCATAGTTTGTCTAATTGCAGAGTTGGCCACATCATACTTGATCCCCTTGTCCTTCTTATGGTCTATGAAGTAATACAGAGACATAAGGTCCCATGGATTTAGATTTATTAGGTCACAGTCTGTGAATGAGGTAATCTGTCCACGAGACCTTTCCACTGTATACTCATGGAAAATAATTTGATTGTGCACGAAGGTTCTTTTTTTGATGTCGAGGACTTGCTTGATGTCGTTGACAAAATGGACTGCATAGATAGGTTGTGTATAGCAATCCAAGAACCTCTGCCTTATGTTCTCTTGGGTCGTTGGATGAAGGTTGATCTTCATGACCGGTGTCTCATCTCTTAGGTTGTAAAGAAACTGGTAGATGTTTTCGCTATCTTCCTTGTCCTTGATTGGCTTGTTTGGGGTGGTTGGCTTCATCATTGCATCCATACTGTCCTTGATCTTTTGAACACGATCAGCGGGACATTTGGTGCTCCGAGGCTTGCTGCTTATGCCTTCTTCTACTCTTCTTGGATTGACAAAAACCCTCTGCCTCATTGCTGGAGTGACTACTCTGGTCCCTTGAGCAGGGACCCTAGCTCTGTGCGTATTTCTTGGTGGTGGAGGAGCAGCTACTGTGACACCTTCAAGAGGAACAACAACAGGAATGGCCGTGAGTGATGGATCGGCTACATTCACTACTACCATCTCTTCTTCTTCTCGCCCTCTTGTTGATGGAACAGCTTTGTCCATGGCATACTCTGTTGAGGAAGACATAGCTTCTTCTGAGTCGGATGAAGAGACATATACAGCTAAGAGCTGGATCACGTCTTCATCCTTTTGTCGTGCTTGTGGCCCTACATGGGATGCCATGGGCATTGTTTCTTTTAAAGTGCCTCTGCATGCGCTTGCTCTGTCTGTGCTTTCTGCCTTGAAGATTCTGGCGCTGGCTGGCTTGGGGCAGAGACAGATGGAGCAGAGGGAGTAGCCCTTGGTGTGATACTAGGAGCGGCAGTGGACTAGTTCTCCCCCTCTTGATGATTTTGAGGGCCAGACAGGTCTGGGTCCTCATCATCGTCAACCCTCATTCGCTTTGACGCCTCGGCGCATGAAGTTGGCTCCATTCTTCTCTTGGGCCTTTGCTCCTCTGCTTGAGGCATGGATTTGATTTTTTTCCTCAAAGAGTTTGAGGAGCTCTTTTGCAGCGTCCCCAACTTTTTGAATCTCCATGTCCGTGCGATAGTTGAAGGCAACCAAGGAACGCCTTATTGATTCTGCTGCCTTTGTGGCCTTGCTGTTGAAGTCTGATGTGAAACTTTCCACCTTCTAGAGGAGTCTTTCACCCAGAGCATTCATGGCCGCCTGAGTGACGTAGTCTACAGGTACATTCAGAGGAATGAGCGCTTGGGCATCATGAGATGAAGTGGAAGCTTCATCCCTCTGAATGCATGCTATGACCCTTTGCAGGGCCTTTGCATTTTTAGCCGTCAATTCCTGGAGTGTATCGACTAGAGAGGCATTGCAGAAGGATGCTCGAATCTCATCCAAAGCAGATGTAGAAGGTGATGGCTCTACACGGGCTGTGTTGAGTTTTAGCTCTTCCAAGGAGCACAACATAGTGGTGGCAAAGAACTGGAACTCGTCCCTTGTGATATAAGCTATTGGGGTAACCTCTGGCTCAACACATGGGCCAGATTGAGTCCTCGTTCCAAGGACACCTTCTGTCTCGACTTGATTGACGTTGGTCAAGGAAGGATTTCCAGCAGATCCTTGTAGCTCTCTTTGAGGAGAGGTCACTATTGCTGTTCTGTCATGAAGAGTATCCAAGGCAGGTTCAGATGCAGTCAGAGGACTCTCCATGAATGGACGAAGAGATTGGTCGAGAATCTCCACATCTTGTGCACCTAAACCTTGCTATGAACAAGGTGGGAAATCTATATGTGAAGAGGAAACGAATTCCTCTGTTCGATATAGTGGCGTGATATGGGGAAACATATCACTTATTCTTTCAAAGGTTTCACCCTTTTGAGAGGGTGATCCCTGATACGTGGCTGCCCTTTGGCTTTCATAAGTAGAGGCAGATGCGACCTCTGGTTGAGTTGGCAGGTTTAGGTTTGAGGTGTGCACCTCTGTTTCAATGATCTTCACGTCTCGACCACTTGAGTTAGATGATGTGTTTGCACTTGGAGTTGGGCTAGGGAAATATATGTGCCTATTCACCATCTTAGGCTGCTCTGGCTCGCCTTGAGGCAGAGCAGCTTCTGCACCTCCTCCCTCCTTATCTTCTTCTTCTTCCTCTTCACTCTCTTCACTTGATGTATATGACCCAGTAGCATCATCAAAGTGTTCTTGGTAATTTTCTTCGTCAGAGCTAGAGGTGTGCTCCAAGCCTTGATTGACTTCTTCCTCTACTCTGATTCTATCTTCTTTCTCAAGACGAGCAATCTCTTCTTGTCTTGCTCTCTCCACTCTCTCTTCCTCTGCTTTCAAACGAGCAATTTCTGCAAGTCTGGCTCATTCTGCTCTATCCTCCTCTTCCTTCCTCATTCTCTCTTTCCACTCTCGTTTTCTTTGCCTTTTCTCTCTTTCTCTTTCCAATATCACCTCCTCCTCTTCTGCCTGAGGCCTTTGAGTATCCTTTGTTCCCTCATCCTCTTAGTTGGTACCTATGCGTGCCAGGGTTCAAGGCATTGGTTCTAGTGCCTCGCATTCACGTCTATACGATCTCCTTACCTCCCTCGTCTTCATGTAGGCTAAAAGCTTCATTGGGATAGGCCTCTCTGAAGCATAGCCTTCTTTGTTGACGGTGGGCTTGTAGTGTGTGAGCACATTCACCTTGTGCACAGGCAGACGTCCCACGTCAATGTCGTTATCATCGATAACGGGTCTTTGAAGAAGACCCAGAAAGCGAGGAAACAAGAGCGATGGCAATTCCTTCCCTTTAGCCACCTCTTGGCACTTCTTGGCAACAACGGCCTTGAACTCTGTGTAGATGGCATACATTATCTAGAGGATATTGGTGGAGCACATGTCCAAGCTTCCAATCTTCCCGATCAACGATTGATTCACCAATGTGAACATGATGTTCCACATTCGGGGCAGGTACTGTCTGCAGTATTGAGAAGGGTACTGAATGCCTTTGTTGTACCCCAAGAACATCAAGAATGACACAATTTCATCCCCAGATGGGAGAGGGGCATATTCATTCAGCCCTAGATCTGTCTTTGTAAGGATTTGTAGAACTCTTGAGAACATGGACCTTGAAATGCGGACATTGATGAATTCCTTTGTAGATGGCACATAAAAATCTCCAACAATCCCTCGTTGGGAGTCAGTAACTGAGCAAGTTTGCCAGAATTCTTGGATGAATCTTTCAGGAACAAGATCATCAGTGTTCGTCAGGGCAGGGTTCAAGAAATGGTGTTGGAGAATATCGATAACAAGATGAAACTTTTGGTCAAAGCTGTCTAGTGAGAGTTGAAGGGCATGGTTGTTGGGTTTGAGTGGAAGAGGAACCATATTTTGGCTCGATTCCTCCACAGTCTTGAGGGTAGTAGTGTGGGTTTGAGAGTTTCCTGATTCTGAAGAAGACATAGTTGCAGGTTTTTGAAGAGAGGGTTTTAAAAAGTTAGGGTTTGTAAAGAATCGGTTCTTGATTCTTTAACTAGGTTGAAGAAAAAGGTTTGATTGACATACTTGACGAACGAAGATGAAGATTCCACCACAGATTGCAGTTCCAGAAAATGGTTTGAGAATTTGAAGAAATTTCAATGGCGGTTTTTGAGAGCTTGAAGACGACGAGTTCCTAAATACTTTGAAAGCGTAAAAAAAATCTAGCGGAAAATGATTTGTTTAAATAGAAAAAAAAATTAAAGCACTCGAGTAAAATGCGCCCCCCAAACGTCAGATAACTGAAGCGGTTTTCGTACCACCTGTGGGGAGTTGCCACGTGGCCTGCCAACTGCAAATGGCGCCTCCCGGATTTGAAAAATTAAAAGAACAGGCGGTGACGCTTAGTTAAATGACAGTTAATTAAAATATTTAATAAATAAGAACTGTACGCCTTCCTTTTAAAAATAATATATTTTAAACAGAACATGAAGAAGAAATTTAACAAGTGTATATACTCTGGTTTGAATGAAATAACAACCATTTGACAGAGGTTGTGAATTAGAGTACAAAGTTTCCAAGTTTAGATTGTTTAAAGAATTTGAAAAAGAACCCAGAGTACTACATAAAAAGAAAGATAACCTACTTTAGGATCTCATATAGAGGCTCATGGTTGGACTATAGATTTTCCGTGTTTAGATTGTTTAAAGAATTTGAAAAAGAACCCAGAGTACTACATAAAAGAAAGATAACATACCTTAGGATCTCATATAGAGGCTCATGGTTAGAATCTCTGAGTTGCCGAGTGCGCATCTTTATCTTTGACTTCCCTTAAAAAGTGGAGCGGACTAAGTCAAGCCGCTTGATTTTGTTTGACGCTTGCGAGAATGTCTGGACTTGCACGCGCGTTCCATGGAGAAGGAGACCAGAAGCTCTGCATGTGCTATACAGAAGCTCTGCATGTACTATGCAGAAGTTCTGCATATGCAGAGGCTCTGTGTCTAGAGTTGTAGCTTTGCATCAAGCGCTTATGCTTTTGGGGGCATAAGGCTTGATCGTCCACGGAGATTGAGCGCAGGCTCTGTATGTAGGGAACCTTCATTTTTTGAGTAAGAGCTCTGGTTCTTAATCTCTTCTGCATGAGAGCTCTTAGTCCAGACCGCTTCAATAGACTAAGTCCTATTGACTAGAGTAAGAGACTTTTTATTTACACTTTCACAAGATGCGGTCTAACACTGTAGCAAATGACAAGATTTTCTATAAAAGCTTGACACATGTTCAAACCTTATTGCATTGCATTAAATGTGCATTTAATGCAATGGGTATAAATAGATGAGTGTTCTCTCCAAGCAGACCACGAATTCTTACGTGCATACACACAAGAGATCACACACACACACATCTAAGAACACTTACACTTATCTTCAAGCAAGTTAGAATCCCTCTTAAGTATTCTAAAAGTTCTTAACCAAGAAGAACTTATTTCCTTCTTTATATTTCAGCAAATCTTTTCTCTTTGCTAAGAATAACTGTGTGTAAACTTAGATTGTTTTGGATAGGTTATCTTTACCTTGTCTATTTCCACGTACAATCTTGTAAATATCTGTATTGATCTTTCTTTATCAATATATATTTTTAAATTTGAAAGTTCTTTGTGTTTGTATTCATCCCCCCCCCCTTTCTACAAACTATTTCTATAAAACTCTTGTAGACCCAACCGGGACCAACAAATGGTATTAGAGCAGTGTTTTCTTCTCTTCTTGTTTAGTTGTCTTTTCTGCATTTTATTATCTATCTTTCTCTTAGATAATTTACTGCTTTCAAATAGCTTTGCAAAACACAAACACAAACTTTCACGACAATTGTTCTCTTACCAAACCTCCCTGGTTTATCAGAGACAACTTTAGTCTTTGGAAGAATTGGATGTCCCTCTTTCTGGAAGATGTGGATCCTCAAATTCCACACTATATTGAAAATGGATCATATGTTCCATATGCTATATCTCCAGCTATTCCTAAAAGGGCTACGACTGTCGCGATTCCTGAACGGTAGATTCCTAAGCTCCTTCATCAATGAGTGACGAAGACATGAAGAAGATAACTATAGATACTCGTGCGAGATCTATAATAGCTATGACTTTTCCTGACAATGTCTGTCACTCTGTGATGAAGCTTAGAACCTCAAAATCCATGTGGGACACTCTCTGTGTTCAATATGAAGGTACCTCTCAGGTACAAGAATCGAGGATGGTAAACTTAGTAAGACAATATGAAAGCTTTCTCTGTGGAAAGACTAAGACGTTGTCTGAAGTACATCAAAGATTTAATTGTCTTCTTATTGATTTAAGGGCAGTTGGCAGAGAATATTCCAACTTTGAAACTTAAACAAAATTTCTGGAATGTTTACCATAATCTTGGGATACATATTCTATGTGTCTCAAGATGTCCAACAACATGTCCTCTCTCTCTCTCTTAGCACCTTATATGGGATACTACTTAATCATGAGCAGTCTCGACAACTGAAGAGGAATCTGATCAAGGATTCTAGAGACATGAAAAGCTCTTTGTTAGCTTCAATCTCTGAAGATTCTTCAGTTAAACTCCCATCTTCTTCAGTTCTTCCTCCTGCTACTATCACTGATTTAGACTCTACTAACTCTGAGGATATGTCAGAGTCTGACCTTGCAGACTTTGATGAATCACTGGCGCTTTTAACTAAGCCTTTTAGAAGATTCGCCAGGAAAATTAATTTTCGCAGATCTCCCACGCTGACCATTAAGGAAAAGCCAAAGTCATATACTGTTGACAAGGCTTCAGCTGTCTACTACCATTGTCACGGTAAATGTCACTTTGCAGGTGAATGCAGGTCAAAGAAGGCTGCAGTGCCATCTTCGAAATCCCCTTCCTCCTTCAGAGCTAAAGATGATATATACCAGGAGCTGAAGGAAAAGTATAAGAAAATAAAGAGTTCCAAGCGAAAGGATAAAGGTCTTGTCGCTGAAGAATATGACTAGGCTGATTCATCTGATGAATCATCATCTGATGAGGAAGACACAACCTATCTTTGCTTAATGGCCAAGGATGTCAAGGAAAAAACTTCTGAGATGCCAACTTCCCATGATCCCTCATCATCCTCTCCTGCTCGGATATGTCTCCTGAATGAACCCTCTTCTTCCTCTTCTAGCCTATCAACATTAGATACGTTGATGGTTGACCTTTACAATGCCCTGAATGGCAAATCTAAAGCAGAAATGCTTAATATTGATCTTCAAGAACATTTGAAGATTTGTCATTCCAAGATCAAAGATCGAAGAAGATCTTAAAGATTAGGTTATTGTAAACCAAACCATCACTATTGAATGTGAACAAGCTATCGTTGAGCGTGAGCAAGCAATTGCAGAACTCAAGACTGAAAAGCCTACCATTGAAGGATGGTGCAAAGCCTCTGTCAAAGCCTCTGAGATCATTAACGCTCAGATCCCTGCAAAGATAATGATTGGTTAGGCTTCTCCTATGATCAGGAAGATAGTGTGTTAGACCCCAACTTGTGAAAGTGTAAGTAAGAGTCTCTTACTCTAATCAATAGGCTTAGTCTATTGAAGCGGTCTGGACTAAGAGCTCTCATGCAAAAGATTAAGAACCAGAGCTCTTACTCAAAAAGTGAAGGTTCCATTCATACAGAGCCCACGCTCTATCTCTGTGGACGATCAAGTCTTATGCGCCAAAAAAGCATAAGCGCTTGATACCAAGCAACAACTCCAAGACATAGAGCCTCTGCATATGCAGAACCTCTGCATAGTACATGCAGAGCTTCTGTATAGTACAAGTAGAGCTTCTGGTCACTTTCTCCATGGAACGTGCGTGCAAGCCTAGACATTCTCGCAAGCGTCTAACGGATTTGAGGCGGCTTGACCAAGTCTGCTTCGCTTTTCAAGGGAAGACAAAGATAAGGATGCAGACTCATCAACTCAGAGTTTCAAACCCGATTTATAGCATAGTTGTTATACCTAGGCGTATATAAGGAGGCTTCCTCTTCAGGTTCAAATTACCAGAGAGTGCCAACTCATACTATACCTGTTTATTGTGAGAATACTTTTAGATTGATTATTCTTTTACTTTCATCTAATAAAAGCATTCGACATATTCAAGTCCTTTCATTGTTCTTATATATACTTTGAATATTTCGATTAATCGTCTTTGATACACTGTTTGATTTTCACTCTTATTATTTATAAACTGTGTTTTCTACAAATACGAGTATATGGGTTCCAGCAATTGGTATCAGAGCCTACTAATCAAACTCATTGATTAATCGATCGATATCCATCTGGATTCTACTCTTATTTTTGATTATTCGTTTTAAAAAGGATTTTCACTCCAAATTTTACTTCTTTTAAAACGTTTGCTTTTATGTAATCTGGAAATCGTTTTTAACGTCATTCATCACTTTCTCGTCAATTTTCTTCTCAATTGTTAATCAAAATTGTCGTCTCAATTATGGAACTCCATGTATAGTGCCGGTTCCTTGACAAAACCTCTGACTCTTATTTGGGAAGAATATCCCCAATGAAAAACTCGGATGATAAATTTTTATGAGGGTCTTGACCTCGAACTTTACGAGTCAATTCTAAACGGCCCATATGTCCCTACCATGATTATTCCTCGTATTCCTGCTGCTGGTGATACGGTTGAAGTACCTGCTAGGAGAGTACCCAAATTTTGTTGTGATTGGAATGATAAAGACAAACGCAAAGTGGAGGTGGATCAAAAAGCCAAAAGGCTTTTGATCATGGCACTTCCCAATGAGATATTTCAATCTCTTAAAGCGTGCAACTCTGCCAAGGATCTATGGGATCAACTGGAAAATCAGTTGGAAGGAGGGATAAAGATGAAGAAAAATCATCGTGCTCAATGCTTGAACGAGTACAACAGTTTCCAGGCGCTTCCCGATGAGTTTTTAGAACAGACTTATCACTGGTTCAATACTCTGATCAATAAGTGTCGCAAATGTGACGTGATCAAAAGTCAAGAGGAGAACAACATGCTCTTCTTGAAAAGGTTGAATGCAGAATGAGGAAACCTGAAAATGTCTCTCCAGGCGAATCAAGATCTGGAGCAATGGACGTTGAACGACGTGTATGGGACTCTGCAAGCTCAAGAACAAGAAGCACAGAAAGCCAAGGTTGCTTTGTGTGAACCTCTGGCTCTTGTCTCTGATTCAAAAGAGACAGGATCTAGCCAGCCATACAGAGAGCGTAGATCCAAAGAAGAAGAAGGAAAGAAAAGAAGGCTCTCATCATGGAGAGTGGTGAAGAAGACAGAGCATCTAGCTCTGAAGATGACAATATTAGTGCTTTTGCACAATCCTTGGCCCTGATCACCAAGGAATTCCAAAGAAATTTTGGGAAGAACGTCTTCAATAAGCGAGGAAGGCAGAATGATCGCAGTCAAGGCAGAGATTTTGAAGGAAGGAACCCTCCCTCTGTTTTAAACAAAAAGGAGGAAGAGTCATAGGACCATAAGAAGCAAGGTGTTCGATGCTTCAGATGCGGCAAAATGGGGAGCTACTCCAAAAAGTGCAGAGGCCCTTTGTTGATCCTCTCTCTCAGTGATTTGATGATAATCCCTTTTCACTTATACGTTGTATTTATGTTTCTGTATTTTCAGTTCCAACGATCTTCACCGAGTCTGTTCAGTGATCGCTGAAGAAGTTGCATTGTAAATCTATCAGAGACCACAATACTTCAAGAAGACAACACTCACACCAAAGAACCTTCAGCAACCGTCGAAGACTGAAACTGAAGATTAGAGACTGACGAGTACGTGATCTGAAGAGGTATTCAGTGATTACAAGTCTGTCTACATATGTGTGAAGACTGCTTAAACTTCAGCGAATGATGATGAGACCTTCAGGTCATTCCATCATTCAGCGATCAAAGGAAATTTTCTTAGCACGATTGTTGTTGTCTTGTCCTTATGCACACAAAGAACAAAACCCATTCCCCTACGAAAGTTAGTACGATATGGAGCCGATTAGTCGACTCTTTGTCCACCAACTTTAGGTAAGGATGTCTGCTCATAAATAGTGCTTTTGTACTATTCACTACGGCAAAGGACAAGTCTTCCAGTTAAGGCTTGACACGCTCTCTAACCCTACCTTATTGCATTAAATGAACATTTAATACACTGGGTATAAATAGAAGTGTTTCTTCTCCATGCAGAGAGCGCACATCTCTCTCTCTAACCTAATTCTTACTTTAAGCATTTTCTAGCTTAAGTAAAGGATCTTTCTTATAGCAACTTCTTTTCTTGTATTTGCTAAAGCTTTGTGTGTAACCAAAGATTGTTTAGATAGGTTTTTATTATCTTATCTTTCCGAAAACAATCTTGTAAAATTTGTATTGAATTTGAAAATACTATAGTTGTAAATATTGTGTTAAACTCCATTATGCAAAATGTAAAAAGTAATGAAAAACAATAAGTGATGAAGAACCAGAAGACCGATGAAGAGATCAAGGCAGAAAAGACTAAGTCTGGATCGATAGAAAGACTAACCAGAGCATCGATGGAAAGACCAACCATCGAACCGATGGACCAAGTACAACCAGCG
>NC_037540.1:29620414-29621456 GCF_001531365.2 Cynara cardunculus var. scolymus | reverse complement strand
TTTCTTCTTCTCCAAATCTTTTCAATGGCCAACTGGAATTCTGCCTACAACGTTGGTTCTCTCACAAAGCCGCCAACTCTTCAATGTGAGGAGTATCCTCAATGGAAGATATGAATGGTAAATTTTCTGGAGGGGATGAACAGAAATCTCCTGCGATCCATACAGGAGGGTCCCTACATCCCTCAAACTCTTGCAGCACAAGAAAGTGATATTATGAAGAAAAAGGTATCCATTGGAGGACCTCTTGCTCTTGCTGCCGATGAAGTTGAGAAATGATGAAGTTGAGAAATCAAGGATTCCTGCCAAAGAACACAAGAAGAAAGGCAAGAAAGCTTTATTGGTCGAATCAGAATCTGAAGATGAAACTTCTGATTCAGATGATGATATTAAAGCATTCGCCAAATCATTGGCCTTGATTACAAGACAATTTCAGAAGAAGTTCATCAGAAAACCCTACGAGCAAAAAGAGTTCAGAAGGRAAAAGTTCCAGTCTTCCTATGATAGAAAGCCATCTAAATTCTATCAGAGGAACAAAAGAAGAGGTGAAAGAGAAGAAAGGGACGATAGAAGAGAGGAGAGAAGAGAAGATAGAAGAGAAGATAGAAGAAAAGAACAAAGAGAGGACAAGGAAGGAAGGAAAAATGACCTTCGATGCTTTAGATGCGGAAAGCTTGGTCATTTTTCAAAGGAATGCAAAGGACGCTTGATCAAGGACGCAGACTACTACAAGAACAAATACAAGTATAACTCACGAGAGCGAAGCTTGATGGCCGAAAAAAAACTGGGTGTCTGATTCTTCATCAGATGATGAAGATAAGGCACTCATCTGTSTGATGGCCACGTCCAATGCAGAATCCTCCTCCAACTCTGACAATCAGGTATGTGAGTCTTACCCGCATGAAACCAACTCTGGTCCATCAGAACTAGAGTTAAAGGTAATCCAACTTTCAGAAGACTTCTTAAAGCTAAAAGAAAATTTGAGTTTTGAAAAATCTGAAAGAATAAAAGCGGAAAAAGAAGCGAGTTTCTACAAAAGAGAAAC
>NC_037540.1:29612466-29620314 GCF_001531365.2 Cynara cardunculus var. scolymus | reverse complement strand
TTAGTCTGTCCATCGCATCAATGAATACACTTTCCATCGCATCATCCATCGATCCGCTGGTTGTACTTGGTCCATCGGTTCGATGGTTGGTATTTCCATCGATTCAGACTTAGTCTTTTCTGCCTTGATCTCTTCATCGGTCTTCTGGTTCTTCATCACTTATTGTTTTTTATTACTTTTTACATTTTGCACTATGGAATCTAACATTTTGTGAACAGGAGGAGGTACAACAGGTGGACTGACGATAACAGATATCAGAAGAATTTGAAAGGTAATAACAGGTATGATTTCAATAATTGGTATGGATCTTATTATGCATATAATCATCCTGTTAAAAGTGCTAAAAAGAATACATCTAATAGAAATAGATGGTTTGGCAGTTACAACATTCCCCATCCTGATACTAACAAAGTAGGACCCAAGTTTGTTTGGGTACCAAAATCTGTCTGATCTTATTTTGCAGGTGCGTCATTACTGCATTGATCAGAAATTCGTACAGATGATGCACAAATTTAGGGGGAGTTGTATACTGTCCAAACGAGGCTTCTGAACAACACAGTTCAGGACCCGTGCTTTAACGAGTGTGGTTTGTAAACACTCAGTTTAGGACCCGTGCTTAAAATGTTTCCATTTTTTATTATTCTTTTGAGCTTAACTGAAACATTTCTTAAATCTATTTTCTAGGGGGAGTCTCTAGAATTTCTGAATAAATGTTTTTCGGAAAGTGAATTTTTTTAAGGAAACGAGTACATTTTCTGAACAGGTATTTCCTGAGATTTTACTTGCGTAATTTCTCATCGAACATAACTCCAATACCCGTTTCAGCTATTCTTGAAATTGTTATTATCACGTCTCTTAAATAATATCATTTTCGGTGATAATACGCTCGTTAGTATTCAAAGGTTATTTTTTTCTGATTTTTTTACATTGATTGATACACATTCGTTATTTTTTTGAATATTCATAATCTGTAAACTTGTTCTTACAGATCTTCATTCGTTTCTCTCACGTACTGAATAATCTGATTTTGAACATCACTCCTTCTTTGATTGTACTTAAAAGCCAAATTTCTTGATCAATTTTTACTGATCATTGTGCTTATAGCAATAATACTTTTGATCAATTGATTGTGATCATTTGAGCATACACTGCTAATTTTAGGAGAGACTGAGTGCTTAACAGAAATACCTCTATGGAATGTCAGAATCGACAAACCTACCCAAGAGGACAACCATATCTGAGTGAGATTTAGTACAAAAGGGTTTGTGTGCTGAGATGAAAATGAAAAAGAGAGGGGTAGTTGTTGTGAGCTAAAAAAATTTGATGAGAGTTGTGTTAGGATTAAAAGATTAATAGAATCTTGTTCCAAACTTCAAAATTCTGAGCATACCACATAATCTATTAGTTCTCAATTCTTTCGAGACTAGTATTGAAAAAGGCAAAGCCCAGGCCAATTCTTGTCACAACCCCACCAGCTACTCATTTATCTCTTAACAGATAAGTGTTTCAATAACACTTGGGACACACAACTCACAATCTATCAGTTTCTCATTCGGAGAAAGCTGATATTGAATTAGAAGTATATATGTCCCCCTTTCAAGTTTTTTTGATCACTAATTGAGTCTGATAAATTTGTGTAGTTCACACGGTTTATCTTTTTGAGCCTAAACAGAAGCATATGTTGCTTTATCTTTCTACACTACACAGATTTTGCATTTTATATGTTATTTTGCCGAAACATTCATATATATGCTATTATTAAGCTATCGATGATTGAATGGAAGACCTGGTGAGATGAACCTCAAAAAGTCTCATGTATAAAGTACATCCGTTGTACTAAGTATATCTGTTATACTCACAGGCCTATCTTTTTATAAGATTGAAAACAATTTCATACGTTGAAATTGGTTGTTATTTTCCCATTCCCATAATCTGAAAAGATTAAACAAGTGGATTTGAAAAGATCTGCTTACAATTTTTATGAATTGACGGCTTCACTTGAAGATTTCATTCATTCTAAAGTATGATGTAATGATTCTCATTTCATTATAAGGGGGAGCATGTAATAATGAATGAAATGTTCAATTCTGCACGATATAAAGGGAATATGTTGTAAAGGTCAAGGGGAAGTAACGTCAAAGATCGGCAAAAGACTCAAAGGAGTGTTGACTGGAGATTATTACTAAGGATTATTTCTGTGCTAAAATGTCTGAGAGTTTTTGAATGTGAAGATCATCATTTCAAAAGTTTACAGATAAAGATTTCTCGTCGAAGAGGTTGTTCAATTTTTGGAGAAGAATGTTTGAGATTTTATCTGAAGAAATTCGTTTTTGTGGAGATTGTTAGAATCTGTTTGTCTGAATAAATTCTTGAAGATTACATCTTGAAGATCGTATCTAAAGATCGTTACTGTTTTTGTTCTACATTGTCAAAAGAGAAGATCATCGCTGTTCTACTTTCGAGGGGGAGAATGTTAGAAGATTTTCTCAACAAAAGATCGTCTGAAGATTTCAAAGTGAAGATTGTTTTGAAGATTTTGAAGAAGTCATAAAGAGCTTAAAGAGACAGAGTTCAAACGAGATTCAAAGCGCGTAAATTCTTTCAAGCCTGAATACAAAGGGGGAGAATGTTAGGACTAAAAATCAGTGTTAAATTGTATTCGTCTTGAAAGATAATATTGTCTATAATTAAAATAGACATCGTGTTTGACTTGTGAGTTTGACTTTGACTAGAAGGGTTCATCTTTGACCCTATATAAGGCTTTTGTCCTTTGTAATTTTGTAGGAGACTTCATTGTAAACACATACGTAAAGAAATAGAGTTTGACTTGTTTGCAAATCCTCTCAACTCTCCTCTCATGTTCTTATTGTTAAATCTGATTCTGCCATGGATTATTAGTTAAAGCTTGAAGATTGATCATAGTAAGACCTATCAACTTATGTAAAACAATCTAAGAAAAAAAACAAGAGATACAGAAAGCAAGAAAGGAAAGACTTGCTAAAAGAAGAAACAAAAACTTGCTAAAGGAAGAGCTTAGTTGTTGTTCTTCACTTGAAGTAAAGATAACTTCGAAAGATTAAAAAGTCTGTGCTTGTGAGGAAGTCCTTTCTTGGGTAGAAAGTTGATCTTCAAGATATATGCTTCTTGGCTTCGTAGTGAGAAGGAAAAGTTTCTCAGCTATTTATACTCATTGCATTAAATGCAAGTCAGACTATACAAGGCACGTGACAAGCTTCTAGAGGTGGGCTTGTCATTTATCTTCAGATATACAGGCATTTGCCATATATAAACAGTAGTCTTTCATAAAGTAGGTAAGCACGGTTTGAGACAATAAAGTGACTTTGTACGAGTGTTTTACTTTGAGAGGTATGGGTTTGTCCTTTGTGTGTAGGAGGATAAGACAAAAACTAATCTTGGTCAACAAGATTCATTTGATTGCTGACACTATAATAACACTAGGGTTTCTTTAGTGTATGTTGAATCTTGAGTAGATTTCATACATTTGTAGACAGACTTGTTATCACTGAAACTGCATCAGATCATGAACTGCTTGTCTCTATCTTCAGCTTTATCTTCGATATCACTGAAGGTTCTTGTGGTGTGAGTTTTGTCTTCTTGAAGAATACTTGTCTCTAAGAGATACAATACTTGTTCAACGATCACTGAATATAATCAACAATGATTGCTGAAACTGAATAAAGAGAAAGTACTTTTCATAAGAACGAGGATCAACAATCTCCCCCTATTTGATGATGACAAATCAACATAAAGAAAATTGGTTAGGTATTACAGTAAGGAAAAGGTACTAGTAAAATACATGTCCCTTTTTACTGCTTTGGGATCTTTTTCAGTGGTAAAGTTTATTATGAAAATTTACTTTAATTATAAAAAATTACAAAAATAAACTTACATTATATGAATAACTTAACACTGAGAGCATATTCACTGACAAGAAGGGATCAGAGAATGTAAAAAATAAATAGAACTCGTAAGTACATGTCCCATTAACTTTTTTGAGAGATCTTTTTCAGTGAACCAATCATTTGTATTGAAATATCTTTAAAGACAAAATATTACAAATGATTACAATTGATTTTGGTAGGATTAAAACATAAAAGCTATACACTGAAAGAAAAGATATACAAGATTTTACAAGATTGAAAGGTTTTCTAATCTAGAATGTCAAAGTTGATGTAATCAGGGACATCTTCTCCTTGAATCTTTCTTTTGAGCATTTCTTTTCGAATCTTGCGATCCATCATCTCTCTATAGATGTTTTCATTCAGCCAAGTTTGAAGATATTCTAATTGAGCTATTGGGACGAGATGGAACTCAGATACTCGCTAAAACTTGTATTGACCATCATAGTCAATGAACATAAGTCCATATTCAGATTTCACATGCACTTTATTGGAAATAAAGGGTCCCTTTTCAGGTAGTGATAGATTCAGCATTGAGATATTTGGCTTCATCCTGTTCTTGAAGAACTCATCCACTGAAAATTTTGTTTCATGCTCGTTTATGTGGGATGAACCTTCTCCATGAGCAAAAAGGTTTTTTTCTTCAAGAGGACTTATGTGGCAGAGGAGGAACCTCGACGATCTATGACACTTTGTTGAATTGTTCATTTAGAAATTCTTCAATATAAACCTGAAGTTCCCAATATTGATCAATCTTCAAAAACCTTGAAGGATTCCATGGCAGATTTGTGTTTTCTTAAAGAACAATATGAGAGGAGATGAAAGTTTGAGAGAAAATGTCAACAATCCAAATATGGTCAAACCTTTATTATGTAAAATGATTTACATATGAGAATCCATCTCAAAATTACAAGCAACTTACCCTTTATATAGGGTTAAAGCAAACTATAAAGGTCAAAGTCAAACTATCTATAAGAAGTCAAACACGGTAACTTTAATACAAATATAGACAAAATTAACTTTCAAGACGAATACAATTTTACACTGAATTTCAGTCCTAACATTCTCCCCTTTGTATTCAGACTTGAAAGAATTTGCACGCTTTAAGTCTTGTTTGAACTTTGATGCTTTAAGCACACTATGTCTTCTTCAAAAATAATCTTAAACTTGAAATCTTTAGGCAATCGTTTGTTGAGAAAGATCTTCTAACATTCTTCCCTCAAATGTAGAACCGTGATGATCTTCTCTTTTGACAATGTAGAACAGAAAGAATAACGATCTTCAGAATTGATCTTCAGCAAACTGTTGTAAAATTAATCTTCACATTCAACAACTCTCAGACATTGTAGCACAGGAATAATCTTTGGTAATAATCTCCAGTCGCACTCATTTTGAGTCTTTTGCCATTATTGAAGTTACTCCCCCTTGATCTTTACAACAGATTCCCCTTATAATGTTCGGAATTTGACATTTCATTCATTATTAATACTCCCCCTTATGATGAAATAAGAATCATGACATCATACACAAGAATGAATGAAATTTCTCGTGAAAACCGTCAATTCATGAAATTGTAAGTAGATCTTTTCAAATCCACTTGTTTAATCTTTTCATATTAAGGGGAATGGGAAGATAACAACCAATTTCAACGAATGAAATTGTTTTCAATCTTATAAAAAGATTGGCATGTGAGTATAATAGATATACTCAATACATCGAATGTACTGTATATATGAGACTTTTTGAGACTCATCTCACCAGGTCTCCCATTCAATCATCAATAGCTTAAAAATAGCATATCTATGAATGTTTTGGCAAAATAACATATAAAATGCAAAATCTGTGTAGTGTAGAAAGATAAAGCAACATATGCTTTTGATTAGGCTCAAAAAGATAATTCGTGTGGACTACACAAATTTATCAGACTCAATTAGTGATCAAAGAGACTTGAAGGGGGACATATATCCTTCTGATTCAATATCAACTTTCTCTGAATGAGAAATTGATAGATGATGAGCTGCATGCCCCAAGTGTTATTGAAACACTTATATGTTGAGAGATAAATGAGTAGCTGGTGGGGTTGTGACAAGAATTGGCCTGGGCTTTGCCTTTTTCAATATTAGTCTCGAAAGAATTGAGAACTAATAGATTATGTGGTATGCCCGGAATTTTGAAGTTTAGAACAGGATTCTCGTATTCTTTTAATCCTGACACAACTCTCATCAATTCTTTTAGCTCACAAAAATTACCCCTCTCTTTTTCCATTTTAAGCTCATCACACAAACCCTTTTGTATTTAATCTCACTCAGATATGGTTGTCCTCTTGGGTAGGTCTGTCGGTTCTGACATTCCATAGAGGTATTTCTGATAAGCACTCAGTCCCTCATAAAGTTTAGCATTATACACAGTTGATCACAAATAGCTGATAAAAAATATTATTGCAATGATCAGATAATAATTGATCAAGAAATTTGGCTTTTAAGTGCAATCAATAAAGGAATGATGCGACAACGATCAGATTATTCAGTATGCGAGAGAAATGAATGAAGATATGTAAGAACAAGTTTACAGATTCAGATTAAAAAAAATATGAAATGTATATCATTCAAGGTAAAAAAAAATTGAAAAACAACCTTTGAATACAAACGAGTGTATTATCACCGATAATGATTTATATAAGAGACGTGATAATAACAGTTTGAAGAATAGCTGAAACAGGTATTGGAATTATGTACGATGAGAAATTACGCAAGTAAAATCTCAGGAAATACCTGTTCAGAAAATGTACTCGTTTCCAAAAAAAATATTTACTTTCCGAAAACATTTATTCAAAAATTCTAGAGACTCCCTCTAGAAAATAGATTTAAGAAATATTTCAGTTAAGCTAAAAAAATGGAAACTTTTTAAGCACGAGTCCTAAACTGAGTGTTTTTCTACCACTATCTTTTAAGCACGGGTCCTGAACTGTGTTGTTCAGAAGCCTTGTTTGGAACATATTATAACTCCCCTTGCATTAGTGTATCACTGATATGATATTCTAATCAGCACAAAATTGACACACCAGCAAAATCAGATCAAATAGATTTTGGTATTTGGGTTCCATTTTGTTAGTATCGGGCTGGGGTATGTTGTATCTTCCAAACCATCTATTTCTATTAGATGTTTTTTTTAGCACTATTAACAGGATGATTATATACATAATATGATCCATACCAGTTATTATAATCATACCTGTTCTTACCTTTCTAGTCCTTCTGATCTCTGTTGTCTGTACTCCATCTGTTGTATGTCTTCTTGTTCACAAATATGTTGATTTGCATGTGGAGCACATGATTCTTCTCTTGCTAAGATGAGTCAAATCAATAGTAGATCTTACAAAACAAGGAAGATGATCAGTAATAGCAGGAGTACATGATGAAACAGATTCAGATTTACTAACCTAAACGCTTTTAATCTTAGAAGAGTAATTGGGTGATCCAATGACATACCCTTGATAAAACTGATTTGAAGAACGAGACTTGTTCTTAGAAATAGTTGATTTACGACTGCTTAAATAACTTTTGGATTTAACACTGGAACAGTTATAAAAGTAAGTTTTACACTGAGATTGAGAACCAGTTGAGCTTTCAGCTTTTGAAAAGTCTGTTACATTCTTAAGTAACTGGTCTCTCTCACTAGCAACTAAATCATACTTCTTCTTAAGTTTAGATCTCATATTCAATTCAGTTACAAGTTTTGTCTCTAGATCAGACAATTTCTTTGTAGTATCCAAAAACTTACCTTCTAATTCTTTCTTCAGTTTATTAAAACACTTTCCTTTCTCCCTCAAACTTCTTTCTTTCTTCATCTGAACTTCCCTTATCATTCTCAGAAGCAATGTCAGCCCATTTCTTCTCTTGAAGCCCCATATAAATACCTCCTTCTCTTT
>NC_037540.1:29611183-29612366 GCF_001531365.2 Cynara cardunculus var. scolymus | reverse complement strand
GCAAGATGGGTATGCTGAATCTCACCACTTAGAGGCAATTATCTTTTAACCATCGATTCTCAATATCTCATGGTTATGCAAATAAGTGATACAATAACAAAGCCATATATTCTCTAAGTATCTTAAACCAGAGCCTCTGGTTCTAAAAACCAGAGCCTCTGACCATTTAGAATGACCTATAATTTTTGGCAAAATTTTTCTTTGCAACCAGAGCCCCTCTGGTTCAAAGCCACTACTTGGTCTTTCTCACCAAGTCTTTTTCTTCAACCAGAGCCTCTGGTTCTAAAGACCAGAGCCTCTGGACCCCATCCATCGCTTTTGAATCTTATTTTTTTTCCTTCCCCTTTGAAACCAGAGCCCCTCTGGTCATCGCTCACTAAAATCATTTATATGACTAAGTATGCCCATTCACCCAGAGCCTCTAGTTCCCAAGACCAGAGCCTCTGGCTTTTGATTCTTTGCAAGCTTTATCTTAATCATTTCATCTCATACTCCATTTCATCATTCAACCAGAGCCTCTGGTTCCAAAGCCCAGAGCCTCTACTTTCCTTCGCTTGTTATACATTCTTTTTTCTCAACCAGAGCCTCTGGTTCTAAAGACCAGAGCCTCTGGCCCTAGTTTCTTTGAAAGCAAAGTCCTCATCATTTCATTTCATACTTCATTTTTTTCCTCCTTCACAACCAGAGCCTCTGGTTCTAAAGACCAGAGCCTCTGGATTCAAAGTCTTTGCAACCAGAGCCTCTCTGGTCTCAAAGACTCTTTGCTCTTCATACTTAGCCATATTTCATATTATTTTTTCTTCATCATTCACAACCAGATTGTCTGGTTCTAAAGACCAGAGCCTCTGGTTTCCACGTCTTTGCAACCAGAGCCCCTCTGGTCTCAAAGACATTCTTTTTTCATAAATAACCATTTTTTTCCTTGAATCTCATCATCCTTCTCAACCAGAGCCTCTGGTTCTAAAGACCAGAGCCTCTGAATTTCAAATCCTTTGCAACCAGAGCCCCTCTGGTCTCAAGATTCAATCATCTTCTTATCCATTCTCATACTTGACCATATTTCATTCTTGTTCATCGCCTTTCACAACTAGAGCCTCTGGTTGTATGGACCAGAGCCTCTGGTCATCCAAAATSTAAACTCCTTATTGTTTCTAGGGGGAGTTTTTACATTTCATTTCATATC
>NC_037540.1:29606510-29609759 GCF_001531365.2 Cynara cardunculus var. scolymus | reverse complement strand
GTTATGCATTCCCACCAGACGGGAACTCGAGATCGAACAATATGACGAACCACTTTCCTCCGAGGACATTCTAAGGTTTGTAAGGATGCTAGGGTACAACCGGGAAATACGAAACATCTCAGATTTCAAAAGACAATTCCTCCCACCAATGTGGAATATGTTCTTTTCCATCCTCATCCGCTCTCTCACATGCAAGTTGGGGTCCCTCGATCAAGGAAATCTCAACATAATGACAATTATGTATGGGCTTTTCTTCAACCTCAACCTCGACTACGCCCTCCTCATCTACACCAAGATCCATGCGGTCGTGCTCAAGAAGTGTAAACTTCAAGCCACAGGAAAGCCACTGTCTGCTGTCCTCTTCCTCCGCTTCCTTGCTCTCATCATTGAGGATGCAATGAGGCAACACGGTCTACCTGCCATAGAGCCATACACCCCGGTTTTCAAGATACAAGGACATCTCCCAACACTCTCGAAGGAAGGATACACAATCCAGGGACCGCTGTCTTGGGCTATGCTCACTGTCATTCCATCGACAAGTGAGATACGCCAAGCCTATGAACGCTCCATGCTATCCCAAGAACCAAGGGCAGCTACCCCAGAGCACTTTGAGCCGTCCCCCCTCCAAGCGAGGGAGCACAAGCATCGTCTTCATCGGATGATGAAGATGATGATGATGATGCTAGTGCTTCCCCCGGTCTTCACCAAAATATTCCCCACCCTCCTATCCAAAGGGCAACCATATCTACTACCCCTGGCGATCAAAGCCAAAGGGGTATTGAAACAGGACGACCCAGTCCCACCCAAACCCAAGCCAGCCATCTAGAGGCCATCTTTCAGGCCTCTGGAGATGAACAAGCCGAGGAACCACATATACTATCACCCCTATCTCAACAGAGAGGCGATGAAGAGATAAGAGCCCCTTCGCCTCAGGGCTCGCCACTACCCCRCACACACACAGAAGCATTCGTTGCTTCTGACATTGATCCCATAGATCGTTCAGAGCGATCTTCAATTCGTGCA
The DNA here is from genome assembly GCF_001531365.2 of Cynara cardunculus var. scolymus. Classification (NCBI taxonomy): domain Eukaryota; kingdom Viridiplantae; phylum Streptophyta; class Magnoliopsida; order Asterales; family Asteraceae; genus Cynara; species Cynara cardunculus. The sequence goes on along the minus strand of NC_037540.1, from coordinate 29,608,736 downwards.
CCACTCCCTTCGGTATTTGATCTACCAAAAGGGACACCCATCCGCTTCACTTATTCAGCCTTTGAAGCTGAAGAAGAGGAAGAGGATGTTCCAACATCACGAGATAGTTCTTCTCTAGAAGGCTATCAAGGACATGATGGAAGTCACTCGCGACCTACCTTCACACAAGGCCAAGAGAGCGCCTCAGGAACAGAGGCCCAACCTGCAACATCTGTTACTGCAGGGGTTACCCCATTAGCAGATCTGGTCACTAAGGCTGAGTTCCAAGCCTTTGTTGATAAAGTGACGCGGTCCTTGGATGACATTAAACTCCTAATACAAGGGCTGGTGGAAAACCAACCCTCACCCGATACCCCTGACCTCCACCAATCCCTTGCCATCCTTCAACGCCATCTAAACCAAATCGATACCCAAACCCAAACAAACTCTTCCCGCCTCCAAATCCTCCAACAAACCCTCACCCAACAACATAACACCATATCCTCCCTAGCCACCCAATGCAACCAAGTACTTATCCAATCCCTTGCCACTCTCACGGCTCAGGCAACTGAGACCGGTGAAAACATCACTCGCCACCATCATCAACTACCGTCCTCCATCACCTCACAAATTCCCCAACCTACCCAGCCCTCCACTTCATCAATCGATGAAACCCTTGCCACCCTCACCCCCCAAATGACCATTATCCAAGACACCCTCACCAAACTCCCCGCTGCTATCCTAGCCCAAATACCCTGACCCACTTCTCAGCCACCTCCTCCCTCTGCAGGCCCATCCTTCGATGCAGCCTTTTCCACTTTCACTGCAGAGGTGAAAAATTTAATCACCAACCTACCTATTCCCCCATCAACATCCACTATGCCACCACCATCTTCAGCCTCCACAACCGACTTCGCCACCAGGGTGGACATGCATGCTCTACCAAGGGCACTGGTCTCCTCGTTCAACGAGATCAGCGTAAAGTTTGTTCATCAGGCCATCCATCCAACCAGAACTCTTACACAAACCTTAGGCGATGAACAAAGATGCATCACCTCTCTCCTCAAGATAATAGAGGAGAGCCGCCGACAAACGACCCTGAGGAAGTATCTTACGTCCCTCAGGAAGGAAAATAAGAAGAAGATGTTCCAAGCCTCATGTTCAAGTAGCCGTCCAAGCAAACGATAACGCCATGATGACCAAGACCCCGATGATCAAGGTCTTGGACCTCGTGAGGGGGAGACAGAGGCGGCGGCTGCATACACATCTACATCCGCTGCACCACAACAACCATCCCAACAACAACCATCCCAACAGCAACAACCATCAACCCAACAAACCCAAGCTAGGGAACCAGAGGCCTTGACCACTGATGAATAACAGAATATCCAAGTTCCCTTAGCCACAACTCCAGACCCCATCGTGTTGAGTTCCTCAACCGATGAAGAACCAACCACCCCACCAACACAACATAACCAACCTCTTTCTTCTACACCCACAACAAACCTACCCTTAACCCCTTCACCAACACCTCACACAACTCAACCCTTCATCTTCTCCACACAACCAGAACCCACAACAACCAAACCTTCTTCACCTCAACAACCGAAACCCATATCAACCCAACCTTTATCACCCCAACCAACCAAAGAAAACTCACCCACTACCCAAACACAACCAGCCAAAACACAACCCATGGTGCATGCGGACATTACTTCTTTCTCTAGGAATCCTCCTCAAGGCCTGGTGGATGAAATAATTCAAAACATAGAGTCGTTAAGGAGAAGACCTCAATTGCCACCCAGGGAACCAATAATGATGGAAAATATCCATCAATACATGTATCGAAAACGCGAAGAAAGCCTGTCAACCAATCCTCCAATCCTATCACCAGAATCTATGAACCTTCTACATCATCGTTTCATAAGACAGACTACTCAACCACCACATGCTATCTTTTCGAACGAGGGAATAAGAAGAGTCATACACTTGAAGATAAAGTCATTTGCCAACAGAGCCATATGCTACATCGAGTTCAATGTGGAGAGAGCCCATGGGGTAGTTAGCGTGTTCAACGAGAACGACCTCATCAACCTCAATCCATATGACTGGATTGAGTTATATGCCTACACTACTCAAAGACAAGATCATGGGATACGATTTGGAATGGCGAACAGAGCTATTGTCAAGACAATGGAGTCCCTGGTAGAGCTCAGAGCCAAGACAGATTTTGAAATTGCATTCAGG
>NC_037540.1:29595742-29605815 GCF_001531365.2 Cynara cardunculus var. scolymus | reverse complement strand
TCATTGATACGATGGACAGACTAACACTTAGAAGATTTTCTAAGTATTCATCCAAGCGTGCAATGATGACTTGAAGAATAGGATGAAATCACCACATAGATAATGACAACTGGAGATGACGAATCAACAGCTGGAATTATAGTTTATCTTGTTAATAATGATTATCGATGTAAAAGATAAACCTTATCTGTTAGCTAGACTATTTGCTAGAAAGTAGCAATAGATAGTTATCTTAGCATTAACCATCTAGTATAAATAGACGACTAGGTCTATTGTAAAAAATATATGTGCGTACGTGAGAAAGGCTTTTACTCTTTATGTCTACATTTTATTTATAAAAGTAAAACCTTTGAAGCTCAAAGTCGTTCTTGAATGTTCTTATTTTATCTTTGAGACTTCATAACTTTCTTCGTAAAATCACTATAATTTGGTTATTTATAACTAGATTATTAGTGTTATTGAGAGATCTGGGATCAACAGACATGATGCATATATGAGTTTTGTGGTTCATACATGAGATTTATGCATACATGTGATAAGATATTATATGAAAATAATATATATTAAAACTCAACCTTGATGGTTAAGAAAACCGTGGGTTTTTATAATAAATAAACCCACCACCCAAAGTTATTTCTATTGGATAAAGGATTCACCGCTTATGAGTTTTATAATAATTAAAATAATCTCCGCCGCCATGATGAGACTATTTAAAGAAAGTGAGAGATAAGATTCTATCTTATCTTATCACTTCATTTGAAGAAAAACATGTTGAAAGAGAAAAAGAGTGTTGTGGAGGTAAGAAGTGTTCTTGAAGAAATCTTTTGTTTAAAGCTATTTGAAGAGCTTGTGATTTGCTGTATGTTTTAAAACTGCAGAATATGTGATTGTTAAGGTGAGTTTTAAAATTACTGTTGATTATAAACTGTTGGGTTTTGATGATTGTGGATTTTAGAACAAATCTAGTGAATACTGTTTTCTAAACAGTTTAAACCAGGTGTTTATGATTTTGGATTAAAAACTATTTTGGAAAGATGAAACATATACTGTTCTTTGAAACAGTTTTGGAAAGTTGATATTTTGTTTTAAAAGATTTTCAAGAGATTTGATATGTGGAAACATATGGAAGAACAAATTGTTCTTGAGTTTGAAGGTTTTCATGATAAAACTGTTTTGGAAACCATTACTGGTTGAAAACGATGGAGGACATCTCAACAAGACGGTTGTGATTTCGGTATGTCTTTGTTTGGGATTAATCTATAGATTTTATGGATAAGACTATGAATGAGGATTCAATAAGATGGTTGTGACTACGGTCCTTCATCCAAACTAGTTCATAAATTTTGAAGAAGAAATAAGGGTGGCATATCAAGGAGAGGTGTCTTTTGGGATAAGGGTAACATATCAAGGAAAGGTGTCTTTTGGGATAAGGGTGGCATATCAAGGAAAGGTGTCTTTTGGGATAAGGGTGGCATATCAAAGAGAGGTGTACCTTTGGATAAAAGGGTGGCAATTGTGTGTAGATACTATAGCCCTTGCTATTATAACTGTTAGACCCCATAATCCATAAAGTGTAAAAGTAATGAAAAACAATAAGTGATGAAGAACCAGAAGACCGATGAAGACATCAAGGCAGAATTGACTAAGTCTGGAGAACAACCAGAGGGTCGGTGAACAACCAGGGATGCGATGGAAAGAGCATCTTCATCACCCCTCTGGTCAACAACACTTAGAGAATTCTTCAGCAATTCAACCAGAGGCATACGATGAAGATTTAAAGATAAGGTTGATTCATCATACCATGGAAGATAGCTGGAGATGACAAGTCGACAGCTACACTTCAAGTTTATCTTAATATTAAAGCTTATCCATGGTTTAGATAAACATTATCTGTTAATAGAAGATTAGCTAAAAAGTCTCAATATATAGTTATCTTCTAATTAGCTTACTAGTATAAATAGGTGATTAGGCCTATTGTACTATATGTCTCTTTTACGTTTTTCTTATTAATAAAAGTAAAATATTTGACGTTCAAGATTGTTCTTTAATGTTCATAATTTAGTCTTGAGTGTTCATCACTTTGTTCATTAACACAGTATAATTTGGTTATTCTTAACTCGATTATTAGTGTTACTGAGAGATCTGGGATCAACAATAACTTTTAAGATTACAATAGATTTGAGTCCTTACTTATTTGTGATTTGAGAACTCAAAGATGTTGTTCTTATTAGAAATGATAGTATTGATGTTATTGAGAAGGGGAAAACTTGGCCTATGGCCATTGGTTTTGGTTAAAAGTGTTTTGGAACAGAATGTTCATTTTATGAGGAATCAGAGAGGCTCTGGTTGTTCCTTGTAAGGAACCAGAGGGACTCTAGTTGGACCTCAATATAGAACCAGAAGGTTCTGGATGATGGTTTGAAAAATATACAAGTCTTTTACAAAGTTTTAGTTAAACTAGAGGCTCTGTATTCGTAAGAAACGAGCTCTGTGTCAAATTTGTGTTTTAAAAGATAATTCAATGATTTTTATACTTAGAATTGTTTTATGAAAAACAGACCAAAGGAGCTCTGGTTGGCTTACACGTTGAACCAGAGGCTCTGGTTGGTCATGTCTTTTGAACCAGAAGCTCTGGTTAGTACAACCAGAAGCTCTGGTTATACATGAACTATTTTTAATAATTTTTTGTTATGGAAAAGTCTATTTTATTACTTACAAAGTTAGTCAAGGAACATTATGAGAAATTACCTAAGCAAGAGGCTCTAGTTAGTACAAACAAAGGCTCTAGTCGAGGAACCAGAAGCTCTGGCAGAGGAACCAGAGGGGCTCTTGTTCTCTTATGAGTTAAAATATTTTCTAAATGTGGTCTTTGGAACCAGAGGTCCGATGGACTCAAACAAAATATGTTCTAAGTGTGTTCTTTAGAACCAGATATCCGATGGACTCAAACAGAATGTGATTTTAATCCTCTTTATGTGAAATGGTTTAAATGATTTGGTGATTCTCACCCTGCATTACATAAAAAAAGGGAACCTCACTAGACATTATGTCTAACCCTCATTTTGTGTTTTCAAATATGTGGGCAGGTAATGATAATAGGGAAAGAATATTCTTTGATTGGTTCCCTATGTGCTTAGAATTATGAAGATCATATCTGAATGAGTTTTGGAGAATGGATATTATACAAGAGCATGTATTTTGAATTTTTGAGTTGTACATTTTATAGCATAGTCTCTTGTATTATGGACCTTTGTGGGCTTAACATGTATTCTATGTATGAAATTTGTGTTATATATACAATGTGAGATTGGGGGTGTTACAGATAGGACCGCCGGAAATATTGACCAGTTTGGTAGTGTTAGTGTAACTTATTGGTACTATAAAACTATCTTTAGGGACGCCCATATTCGTCTTTAAATGTAATATTAGATAAAAAAAAGATTTAATGACTATTTAAAGTGTCATATATTATAGTCTATTAGGACACTTTTTAATGTTCCTTGATTCACTTTATAGGACACTAGATTTTTTTCATAATTATATAACTCATTAAGACACATATATTGGTACTATATAAATGTTTTAGCGATATAAAATTCCTATAAACTAGTTTTTGGGACGCCGATATTTGTTTTTAAATGTAAACACTTTATGACAACATAAAGGCCTTTACCAAATGTCATTTGGCCTAACGGTATGCGAGTCTTTAGCCTCATAGGAGATTAGAGATTCAAATCTTACCAAATATGAGGAGGGTGTGTAAGTTTATTTGTTCTATTTGTCGTATATAAATATTATATACTTTAAAAAAATAAAGCGCTTTATATCATAGTGTATTAGGACATTTTTAGTGTTACTTAATGATCCATTTTATAGGAGCACAAAATTTGTATCATAATCATAGAACTTATTAATTAGGACACTTAAATTCATTCTACCAACCTAAAATTTGTATCATAATCCTAGAAAGTGTATAGAACATATATAAGAAAGCGTATTAGAAAAGAATAAAAACTAATATATAACAACAATTTCATATCCTACAACAGAGTAAAAGTATTCTAATGATAAAAATTAGAGAACTGGGGTCAACTAAGTACCATGTGTCGATAACACAAGTCTTTATAACATAAGCAAGCTTCAAGTATAACGTGGTCGTCTCAATATATTAGATCCCTTTTTGGCCTCTTCCATCTTGCACGATAACTCAGGGTCTTCGCCCATCAATGGATGGAATACAAAATTATCATTTATTGACTTGGTATATGTTTATGTGTGTTAAATTATAACCTATGTACCACCTTCATTTTCCATCGAGAATCTATGGATTGATTTATTTTTTCTTTAAACAATAGCCTACCACTTTCAGCTTTTGTTGAGACGGATCGAGAATCTATCGAGACCAATCAAGAACACATCGAGATTGATCGACAACCTATCACTACAACAAAATTGGGTTTATAGGACGTCCTCAATCTCTAAGCGTCTCAATAGACCACTTTATAGGACTTAATGCATAGGGCTAAAATATAAAGCGTCTTATCTAAAGGCATTGTAATAAGTTTATATGACGTTTTTGGACGTTTTAACAAGTTTTTTAGGACATTTTTTTATACAAACTGTCGTATTAGCATCTTTATAGGACACTTTTGAGAAAATGTCGTATTAGCATCTTTATAGGACACTTTTGAGAAAGTGTCCTATAAACTCAATTTTTTATAGGACACTCGTTTTTATAGGATAACTTTTGAAATAGTGTTCTATAAAGTTGCTAATGGGACACTTTATATTAAGAGTATCCTAAAAAAATTACCACGACGTCAAAAAACGTCATATAGACTTGTTACAACGCCTTTAGATCGGACACTTTATTTTTTGGTTCTATAAACTAAGTCCTATAAAAAGGTCTATTAGGACGCTTAAAAATTGGGAGCGTCCTATAAACCCGATTCTGTTGAAGTGTATTGAGACCAATCACGACTAATCAAGAACCCATCCATTGACTTGGTGCATGGTTGTGTATTAAAATCATAACATAACACCTTCATTTTTCATCGAGACCAATTAAGAATCTACTGATTAATTTATTGTGTGTTGTGTGTTTGTTTCTGTAAAATCATAACCTACCACTTTTAACTTTTATCGAGATGGATTGGGAAATCTATCGAGACGAGTCGAGAACTCGTCCAGATCAATCGATAACTCAATAAAGAAAAAGATAGAAGAACTAAAGTTTGTAGAGTTGAAACTATAGTATATTCATGATGAATAATATGTATATGCATGATGAATGTTATGGTGAAAATTAATATTTATGATAAATATCATATTAATATAAATACTAGAGAGTTACTGTATACACGTGATCATACATAAACATTTATGATGAATAGTATGTATATTCATGATGAATGTTAGACGTGAACATATAATATATTTATGATGAATAGCATATATCATATTGATGCATGAATATTGAATAGTTATTATATATACGTGAATATATATATATATATATATGTGTGTGTGTGTGTGTGTGTGTGCGTGTGTGTGTATATGTATATTCATGATGAATGTTATAATGAAGATGTATATTGTAAATAATGAAGAGGTATATTGATGATGAATGTCATAATTATATATGAATACTGAAGATTTGTTGAATACACGTGAAAATATACAATTATTCCTGATGAATGTATATTTGTGATGAATATCATGCTAATGTATGAATATTAAAGAATTGTTATAAACATATATATAACATGAACAAATATCCATAATGAATATTACACAAATATATTATTTGACTTAAAAACATTAAAAACGTAAAATGAAAAAAAAAACTATATTGAGATGGATGTCAAATCGAAGAGAATGAACACTACAACAAAATCGGGTTTATAGAAGACTCAAAATTTCTAAGCGTCCTAATAGATGAAATAACCATCATACAAACAATAGTACGAATTCACAAAATATGATCATAGATTACCATATTCTCCAGATACTAAAGTCATAATACATTCCAAAGTATGATTACATCATAAGAGAAAATATGGATAAACAAAACTTTAATTTGTTTTTGATTAACCTGGATATTCAACCTGCTATGTGAGCCGACTAATCCCAGGGCAACCACCTGCTTTGCAGATATCCCGGAGTCACCGCATTTGAACCTCAGTGGCCACAAGGGGATTTTTATTCCTCCTTGGATTTGAACCTGAGACCTCCAGGTACTTTTGACCTTTGGAGCCTAGCTCAAACCAATCAGGCACCACCCTTGTGGTTAACTTTATTAGTTATAACACATTCTTCTCAAGAACACTTTTTTACATTTTTCCTTTGCCTTTATCCTGAGATGATGGATGACCTGCAAAACAGATTAGTACAATATTTGAGCGTTAGACCAAAAAAGACCTAGTGAGTAAGTTTCCCTTATACAAAACATAACTTATTTAAACATCCAAGATATATCAAACCTGGATCTTAATATAACATTTTATCATTCATCCATAGATCGTGGTTACATCGTCATTTCTTCTATCGCGGTTACACTATCATTTCCTTTATTGCGGTTACACCGCCATTTCATCTATCACGGTTACCCGCCATTTTCTCTATCCTTTTTGAAGAGATTACTGTAAAATTCATAGTCATGTCCAAACAGTACTATGTCTGTAGAGGAGGTTTCCAAATGATTTGAACATATTCGGAAAACACTATGTTCGGTGAAAGGTTATACGGTCATGTTCAGACATGCCTTGTCTGTTGTTGGTTCTTATCCGAACAACACTTTAACTGGTAAGAAGTTCAATCCAGACACTGCTTTAACCAGTGTGAATAAATATATATATATATATATATATATATACATCCTGACAATGTATGGCCAATAAGGACACCTATCTTTGTCCGATGAGGGGCACCTATTCGGACAATGTTTTAGCTAGTGAAGGGTCTCACCGAACAGATTTGTTCGATTAGTTCAGTTCTTTAAGAAGTTAATCGAGCGATAAAGCATAGTAACAATAATACAGTTTAAATTCCTTTCAAAACAACATATACTAGCATTTTTATCAAGTTATATGTTGAAAATATATCAACCAGATATACCTAAGCAGTAGGGAACTCACTTTTGCTTTAAAATCTGCTTCTGCTTTACAACCTCTCAAGTTTCTCCAAGAAAATTATAGGTAATTGAAATCAGTCCAAAAAACCCTCCCATTCACATGCACTTGCTATTTATAGCAAATGCATAACCGACCTCCAAGGGTACTTACCATGGAACTTTCCCTAATAAAATCTACACACAAACCCACCTATATATGTATATATAAATATACATATATAATTACACTACTCAAACACAATTATAACAAAAGAACCATAGATCGATTCTTCTCCCAACCCTAAATGCCAAACACTAACCCGGAACTTCCCATTACCATATTACATTAGTATAAGAACAACTTGGATACTAGAACCGAATATTACAATATCCCCTCCTTAGGCGTTGGTGTTCTATCTTCACTTGTAAATAGGTCATACACAGGTCAACATGTTTGGCTATATTTTTCTTCATACATGGCCACCATTAGTATTGTTTCATGTCTCGATACATTTTGTCGTGCCCGGGTGGACAGCAAAATGTGATTTATGAGCTTCACTTAAAATACGCTCTTTGAGATTACCATAACATGGTACCCAAGTCCTGTTTTGGAAATTCCATAATCTCCTACCATTCTTTTCAAATTCAGATATTCTACCAAGTCTTTCTTGCTTAATCTTATCCTTTTTCATAGCTTCACATTGAAATGTTTGCAACTCTTCATGAATACTTGGTAGAAATTCAGCTATAGCCTTGATGGTACCACTTTTCTCTTGACGGCTTAAAGCATCAGCTACTACGTTTGCTATACCCGAACGGTAAAATATTTCACAATCATAATCACTAACCAATTTTAACCATCGTCTTTGGCGCATATTTAAATCTTTCTGATGGAACAAATGATGTAGACTCTTATCATATGTGAAAATATGACATTTTGTTCCATATAAGTAATGCCTCCAAATCTTTAAAGCGAACACTACAGCTGCTAATTCCATATCATGAGTAGGATACTGCTTTTCATTATTCTTTAACTACCTTGAAGCATAAGCAATTACATTCCCACGTTGCATCAACACGCAACCCAAACCTATCTTCGAGGTATCACTATAAACCACAAAATCTTCCATTCCATCTGGCAAGGATATAATTGGTGCACTGCATATATTTGTCTTTTAACATTTGAAAATCCTGAGCTTGATCCTTTTCTCATTCATATTTTACATTCTTCTTTGTCAACGTTGTTAATGGAGTAGCTATACGAGAGAAGTCTTGTATAAACTTGCGATAACACCCTCCAATCCAAGAAAACTTCTAATTTCGGTAGGAGTCTTCGTCGCTTCCCATTTTTAATGGCTTCAATTTTAAGAGGATCTACCTTTGATGCCCATTTCCGAAATAACATGGCCCAGAAATTGAACCTCTCGCAGCCACAACTCACATTTTGATATCTTAACATACAACTTTTCTTATTTCAATAATTCTAGAAGTAGACGTAAATTGTGAGCATGCTCTTCTTCTGATCAATAATATATCAGAATATCATCAATAAATACAATCACAAATTTATCAAGATAAGAGCGACATACTTTATTCATCATATCGATAAATGCTGCAGGTGCATTTGTAAGTCCAAATGGCATAACCAAAAATTCATAGTGCCCATAGCATGTATAAAATGTTGTTTTTGACACATCTTCGCCTCGAATCTTCTGCTGATGATAAACGGATAGTAAATCAATCTTAGAAAAGTAAGTAGCCCCAACCAATTGATCAAACGAATCATCAATTCTTAGAAGACGATACTTATTTTTAATCGTTAATTTATTCAATTTCCGGTAATCAATGCATATTCTCATTGATCCATCCTTTTTTTTCACAAATAATACCGACGCACCCCAAGGAGAGGTTGTTGGTCCCTTGAGGGTCTGCAAGATAAGTATAACAGTTTGTAAAAGGGGGGGGGGATGAATACAAACACAATATTTTCAAATTTAAAATGTATATTGATAAAGAAGGTCAATACAAATTTTACAAGACTGTTTGCGAAAAGCTAAGGTAAGAAAACCTATCTAAACAATCTTCGATTACACACAGATTCTTAGCAAATGAGAAAAGAAATGCTGTAAGAAAAGTTCATTTACTTAAGTTAGAAAATGATTAAAGTAAGAATTAGGTTTAGAGAGTGAGTTACGCGCATTCTGCATGGAGAAGCAACACTTCAATTTATACCAGTTCATTTAATGCAATATGGTAGGGTTAGAGTGTGTGTCAAGCCTTAAGAGGAAGGTTTGTCCTTTGCTATAGTGAATAGTACAAAAGCACTATTCATGAGCAGACATCCTTACCTAAAGTTGGTGGGCAATAGAGTCAACTAGTCGGCTCCGTATCGTACCAACATTTAGAAGGGTTTGGGTTTGTCCTTTGTGTGCATAAGGACAAGACAACAACAATCATTCTAAGTAAGCTTCATTTCATCGTTGAATGCTGGAATAACCTGAAGGTCTCTTCAGCATTCTCTGAGGCTTGAGCAGTCTTCACACATATGTAGACGGACTTGTAATCACTAAGTACCGCTTCATATCACATACTCGCCAGTCTCTAATCTCTAGTTCCAGTCTTCGACATTATGTGAAGGTTCTTTGGTGTGAGTGTTGTATTCTTGAAGTATCGTTGTCTCTGATTGAATTACAATACAAGTTCTTCAACGATCACTGAACAGGCTCAGTGATGATCGCTGGAACTGAAAAAACAGAAACACAAATACAACGTATAAGAGAAAAAGGATTATCATCAAATCACTGATAGAGAGGATCAACAATCTCCCTCTATTTGATTGTAACACCCCAAACCATAAATTTCATGTAACACATATTTCATACAAAAGAAATACATGATATTATCCCATTTAGGTCCCTGTAACACCCCCAATCCTTACATTGCATATAACACATATATTATA
>NC_037540.1:29591426-29595437 GCF_001531365.2 Cynara cardunculus var. scolymus | reverse complement strand
TTATGTAATGCAGGGTGAAGATCACCAAAACATTTATCACATAATCATTTCACAACATGCGGAATAAAATCAGATTCTACTTTGGTCCATCGAGTCTCAGGTTCCATACCACACTTGGAATATATTTCAATAACCAGGACAAGAACCCTTCTGGTCTCTCTTCCAGAGCTTCTGGTTCCTCAACCAGAGCCTCTGGTTGAACTAACCAGAGCTTCTGGTTCCAAAAGACATGATCAACCAGAGCCCCTCTGGTTCAACGTGTAAGCCAACCAGAGCTTCTCTGGTCTGTTTTTCATAAAAAGGTTCTAAGTATAAAATCCTTTTCTTAAAACATGATTTTGACATAGAAGCTCTTATTAATAGATACATAGCCTCTTGTCCAATTAGTATATTTAGTAAAGACTTGCTCATTCTCAAAATCAATAACTAGAATCCTCTGGTCCAATAATGAGGACCAACCAGAGCCCCTCTGGTTCCTTACAAGGAACAACCAGAGCCCCTCTGATTCCTCATAGAAATGACCATTCTGTTCCAAAACACTTTTAACCGATAACAATGGCCATAGGCCATGTTTTCCCCTTCTCGATAACATCAGTACTATTATTTATAATAGGAACAATATCTTTGAGTTCTCAAATCACAAAGAAGTAAGGACTCAAATCTATTGTAGTCTTAAATGACATAATAGTAAGAGCTATAATATTCACACACAATTGCCACCCTTATATCCAAAGGTACACATCTCCTTGATATGCCACCCTTATTCCAAAAGACACCTCTCCTTGATATGCCATCCTTATTCCAAAAGACACCTCTCCTTGATATGCCACCCTTATTTCTTCTTTAAAATCTATGAATTAGTTCGGATGAAGGACCGCAGGCACAACCATCTTATCGAATCCTCATTCATAGTTTTATCCATAAAATCTATAGATTAATTCCAAATGAAGACAGATCAAAATCACAATCGTCTCAAAAGAATATTCTCTATAGTCTTCAACCAATAGTTTTATCATCAAAACTCTGAATATTCAAGAACAACCAGTTCTTGCAATAATATTTCCAAACTTAAAGCCTTTTGTACCCTTTTAACAGGATATCATTTCAAAATTATTTTAAAGAAGCAACCTCCTCTTTATCTTTCCTAAAACGGGTTTTAATACACAAATGTATAACAATAACACCTTTAAACTATCAAAATAATTTTACCATCTTTTCTTCAAAACCAATATCTAAACCCAACAGTTTATATAATAAAATATATAAAGATTCTAGTCATCAAAAACTCACAGTGTAAAATCAACATTATTTATAAAACTCACAGTTTATAATCAACGGTAGTTTAAAAACTCACCTTAACAATCACAGATTCTGTAGTTTTTAAAACACACAGCAAATCACAAGCTCTTCAAACAACTTTGAACAAAAGATTTGTTCAAGACACTTCTCACCGCCACTATACTCTCTTTCTCTTTCAACAGACTTTTCTTCAAATGAAATGATAAGATAAAATCTTATCTTTTTATTTCTTTAAATACTCCCACCATGGCGGTGAAGATTATTTTAATTATAAAACTCATAGCCGGTGAAAGCTTTATCCAATAGAAATAACCTTGAGTGGTGGGTTTTTCATTATAAAATTCATGGTTTCTTAACCATGAAGGTATGAGTTTTTAAATATTATAATAATGTTTCCACGAGGATATCTTATCACAAATATGCACCACCTCATGTATGCTTCACACCACATGCATACATGTATAAATTACATACATATCATGCCATCTTTTCATATATATGCATGCACAATATCATATTCACATTTCACATATATAGTTCATGCATTTCTACTTAGATATGCATATTTCACGTAATCCATATAATAAACATATATATATATATATATTACCTCAACCCAGGTTGTCTCAAACCTGGTTATAACATTCTTCCCCCCTTAAAAGAATTTCGTCCCGAAATTCACTTATTCAAATAACCACGGATATTTGGTTCTCATGTCATATTCTAATTCCTAAGTTGCTTCCGAACCTTTATGAAAACGCCATTGCACTTTTACTAAATTGATCTCCTTGTTTCACAATACTCTGGTCTTTCTGTCAGTTACTGCCTCTGGTGTCTCGATAAAACTCAGTTTATTGTCGAGTTTAATCTCAAGGAGTGGTATTGCTAAGCTTAAGTCTGCCAAACATTTGCGTAGAACTGATACATGAAAGGTGCTGTGAATTCAGATAATTCGTCGAAGTTTAAACCGTATTGGAGAGTAAAAGAAGACGACAAATCATCTGCTCAACTGAAGAAAAATAATTTTACTAGTTCTGTTTTAAATGATTCTAAATTGAATAGTTCTGTAAACAGATATTCAGTTAATGAATTATTTGCTATTAGAAATAGTAAAAATAATTGTTCTCTAAGTAGAGTGAATGAATTTCTTCAATCTTTTACTTCTTCTAGACCTTTCCAATTCATGYATTHTGTGGTATCTTCTATATCTAATTCTGTGATGTTTAAGGAACGTTGGTTTGGTACGTATAGCATACCGCCAACGAAATCTGAGCTTAAAGGTCCTAAACTAAAATGGGTACCAAAACCCAATTGATTCAATTTTGCAGGTTAATCGGCATGCGTGGTTCTTAGACTCCGGATCTTCTAAMCACATGACTGGTAGAAAAGAACTTCTATCTAACTTTGTTGAATCGTTTGGAGGTACGGTAAGATTTGGAAACAACCAATACGCGCCTATCCTTGGATATGGTGACGTAATTTYTGGGAATTTAWHTATTAAGAAAGTGTCGTTTGTCGAAGGACTTGGACATAATTTGTTCAGTATAGGTCAATTTTGTGATAAAAATCTAGAAGTTTGTTTTAAAGCTAACCATTGTAGCATCCGTACTTCTGATGGTAAGGAGCTCTTAGCTGGATTCAGATTATCAAATCTCTACACTATTGATTTATAAAATACACAAGTGGATACTGATGTCTGCTTAATTTCCAAGGCCTCTTTGAAAGAAAATTTATTATGGCATCGACGTCTTTCTCATCTGAATTTCAAGAACTTAAACAAGTTGGTKTGTGACAACTTGGTCAAAGGAATCCTAGAACTGAAGTTTCATAAAGATCATGTATGCGGTGCTTGCGAAATGAGCAAACTGAAGAAAGCTTCTCATAAGCTAAAGACAGAGTTCAATACCGAACGTCCTCTACATCTTCTTCATATGAATCTCTGTGGTCCTATGAGAATTCAAAGCATTAATGGTAAAAAGTATGTGCTGGTTATAGTTGATGACTATTCCAGATATACTTGGGTTCATTTTTTGCGGTCCAAAGATGAAACAGCCGAAACTATAATTTTTTTCTTGAAGACAGTTCAAAATAATCTACAACTTCAAGTTCAGAAAATCAGAACGGACAACGGAACTGAATTCAAGAACAAGACACTCGGTTCATATCTCGAATCCAATGGTATTTCTCACACTTTCTCGGCAGCCCGAACCCCATAACAGAATGGTGTTGCTGAATGAAAGAACATAATGCTAGTGGAAGCGGTACAGACATTACTCACATGTTCCAGTCTTCCATTATTCTTGTAGGCTGAAGCAGTAGCGACTGCTTGTTTTACCATAAACCGCTCTATGATAAACAAAAGGTTTGGTAAAACACCGTATGAAATAATAAATAAGAGAATACCTAACATAAATTTCTTTCGAGTTTTTGGATGTAGATGCTTTATACTGAATGATAAAGAGGATAGAGGGAAGTTCGCTGCTAAAGCTGATGAAGCAGTTTTTGTTGGATATTCAAAGACATCAGCGCATACAGGGTTTACAATAATAGGACCAAAATCATCAATAAGAGCGTAAACATGTCCTTTGATGAAGTCATTGATGTGGCTTCTGAACAAATCGGTTCAGGACCCGGTCTTATAATTAATAATTCGCGGAAAGCTGATCAATCTGAGTTTGATTTTTCTGAGTCTTCTAATTCTAATAAAACTGA
>NC_037540.1:29590278-29591406 GCF_001531365.2 Cynara cardunculus var. scolymus | reverse complement strand
TTGTTTGAACATTTTTATGAAGAATATTTTGATAATAAGCCTAATCAGTCTATTATTTTGATCAGGGACAATTCAACTGAACAACAGTTATCAGGACCATCKCCTKATKTGCCTGTAACTGAAACAGAAGAAGAAGTTGATGAAGAGATAGAGATGGAGAATCCAATCAATCCAGTTCAGTGTGAAGACGGTGGAACATCTGAAGTGCAAAAGGTGTTGGCTGAACAAGATGCTACTAAATTACCTCAATCAGATATTCAACCTGCTGTCAATTCTAATATTGAACCTTCACCTGAACCTACTCATATAAACTCCCAAGTTCTTACATTGATCAAAATTCCGATCAAAGTTCTTATACTCCCTTACCTCATAGCATGAAGTGGACCCGAGATCATCCAATACATCAAGTAATTGGTGATCCATCAGYWHCTATTCGTACACGGTCCGCGACTGCTAATGAATGTTTGTATTCCACATTCTTGAGTAATATTGAACCGACAAAAGTTTCTAAAGCCTTAGCGGATCCGGATTGGATAATTGGAATGCAAGAAGAGCTGAACCAGTTHGAAGCACTTAAAGTCTGGAGATTGGTACCTTGTCCCATCAATAAGACGATTATCGGTACTAAATGGGTATTCAAGAATAAAAGGGATGAAGATGGTGTTGTGGTCAGAAATAAGGCTAGACTCGTCGCTAAAGGATATAATCAACAAGAAGGTATTGACTATGATGAAAAGTTTACCCCGGTTGCAAGGATTGAAGCAATAAGAATGTTTTTGGCGTACGCGGCACACAAAAGCTTCACAGTGTACTAGATGGATGTCAAGACAACATTTTTATATGGGCTTCTCAAAGAAGAAGTCTATGTCTCTCAACCGGAGGGTTTCGTTGACCAGTCAAAGCCACATCATGTCTACATCCTTGATCGAGCACTTTACGGTCTTAAACAAGCCCAGAGAGCCTGGTACAATATCTTGTCAGAATTTCTTGTAAAATCAGGCTTCTCGAAAGGTAACATYDACACCAYYCTTTTTATTAAAAAGGAAAAGTCTGATATTATCTTGATACAAATTTATGTAGATGACATAATATTTGGATCTACAAATCCCAAATACTGTAAAAACTTTT
>NC_037540.1:29586963-29588313 GCF_001531365.2 Cynara cardunculus var. scolymus | reverse complement strand
TCTCACCGGACAAGGTGATCGGACTTTAATCCGATCAACCTTTAAACCGGTTGATGATTGTCCGATTTAAGACGTAGACTTTTTGTGTGGTTGTCTTGTTGTCCGAACTTCTAATCCGAACAAAATATTTTTGTTGTCCAAGTAGTTTGTGTGTTGTCCTGACTTTTAATCTGGACAATCTGTTTGATTTTTTTCTAAGTGTTTTGCTTTCAATTTTTTTTCATTTTTTAGTTTAAATTTTTTTAGGATAATTTTTTTTTTAAATTTCATTTTTTTTGAATTTTTGTGTGTGTGTGAATTTTTTTAATTCAATTTTACTGGAATAAAATGGGTATTAATATTTTAGAATTTTTACAGGTAAATGGCGGATCCTAGACATCAGTCTGACGAGGAATCTCATGTTCCATCTGTCAGATCTGACAATATACCAGTTCATTTACCTAACCAACCCATTACCTCTGAAACACTATACCCTCAGATCCAATACCTTGAAATAAAACCGAATAACCGTAACTTCTCTTTTGATATGCCAGCTGAATACCCAATCATACCAGAAATCCTGAAAGGCCACCCAATTTCTTATGCCTTATCTGCCAATACACCACTTCCTATGGTGTACCTACAACAGTTTTGGGGTACACTTACAGCTGAAAAGGACGGAGATACTATTTTTTTCAAGGAGAGGTAGACGAATATGTCAGTCGTCTGACATTAAAAAGATTAAGAAGAATACTTCGTCTTCCTGCTCCTGGATCTACTGGGTTTGAAGATTTCGTCTCAGATGAACAGTTATGCATTGATATCAAGAGACTATGCTATTCTGCTCTATTGAATAATCCTACTCAATTCAAGAGACGATTTCTATCTTCAATATGGCATCTACTTTTTTCGATCCTAAATCGATGCCTAACATCCAAAACCCAAGGAATAGATACCTGTAGCAGCACATTCCTCAAATTCTTTCATGGCATAGTATTTTCAAGACATTGTGACTATGCACTTGTTATATGGAATGAACTACTTGAGCTTGTCAATGCCAAAAGGTTTCCGTCCAAGGCCAGAAAGTTCGTGCCTTTTCAGAGATTCTTGCAACTGTTCATAAAGGCCATGATGAATGCCAACGAAGATATCCCGGCCAGATCAAATTCAGAAAAAGGGCCAACATTTTCATGACCAGAATTCGGCAGCATACAGAAGTAAAAGATTTGGATTCAATTATGTCAGTTCCACCAGAATTGATTGCTCTAGATGATCAGAATGCTCAGTGTGTCATAGACTATAGAAGAGTGATAGATCCCATAGTTCAACCAAAACCGGTTGAACTTGCCCAAGGATCACCCCATGCCTCAG
>NC_037540.1:29582768-29583923 GCF_001531365.2 Cynara cardunculus var. scolymus | reverse complement strand
GGCAGTTTTGATTTTTGTTCGAATCTGGTCAATCTTTTCAGACGTTACTTGCACAATCTCGGGACCTGTCAACTGTTTTTCACCTACCTTTATTCCAACATAATGGCGTTCGACATTTTCTTCCATATAGGACTTCATAAGGTTCCGCTTGGATGCTAGAGTGATAACTATTATTGTAGGCAAATTCTATCAACGGCAAATGTTCTTCCCATGATCCCCTGAAGTCGATGACACAAGATCTCAACATATCTTCAAGAGTTTTGATGGTTCCTTCACTTTGTCCATTTGTTTCTGGGTGATAAGCCATACTTAATCTGATTTGTGATCCCAAAGCTCTTTGCAGACTTTCCCAAAATTTTGAAGTAAAGCGACTGTCTCTATCAGATATGATGGACAATGGAACTCCATGTCTAGTCACAATTTCTTTGATATAGATTTGACCCAATCTTTTCAATGAATAAGTCTCTTTTATTGGTAGGAAATGTGCAAACTTTGATAGACGGTCCACTATTACCCATATTGCATCATAAGCTTTTGGAGTTCATGGTAATTTCATGATAAAGTCCATCGTAATATGATCCCATTTCTAGATCGATATTTCCAATGATTGTAGATTCCCATAGGGTCTCTGATGCTCTATTCTAACTTGCAAACAAGTTAAACATCATTCTACATATATTGCGATGTCTTTCTTGAGACCTGGCCACCAATAAAATACCTTCATATCCTTATACATCTTGTTGGTACCTGGGTGGATGGAATAACGGGACTTCTGACTTTCATTTAGGATGGTTTCTTGAGTATTCCCATAATTTGGTACCCATATCCGACCTTGGAAACATAATATTCCCTCCCCATTAGGTTCCATGATGGAAATTATTTTACCCACTTTTTCTGATTTCTTGTTTTCTTTCTTGACAGCCTTTGTTTGGCATTTCTGTATTTTCTTATGCAAATCTGGGTTTAAACTTATTTTCATCACCACTGCCTTGATAGTTCCACTTCTCTCTTTATGCCTCAGAGCATCGGCTACAACATTAGCCTTTCCTGGCTGATACAAAATTTCACAGTCATAGTCATTAACTAATTCAATCCATCGTCGCTATCTCATATTCAGATCCTTCTGGTTGAACAAGTGTTGTAGGCTTTTGTGAT
>NC_037540.1:29581192-29582668 GCF_001531365.2 Cynara cardunculus var. scolymus | reverse complement strand
ATGCTTCATGTGGACCTCTGTGGTCCTATTTCAGTGCAAAGTCTTGGAGGAAAGAAGTACATTCTGGTACTCATTGATGAATTTTCAAGATTTACTTGGGTAGAGTTCATTAGAAAGAAATCTCAAGTTCCTTCTGTACTAATCAATCTTTTGAAAAGACTCCAAGTTCTTCATGATCTCCAGGTTAGAGTACTCTGAAGTGACAATGGAACAGAGTTTAAGAATTCTGTGATTGAAGAGTACCTGGCTTCTGTTGGAATCACTCACAATTTCTCAGCCCCAAGGACTCCACAACAGAATGGAGTAGTGGAGAGGAAGAACAGAACACTCGTTGAAGCTGCCAGAACTATGTTGAATGCCTCTGGGCTACCTCTCTCCTTCTGGGCAGAAGCTGTCTCTGCTGCTTGCTACACGCAGAATAGGTCCTTGGTAGTAAAGAAATTTGAGAAGACACCCTATCAGCTTCTCCACAACAAAAGACCAAACATCAAGTTCTTCCATGTGTTTGGGTGTAAAATGCTTTGTACTAAATGATAGAGAGTCTAAAGGAAAATTTGAGCCCAAGGGAGATGATGCAATTTTCATTGGATTTGCATGGGATACTGCTGCATATAGAGTATATATTCCTAGGACTCAAATTGTGGTTGTAAGCACTAATGTGAAATTTGATGATACTTTTCAGGTTATTAAAAATAAGTTCTCTGAAGAGTTGAAAATTCAGGCCGACAAGTCACCAAATGCCACAATCACCCCAAATTTAGAACAACTCTTTCTAGAGTGGTATGAAGATGACAATGAACCTGACAGAACCTTTGTAGAATCTGTCAGTCAAGATCAAGCTACAAGAGCTAGTCCTTCCACAACAACCATTACAGAGCAAGCACCTCCTATCTCATCATCCTCTGTAACACCTTCCACAGAAGCTTCCACACCAGAAGCTATCCAAACAGAAAGTCCTCCAGACCTCTCTTCAATCCAAGATCAAGAACAAGTCCCACACTCAGCATCTCAATCTCAATCTCAAACTCTTCAAGAAACAATATCCGCTGTTCAGCCACCACATGTTACTAAGTGGACCAAAAGCCATCCACAATCTCAAATTATTGGAGAACCTTCTCCTGGTGTGAAGACACGAGCCACTGCAAATTTTTGCTTATTTACTTGTTTTGTAAGTGAAATTGAACCAAAATCAGTGGCAGAGGCTCTAGCAAATCCCTTTTGGGTTGATGCTATGCAAGATGAGCTCATTCAGTTTGACAAAAACTTTGTGGTGGACTCTTATACCTCTGCCAAATGGAAAGCTTGTAATAGGCACCAAGTGGGTTTTTCGCAACAAAAAGGATGAACAAGGTGTGGTGGTGAGAAACAAGGCCAGACTAGTTGCCAAAGGGTATTGCCAAGAGGAGGGCATCGACTATGAGGAAACCTTTGCCCCTGTGGCTAGACTAAAAGCAATTCGCATCTTTTTGGCATATG
>NC_037540.1:29578818-29580517 GCF_001531365.2 Cynara cardunculus var. scolymus | reverse complement strand
ATATGTAGCCGCTGCAAGTTGTTGCTCACAAGCTCTGTAGATGCAGACTCAGCTACGCGATTATGGCTACTCTGTTGACAAGATCCCCATTCTCTGTGATTCTAAGAGCGCAATTGCAATATCAACCAATCCTATGCAACATTCAAAAACAAAGCATATCGATATAAGGTACCACTTCTTAAAACATCATGTAGAAGAAGGTAATGCCGAACTATACTTTGTCAAATCTGAATTCCAATTGGCTGATCTCTTTACAAAAGTGCTTGATGAGAAAAGATTTAATTTCCTTATTGAAAAAATAGGAATGGCATGCCCTGAGTTCTAAGTGTTGTATGTCCTACTTTTAATTATCTTTTTTTGTATAAAGTTTTACTTCTTGATTAACCTTCACTTGTTTTCTTAGTTAGTAGGTTTACCTCACAAAGACATGCAAGGTTTGAGGGGGAGTATATGCTTTAAAAGGAATAAAACCTATTGAAGAAGCAACATGTTTTTCATCACAGACGTCTTTAAAGAAGCAACCTGTCAATACTTTCTTCTTAGGATTTTAAATATTTTTTTTGGGGGAGCCATGGAAGCTGGCTTCAAGGGGGAGCATTTGAATTGAAAATCAAAACCTCAGAAGGTGCCAAAACTTTTAAAGTATCTTGATCTCAGAGGTCAACTCATCAGAACCTCTGGCGCTTCTATCAGAGGCTCTGTGGGTTTGAACTAAGCAAGTGCTCATCTCTCTGAGGATTTTCAAACCGTTTAGGTATACAAAGGTGTAACATGTTAGAAGGCCCCGCACATATCACAAAGGCTCTGTTACCCTTAGGCCTCTGACAAAACTCCTCTATAGTTTTCTTTTATTGATATGGTGCGTGTGGTTCTGTGGATAAGGGTTAAAGTTGACCACGCGCGTGTCAGAAACGGGGGCGCACGTCATCAATCGTGCGTCTTCCCAAAAACACGTGACATATTTTGATTCGTCTTTCCCATAAGCCATTCATCACGTATATCGCCAACCAAACGGTTCACATTCAAAATTCGTCATTATAAATACTTTTCCCCCCATTATTTACCCCTTCACTTCCCTAAATACTCCTCCAGCAAAATCTCAAGCTTTCCGGCAACCTGCAAATATGTCTTCAAGCTCAGCATCCGTTTCAGCTCAATTCGAAAACAACCCAAGCAATAATGAAGTGAACCAATCTCAAGCACTAACCTCTCATGCCATATCCTTCTTACAGAATCGATATAAGAAAGTGATGCTGGTAAAGAAACCAAACAACTACTATTTTGCTCCATCCTCAAATGGCTTCCCTGAATACACTTATCCACTACTGGAGATCCTTCGCAATCACCCCATCTATTACGCACTCACCGCAACAAAACCTACCCCTAAAACCTATCTCACCCAATAATCAAATCCCTTGTACCAATGGAGATGAACGTCGAGACCCTGCGTTTTGCCCTACACCTACCTACACTGGATATTCTTAATCTGGATGCCTTCGCACCAACTCCAACAGATACAGAATTGATCGAATTCCTCAAATTCCACTCATATTCGGCAAAGACGAAAATAATCAAACGGACTGAATTCAAAAGGAAGGGCCTTCCTCCAATGTGGAATACTCTGTTTTCGATCATCAATTGTTGTTTAACGGGGAAGGTCGGCAGCCACGATCAAGCATCTCACGCCATGCTCTCCATA
>NC_037540.1:29566690-29578433 GCF_001531365.2 Cynara cardunculus var. scolymus | reverse complement strand
AGGCAAGGGAGCTGAGTGAGGAAGGACCGAGAGTAGTTAGTAGTCCCCCATGAAGGCCAAAGAAGTCTAAGAAGACTCACAAGGACATCGATCCTTCTGAGAAAAAGAAAGGGAAAAAGAGACCCGTAGAAAAAGAGGGTCCAAACAGTCCTCTGCCAAAACCCAAAAAGAAGAAATCAAAGAAGGCCCAAGCCACAGAGGTTGAGGTCACAGAGGCCGAGGTTCAAGAAGGCCCAGCAGAGGCTATACCTCATCGCAGAAGGTTGCGCAAAGCTGTTCTAGAAGAGTCCCCCACTGAGAAAATCCAAGATATAATCTTCGATCTCAAACATAGTTTTACAGCGCCCACAGAGGTGGTAGATTTGGGGACAGAAGTTGTACTAGACAACGAAGAGGAAGAAGTGGAGTTAGAAGAGGGTGAAAAAGATGTCGAAGGCACACATCCAAGCCCCCTCCCTCTGCAACCCACGTGGCTAGGGACCCTGTTCTAGAGGGAACCCCTATTGAAGAAAGCGTGCACACGCTGAACCCTGAAGCAACCAACCTCGCAGAGGACATCGTCCTCTGTCGAATGCATAAACCGGGAACCCTATTCTACTCCATCATCCTCTCAAAAGGATGGTAGTTTTATCATACAGAGTCCGTTCGCCCAAGGACTCGACACTACCAAGAGAGGCATCCATTGCCCCTCCACACGTGAGTGAACCACCCAATCATGCTTCAGAGGCATGCGAGAAAATCACCAAGGCTGCGAGTCTAGAACACCCAAAGTCTCCACTCGATCCCTCTGCCAAGTTAGGCTCTGAACCTATTAGCCATGAAATCGACAGAACACCGGTAGGCTCTCCAATTGGGGATGTCCGAGGATCTGGTGGAAGTCCCCGAGATGACAACGTCAAATCGGTCACTGAGGACGCCTTACACTCCAAGGCTACTAGGTCACCATGTGTTTGTGATCTAGGTTCCTCGAGTGCCTATGTGACGAAGGAGGAGCATCAAACCTTCACCACAGAGGTACTCAAGAGGTTGGATGAGTTGAAAAGCTTGTTCTCCTCCTCTCCGACAACAGAGGCTCTTACACCTCTCACAGAGGCTCTGAAGGAGTTGACTTCTACAACTTCTGAACTCAAGGCGGCCGTATCAGCCCTTCAGAGCTCTGTCCTCAACAAGGCTGATCTCGTAGAAGCCTTCAGCGTGTTGTCTCTCAATCCTTATTCCATCAACACTCTCAAGACAGAACTGACAGAGGTCGATGCCCAGTACACTGCAGACATGATTTCCGCCGGCTACACGAACTACTCCGCCTTCAAGGATGAAATCAAAGAGATGTTCTCCTCTGCAATCACTGTTGACGTCGACTCCTCATCCTCTAGGGCTAACATTAACCATCTTGCCACTCGCAGAGAGATAGACGCAATGGTTGAGGCCCTCGGAGAGATCGTGCGGAAACACCACGACCATCTTCTCAAAGAGGCCCGAGCTTCTAACGAATCCATCAGAGACTGCACGAAGCAACTCGTCAAAGGTCACTCATTCCAAAATGAAATCTATCGTTGCATCTCTAAAATGAAATGGGCCACAGAGATTGATATCAACACTGCCACTCTGAATGCTGAAATGGTAATAGAGAAGATGGAGAAGGCGGCCTCCAGAGTTCTCAGGCGCTTGAAGAAGGCTTCCCTCACCTCGTGCGAGACAGAGGCTACTCAAATCCATGATAATCAGGGAGGCAATGACCCTGATCGTCATGAGGGGGAGAAGAAGACAGAGCCAAAGAAATCAACCTCTGCCAAACCACTGAAAATAGTGGATTCTACTGCAGCCCTATTCTCCAAAGAAAAATCTCCAGAGCCTACAGGGAAAGGCAAGGGTAAAGTGGAAGAGGCGTCGCCAAAGAAAGGGTCTAGCTCTGACACACTGGAGGAAATTAATGAAGATGAATATGACAACCCTGATCTGGTTCAAGCCCTCAAGGCTTCTGTGGCAGAGGCTCGGATGAAGAAAGGCAGAGCTCCCATCCCCAAAGTCGGAGAAGGCTCTTCCAAACTAGCCAAGATACCTGAAGAGACGTCCATGGGTACGTTCGACGCTCTGTTAGGAACAGTCAAGCCAATCCTACCACAGGGGTCTACCCAGAGGCCTATACTCGAAGAAGACACCAGAACGCCAGAGTCTGCCACAGTGGGGAGGGTCTCTGAAATTATTGATTCAATAAACAAGATTCCCACGCAGAAGATGCGTACAGAGCCCGTAATCATTGTCGAAGAGATTCTGCGGTGGCGTTACTCATCCACAGACACAGAGCCCCCATACAATCCAGAGCTAACTGGCATGCCCTCTGTCGAAGCAAATTTTCACTTCCCTAAACTCACTGAGCCACCAGTGCAGGTCATCTCAGAGCACATTATTTGCTCACTAGAAACCATCTCTCCATGCACCATACTGAAGAAGACCGTGCTGTACACTCAATATACGGTGAAGAGGGATGATGGCAACCTCTACACTTTTATAGATGCTGACCTCCATAATCTATGCGTATTTGATCTAATCTTCTTGCACAAGATCCTGAACAAGTACATGGAAAGGAGGTCAAGCTACTCGATTTCTCTCAGAAGGCTGATAGAGGTGATGCGTGCCCAAGTCAATTCTACAGATAGAAAGACTTCGATATTGCTATGAGGTTGGACCAGCCAGAGCTGAAGATTACTCCTCCAAAGAACAGACCCATTTGGCTGCATAGGTTYCATCCYAACACTATTATCCACAATCCCATCTTTGGGTTTGTTTTCTTGGACAAGGATAAAATTCTAAGATTCTTCGATCCGAAAGAGGCGCACAAGTATTCAACAGAGTCCCTCGAATGGGTGTTCAACTCGATGGTGGCAGAGGTGCAGAAAGGGCGAATAAGGGCGGATGAAGTAATGGACCTTCTGGAAACCATCAAAATACAAGTCTCACTCAGGGAATGGATCTTCAAGGTCTACAAGGCTGTCAAGACTGATTTCAATTTGCTGTAGACGATTATCCAGACTCTGCTGTTGAGTAAACTTTTGTAATAGTGTAGGCCTGCACATTTTTTACTTCTTTCAATAATGTAATTTTTTTGCAGAGGATGAGATTAATCTCCTCTTGTATTTTTTCCTTAAGTCAAATCTTGCTCCCAACTGTCCACAATTACTTTTTCAATACTTAGGGGGAGATTGTTAGCTCCATTATTCCTATCTTGTAAAAGTATAGAAAAAGTATATTGCAAGCCTTGACAGAAGGTTAACTCCACAGAAGACAACATAGGATTAGCAACAGAAGCCGTATGAGTGAACAAGTAAAGAGTGCCAGAACCTCTCATGCATCTCACAGAGGTTCTGGAAAATAGTCCTCTGATCAAAAGAACATGTAAGTCATTTACAGCAGAGCCTCTGAGATGGCTTACAGAGGGTCTGCGGTTTTCGTCTTCTGTGAAGTTTTTGTTCTAACAGTTTTTCAAAGGTTGCTAGCCATGCTTCTCACGTGACTAGGACTTAATTGACTTTCTTTGGACGACCCAGATGAAGACACTTGTCAAAGATCTAGTCTCTAAGGTCGTTAGGAACTAGTATAAATAGCGGATAGGGCCTTTGTAAACTGTGTGCTTCCAGTATTGTAATTGTCAAAATTTTCAATTGAATCAATTGAAAAACCTTTGGAGCAATCTTCTTGTATTCATCTTCTTCGTTGATATTGTGTGTTCTTGGTGTGTTTAGAATTTCTAATCACTTACTCACTCTGTTTTGTCTTATTAATACTTCCGCTGCACTTCAATTGTTTTAGAGCTTGTTTAGAGTGTTAGATCAATATCAAAGTTGAATTTAGATCCTACAAACTCTTACTTTTTATTTTAAAAACCTGTGAACTCACCAACTATTTCAGTACTTGACCTCCTTCTTCGTCATGCTTTTCATGTGTGTTCATCATTAACGTTGGCACATAGGAAGGCATCGTGTGGCTGCATATCTTTATTTTATATTTGTGTTGGCAATCATGTTATTTCCCTTTTAAAATGTTGAAACTTTGTATCGTTGTAAACTTTCGAACTATCTTCTTACTATGGTTGATGTTGTCTTCTACCTTATGCTGTGAAACCCTTTAGCTGTTACATCTCGTGTTTCCGCCGCGGCGGGGTGTGATAGGTTTGGTATCAGAGCCGAAGGTTATAGAGAACATTGGTTTTCCTTGGGAAAGCCCAAACTATAGCCGAAACCTGGAAATAACGTTTAAAATTCGGAACATATTGCTTGTATAACTAAATTAGTATTGCATTATTGGACCTTAATTAAACAAAGCCTGATCACCTATGTTTAATTAAGGAAAGATTAATACTATAATTGAAATGGTTATATTGGGAATATGTTTAAGATTATTTTCCTCTCAAAACCTTTGAAGCATCATATTTGGTGTGTGAATAGGCATTGCATATAATAGATGATTATAGATATACCCTTAGTGACTTAGTGCACACTTATCTCAGCTTCACTATGTCATCATCATCTTTTTCTCTCAATTCATACTCAGGCGACGAGTCAGGTTATGTAACCGGTCGTCATCGAGCCAACCCGCCTATCATTAGAGAGGAGGAACCTCATGTTGACACCGATTCGGATCACGAGGTGTCCAGTGAGAGGACTAATGGAGCCCACCCGAGAATTTAACCTACTACCGAGTTACCCCAGGCGACCATGGTAGTTCATCGGCCAGTTCTGAGTGGGGCGCGCACCCGTCAGGCGGCACAAAAGAGTGTCCCTATGTCTAGAAGGGCAGGACTAGGACCCTTGCGCCAGGAGTCGGTGGTGACGCCTCGTGTAGTTGCAGGGGTACCTGTAGGACAAGCATCCGGCATGACGCAGGCCGAAACACAAAGGGTTCAGTCCATGGCTGCTGAACTGCAGAGTTGCTAGGCAAGGTTGGCATATCAGCACCAGGCTATGACCAACTTGACAGAGGCGGCAAACCTCCTGTACCGGACGTCAAAGGAGACATGGGAGACCGCCAATGCGGCAAGAAGGTCTGTACGGAGGATGGTGTTTTTATGTCAAATGATGGGAGGACTGGCGCTGGCGATAATTGTGATGCTGCTCCTACTGGTCGCGTATCGAGGATGGTTTTAGTTGAATAATTATTAGTAGTCTTTTGGGCACAACATTTAAGCAAAAAAAACATTAACTTGTGATCATTAAATAAAATGTGTGCTTTTTACTACTTTCTACTGAATTAGTGACCTTGGGGTCGAAATCTTTTGATAAGCGATGAATCTTTGAGGTTGCTGAATAGACATTATTCAAATTATGTATGAAAAGCCGTTTTTGTGGGATGTAAATTTTTTTATGATTATCATTGTTGTGAATTTCAAGTTGTGATTTAAGGTATTGAAGAATAAGTATGGTCTTTTAAAAAAACTTCTAATCAAAAAAACGTTTGTGAACATATTCTAGAACCATGCCCCCAATAAGGAGCGCACACAACATGAGAGGGAATCCTGAAAGCCAAACACCTGATATAGCACAGTTGATAGCTCAGCAAATCCAGGAGACGGTACCAACTATTGTCGCTCAGGTTACAGCGGGCATTAATGCAAGTCAATGGAGCGAGGGAGGCCCTAGCATCGAGAATCTTGTCAGGGAGGAGAATCGTAACACCAACGATAGAGGATGCAGTTACAAGACATTCATGTCATGCAAGCCCAAGGAGTTTCATGGCAAAGAAGGTGCAATTGGATTACTATCATGGATTGAGAACATGGAGTCGGTACTCCATATTAGCAGGTGCTCTGATGATTGTAAGGTGAAGTATGCAACATGCCAACTCCAGGGTAGAGCCCTAACTTGGTGGAACATTCAAGTTCAAACCCATGGTCGCCAAGCTGCCTATGATCTATCATGGGAAGAACTCAAAACGTTACTCATCGAAGAGTATTGTCCTAAGAGCGAAATTCAGAAGCTGGAAGTTGAATTCTGGAATCACACCATGATTGGAATGGAGGTGGACAAATACACTGCTCATTTTCATGAGCTTGCCAAGTTAGTACCTCATATGGTCACCCCGGAGGAGAAACAAATTCATCGGTACATTTGGGGATTGGCACCTCAAATCCGAGGGATGGTCACATCGGCAAACCCAACCACTATACAAAACGCAGTGGTTTTGGCAAACCGTCTGACAAATGATGCAGTTAGATCAGGGATTTTAAAGCAAGACAAATTTGGTGGAAAGAGGAAACTAGAGGGGCAATCATGGAAAAGGGCCAACAACAATTTAGGCAAGAACCAAAGAGTGGTGAAGAATTTTGGAGTAAAGGTTCAGGAACCGGGGCAGTATAGTCGGCAACTTCCAAAATGCAGCAAATATAATTATCACCATGCAGGGGCCTATCCTACATGTGGCAAATGTAATCGGTTGGGTCATATCACCAAGTTCTGTAGAGGGGAAAAGAAAATCAAGGATGGAATAAGGGTATGCTATGAGTGTGGAAGTCAGGATCACTTCAGGAATAAGTGCCCAAGGATAATTAGAGGATCAAGCATCAACAATGCCAGAAACCAGGTAAGGCAAACTAGTCAGGGAAATCAAGGAGGCCAGGCTCGAGGAAGGGCATTTGTAATGGGAGCCGAAGAGGCACGTCAAGACCCTAATGTTGTGACAGGTACGTTTCTTTTAAACAACCTCTATGCCTAAGTAATATTTGACTCTAGAGCAGATAGAAGTTTTGTTTCCCTAGAATTTAGGCCGTTGATAAATCTGAAATCGAGGAAGTTGAAAGATGCTTACACTATCGAATTTGCCGATGGCCAAGAAATAAAGGTTAGGGACGTAATCTTGGGTTGTACTTTAAATTTAGCTGATAAGTTATTTAGCATTGATCTTATCCCAATTAAATTGGGAAGTTTTGATGTAGTGGTAGGAATGAGTCGAGCGGAGATTTGTTGCTTTGAGAGGATTGTGCGAATACCTTACCAAGATGGAGAAACCCTATCTATACAAGGGGAAAAACCTGGAAGGAGTTTAAAGATGGTATCATGTGTGAAGATTTGCAAGTATATGAGGAAAAAGTGCGTTGTATTCTTGGATCATGTATCGGAATGGAAATCCGAGGAAAAGCATATTCAGGATATTCCTGTGGTGAGAAATTATCCAGAAGTATTTCTGGATGATTTATCAGGACTTCCTCCATCTAGACAGGTCGAATTCCGAATTGACCTAGTTCCTGGGGCGGCGCCTGTTGCTAAAGCTCCATATCGCTTAGCACTGGCCGAGATGCAAGAGCTGTCAGGTCTACTTCAAGAACTTCTGAACAAAGGATTCATCCGGCCAAGCTCTTCACCTTGGGAAGCTCCAATCTTGTTCGTTAAAAAGAAGGATGGCACGTTTCGAATGTGCATAGATTATAGGGAGTTAAACAAGTTGACGATCAAGAACCGATATCCCCTCCCTCGAATTGACGATCTGTTCGATCAGTTGCAAGGCGCATGTTATTTCTCTAAGATTGACTTTTGTTCAAGGTATCATCAGCTAAGAGTTCATGAGGAGGACGTCTCTAAGACGGCCTTTAGGACTCGATATGGGCACTACGAGTTTCTAGTTATGCCCTTCGGTCTGACCAACACGCCGATGGTATTTATGGATTTAATGAATAGGATATGTAGACCGTATCTAGACAAGTTTGTGATCGTATTCATTGATGATATTCTAATTTATTCACGGAGTAGGGTAGATCATGAGCAACATCTGAAAATGATGTTAGAATTGCTCAAGGAGAAAGAATTATATGCTAAATTTTCAAAGTGCGAATTCTGGATTCAGGAGGTACATTTTCTCGGTCATGTGATTAGCGAAAAAGGAATTCATGTGGATCCGGCTAAGGTTGTGGCCATAAAGAAGTGGGAAGCACCAAAGACCCCGACAGAAATTTGTCAATTTCTGGGTTTGGCGGGTTATTATCGACGATTTATAGAGAGCTTCTCAAAGATTACCCAACCATTAACAGCATTAACCCATAAAGGTAAGAAATTTGTTTGGGGAAAACCCCAAGAGGACGCATTCCAACTGCTAAAGCATAAGCTATGCAACGCGCCAATCCTAGCTTTGCCAGAAGGAACCGAAAACTTCGTAGTATATTGTGACGCATCGCGCCAAGGTTTGGGTTGCATATTGATGCAGAAGGACAAGGTTATGGCATACGCTTCGATGCAACTCAAAGCCCATGCGAAGAACTATACCACTCATGACCTGGATCTAGGAGCTGTGGTTTTCGCTCTCAAAATATGGAGGCATTATTTGTATGGCACTAAGTGTATTGTTTTTACCGACCACAAAAGTCTCCAGCGTATCCTTGATCAGAAGATGCTCAATATGAGACAGAGAAGATGGGTGGAGTTGCTCAGCGATTATGATTGTGAAATCTGATACCACCCAGGTATGGCCAACATAGTGGCAGATGCTCTAAGCCAAAAGGAAAGGATAAAACACTCTCGAGTACGAGCTTTGGGAACGCTTGTCCAGACGAGTTTGAAGACTCGAATTCTTGAAGCTCAAGATGAAGCGCTGAAGGCAGAAAATTTGAAGAGCGAGACCCTGCATAATCTGGAGCATAAATTTAAGACTAAGTCAGATGGAGTGCGTTACTTCAAGGACAGAGTTTGGATTCTGAAGATTAACAACCTACGAGAGTTAGTTTTGGAGGAAGCCAATAGATCTATGTATTCGATTCACCCAGGGGCGGATAAGATGTATAAGGATCTGAGAGAGTACTATTGGTGGCAGGAATCAAAAAGGATATAGCTTTGTACGTTGGAAAATGTTTGACTTGCTCAAGGGTCAAGGCAGAATATCAGAAGCCATCCGGATTGTTACAACAACCCGAGATCCCACAATAGAAATGGGAACAAATCTCCATGGATTTTATCACCAAACTGCCTAGAACTGCTAAAGGTCATGACACGATTTGGGTAATACTGGATCGACTAACAAAATCCGTACATTTCCTTCCTATTCGTGAAGATTTTAAACTGGTGAAGCTTGCTCAAATCTACGTTAACGAAATTGTTGCAAAACACGGAGTACCTATTTCCATTATCTCGGATAGAGATAGCCGCTTCACATCGCGGTTTTGGCAATCACTTCAGAAGGCCCTGGGTACACAACTGAATTTGAGCACCGCCTATCATCCCCAAACGAACGGGCAGAGTGAACGCACAATTCAGACTTTAGAAGATATGCTTCAAGCATGCGTGATCGATTTGGAGAAAGTTGGGACATTCATTTACCATTGATAGAGTTCTCTTACAACAACAACTATCACACTAGTATTCAACACGCACCATATGAAGCCTTATACGGGCGTAAGTGTCGATCACCACTTAGTTGGTTGGAGATTGGGGATAGTCAGCTAACGGGACCAGACATTGTGCAGGAAACTACTGATAAGATATCAATAATCATAGAAAGACTTAAGGCTGCCAGGGATCATCAAAAGAGTTATGCGAGTAATCGGAGGAAGCCTCTTGAGTTTCAGATTGGGGATAAAGTGCTTTTGAAAGTATCACCGTGGAAAGGGTTAGTACGGTTTGGGAAAAAGGGGAAGTTAAGCCCTAGGTATATTGGACCATTCGAGATCACCGAAAGAATTGGTCCAGTGGCATACAAACTAAAGCTACCCCAGGAATTAAGCGCCATTCATAATACATTCCATGTGTCCAATCCTAAAAAAAGCTTGGCCGACGACTCATTGATCATGCCCCTAGAAGATGTTCAGATTGATGAGCGGTTGCACTTCATAGAAGAACCCATTGAGATCCTCGACAGAGAAGTTAAGCAGGTAAAGCGAAGAAAAATTCCGATTCTGAAGGTTCGTTGGAAATTGAGGCGTGGGCCTGAATATACTTGGGAACGTGAGGATTATATGAGGCGCAAGTATCCTCACCTTTTTGCTCAAGATGCAGTCACATTAGGTAACCATTGAATTTCGGGACAAAATTCTTCCAACCGGAGGAGACTGTGACATCCGTCAATTTTGGAGTTTCGGTTAGCAGCAATCTAGGGTTTGTAAAAGTAGAAATATTTACTAGGACTTAGTTCAGTTGATTAAGGCTCAATTGGCTTAGATTCCCGACGTTTAGTTCAAAAAATCATGTTTTAGCGATAAAATTTACTTATGTAATGCCAAATACACTAAAATTTCTCCAAACATGATAAAAGTTGATGATATGAAGTCCAAATTAAAAATATAAAAGTCCAATAWTAAAAATTCAAACAACTTTGCAAAAATTAGGAAATTTGACCTAATATTGATTTTTTATCACATTTTAGCATTTTATCTTTTTTTAACATTTTAATGGGCCTTAGTTTAAAAAAAATGTGGACTTCGGCCCTCTAAGGCTGGCCACATGTTGCACACACAAGACCCACATATAAAAACATTTGTCTCTTTTTTGCCTCTTCATCTAGTTCATTTTGCATGTAAATCCTCTCAAAATCCTCTCAAAAATCCCTCTTCTCCTCCCTTAAAACACTTCAGCTGAAAATTAAAAAAAAAACCCCTTAGTTTCAATCATTTTTGAAGATCATTGAAGGAATCAAAGTGCTAACAAAAAGGTAAAGAGTTAGTTACATTGTTTTAGTATTTTAAACATCATTTCTCATCTTTTTCTACACATTTCCTTCTTCCTTTTGAACTCAAATTTCTGGATTATCTAGATGGTAGATTATACAACAAAAACATGAAAAATGACTTCATAATGGTGATAATCCATGACTCATACAACTAGAACTCAAGAAAACAAAGTTTTGATGTTATGCGTGTAGATTTTTCTATAATCTGAGATGTTTGAGTTTATGCATGTAATTATAAAAATTAAAGGATGATTTTGAACCAAAAATATATGATAAAATGATGTTAAATAAGTGTATAAAACGAGAATCAGATTTATAAGTGAAAATGAAGAGCCAAAACACTCATTTTCCATGACTTAAGCATTTTTGGTTTCTGGCAGATTTCATGCATGAACTTCATTCGATCATATCTTGAAAAATACTTAGTAAAATGACTTGATTCTTCTTTTGGAGCACTTTTCATTGAGTTAGTTTTCAGACCCAAGTGGTTTCATGGAAAAACTTGGAGATTTGACCTCTCAACCATTGGGATTAAATTAAGAGTGCAAGGGATAATCTGTTAGAGTCAAAACTCTACTTTAATCAGTCATAACTCTCTTAATATGCCACTAAAATACTTGATTATTCATCTGGAAATTATTTTATTGGATTTTCTTTCAAACGAAAGTGGTTTCACTCAAACATATTGAGATTTGATGCCTCAAACACTCAAACTAAGTTTGGTGTGCATGCAATCAGAATCTGACAGATTTGGACATGTGTCTTAAAATGACCATAACTCCCTCCAAATGTTATCAATAATGATGATTCTTTTTCTGGAAGATAGATATTTGAGTTACTTTTAAAACCCAATTGCAATAACTAAAAAATATATTGAGATTTGACCTTCCAAACAGATGTGTCAAAAAGAGTGTGCAGGCTGCCTTGATAACTGTAACACTTAAAGTTGAGTGTAATGATTAAAATACCTAACCACCTCTAAAAATGGTGTTATTTATGTCAAACTTTCCCTAAGACATTAAAATAAAACATATAAAAATTTGGTTGATCAAATAAATCGAGAAAATAACTTATTATGCTCATATGTGAACTGAAGTTTCTGCCA
>NC_037540.1:29560361-29566641 GCF_001531365.2 Cynara cardunculus var. scolymus | reverse complement strand
GAAAATATAGATTTTTGATAATATTAAAGAATAAAACGCGTAAGTTATAGATTTTCTTAAAGCATCATATAAATCAATAAATTTTGCATTTAATCATCATCACAAATTAATACTTAAAACTAATATGTATCACATAAGGATTTTATAAGATTGATGAGCTAAGCAATACCTTAGCCCTAAGAGTTGGACCTAAATTGGATAGTGTGTTTCACTTCCATAGGAAGGACCTAGAACCGGGAAATTGTGCAATCGTACATCAACTCTAGAACCTTTTGCTGAGCAGGTGAGTTTTCACAACCCCCTTTTTACTATTTTCGCATTTATGGGGGAAAAACATGCTACTAATACTACGTACTGGTTGTCTTTTTATTATACGCGAATTGTTAAATTATTCTTATTGCTATTACACTTTGGTATGTATGCTTGTGTAAGTTGCCTGAGTTTTCTTTTGCTATCGCTCTTAAATCTCTGTTTTCCCTTTACACTACCTATTAATTCATTATATGAACTGTTGGTAATTATGGATAGCGCTATTTGGATTGACAACCCCACTTTTGACTGGCGAGTTAGAAGTGCATATTACCAAAATAGGTCTTACACATGTGGATTTATTTCACCGCTGAGGTACGACCCAAGAATTATACAAAAGTCTTACACATGTGGATTTATTTCACCACTGAGGTAGGACGTGAGAATAATAGTACTCATGTTGGCGATAGAACATGTAGTCGCGGGGTGCTGTCATTAGGTTTGGTAGTGGGCTCGTGGCTTTAGCATTTAAGCATACAACTTACCTTGTGCGTTACAAACTACCGGTTACTTATCCATTATGCAGATTAAAGCGTTTTGCGAGTTAAACTCTTACTTTTTATTTTAAAAACATGTGAACTCACCAACTATTTCAGTAGTTGACCTCCTTCTTCGGCATGCTTTTCAAGTGTTCATCATTAAGGTTGGCACATAGGAAGGCATCGTGTGGCTACATATCTTTATTTTATTTTTGTGTTGGCAATCATGTTATTTCCCTTTTGAAATGTTGAAACTTTGTATCGTTGTAAACTTTCGAACTATCTTCTTTATTATGGTTGATGTTGTCTTCTACCTTGTGCTGTGAAACCCTTTAGCTATTAAATCTCGTGTTTCCGCCACGGCGGGGTGTGACATCTGCACATTTCCTACCAATAAAAGAGACTTATTCATTGGAATGATTGGCTCAAATCTATATCAAAGAAATTGTGACTAGACATGGAGTTCCATTGTCCATCATATCTGATAGAGACGGTCGTTTTACTTCAAAATTCTGGGAAAGTCTGCAAAGTGCTTTGGGATCACAAATCAGACTGAATATGGCTTATCACCCACAAATAGATGGACAAAGTGAAAGAACCATCCAGCATGGGAAGAACATTTGCCGTTGATAAAATTTGCCTACAATAATAGTTATCACTCCAACATCCAAGCAGCACCTTATGAAGTCCTATATAGAAGAAAATGTCGAACGCCATTGTGTTGGAATGAGGTAGGTGAAAAACAGTTGACAGGTCCCAAGATTGTGCAAGTAACGTCTGAAAAAATAGACCAGTTTCGAGCAAAAATCAAAATTGCCCAATATCGACAAAAAAGTTATACCGACAAATGAAGAAAACCAATTGAATTCAACGTAGGTGACTTTGTAATGTTAAAGGTATCTCCATGGAAAGGTGTTATGAGATTTGGGAAGAAAAGCGAGCTTAGTCCAAGATATATTGGACCATTCAGAATCTGCAAAAGAATTAGAGCAGAAGCTTATCAGTTGGAATTACCAGAGGAACTCCGCCTAATTCACAGCACCTTTCATGTATCAAATCTGTGCAAATGTTTGGCAGACCCGCGTTTAGCAATACCACTTCCTGAAATTAAACTTGACAATAAGTTGAGTTTTATCGAGACACCAGAGGCAGTAACTGACAGAAAGACCTGAGTATTAAGAAACAAGGAGATCAATTTAGTAAAAGTGCAGTGGCGTTTTCATAAGGGTTCAGAAGCAACTTGGGAATTAGAATCTGATATGAAAACCCAATATCCGTGGTTATTTGAATAAGTGAATTCCGGGAAGGAATTCTTTTAAGGGGAAAAATGTTATAACCAGGTTTTAGACAACCTGGGTTGAGGTAATTTATACGTGTTTATTATGTGGATTATGTGAAATATGCATGTCTAATTAGAAACGCATGAACTATATGTGTGAAATGTGAACATGATATTGTGCATGTATATATTTGAAAAGATGGCATGATGTATATGTGACTTATACATGAATGCATGTGGGTGAAACATACATGAGGTGGTGCATATATGTGATAAGATATTCTGGTGGGAAAAATTATTATAATATTTAAAAACTTATACCTTCATGGTTAAGAAATGATGAATTTTATAATGAAAAACCCACCGCCTAAATTATCTTTTTTGGTTAAAGCCTTCACAACGCCGAAGAGTTTTATTTTAATAAAACCATCACCGCCTTTGTTAGAAAAATATATAAAGAAGGAAAAAGATAAGATCATACCTTATCTTTATTTTTGGAGAAAGGAACCTTTTTGAGAAAAAGAAAGTGTGTGACAGTGAAAAAATTCTTGAGAAAGATTAAAACACAAAAGTGATTTGAAGATTCTGTGCTAATTAAAGATCTACTGTGTGTTTATAATCTGCAGAACCTGTGATTATTAAGGTGAGTTTTATTAACCTTTTTGATTATAACCGTGAGTTTTTGATGACTAAAACCTTTATATATTTTGTTATATAAACTGTTAGGTTTTGATATTGGTTTTGAAGAAAAGATGGTAAAACTATTTTGATAGTTTAAAGGTGTTATTGTTATATATTTGAGTATTAAAAATTGTTTTGGGAAAGATAAAGAAGAGATTGCTTCTTTAAAACAKTTTGGGAAATGATATCCTGTTTTGAGGATTTAAAAGGGATAAGATGTTTTGGAAATCATTGGAAGAATAGATTGTTCTTAATGATAAAACTGTTGGTTGAAAACTATAGAGAATATTCTTTTGAGACGATTGTGATTTTGATCCGTCTTCATTTGGAATTAATCTATAGAATTTATGGAATAAACTATGAATGAGGATTCGATTAGATGGTTGTGACTGTGGTCCTTCATCCGAACTAGTTCATAGATTTTGAAGTAGAAATAAGGGTGGCATATCAAGGAGAGGTGTCTTTTGGAATAAGGGTGACATATCAAGGAGAGATGTCTTTTGGAATAAGGGTGGCATATCCAGGAGAGGTGTACCTTTGGATATAAGGGTGGCAATTGTGTGTGAATACCTTCCTCTATTGTTCTTATTAGAAATAAAAGTATTAATGTTATTGAGAAGGGAAAACATGGCCTATGGCCATTGGTATTGGTTAAAAATGTTTTGGAACAAAATGTTCATTTTTACAAGGAACGAGAGGGGCTCTAGTTGGTCCTTATTATTAGACCATAGGCTCTGTATCCATTGATAAGAACTTCTATATCAAAATCATATTTTTAGAGGTTTTTAAGAAAAGAATTTTATACTTAGAATCTTTTTATGAAAAACAGACCAGAGAGGCTCTGGTTGACTTACATGTTGAACCAGAAGGCTCTAGTTGATCATGTCTTTTGAACCAGAAGTTCTGGTTAGTACAACCAGAGGCTCTGGTCGAGCATGAACTCTTCATAATTATTCTTTTTATTAAAAAGGCTATCTTATTGATTGAAAGCTTAACTAAAGAACATTATAAGAAATTATATGAGCCAGAAGCTCTGGTTAGTACAACCAGAGGCTCTTGTCGAGAAACTAGAAGCGCTGGAAGAGAGAGACCAGAGGGGCTCTGGTCCTGGTTATTGAAATATATTCCATGTGTGGTTTGGAACCAGAGGCCAGATGGACCGAAACAGTATGATTTTTAGTTTTGCTACATGAGATGAATTATTTTAAATAAATGTTTTAGTGATCTTCACCCTGCATTACATAAAAGGGAATCTCACTAGACATTCATGTCTAACCCTCATTTTGTGTTTTCAAAAATATGTGTGCAAGTAAAGATAATAAGGGAAAGAGCATTATGTGAATTACTTCCCTATATGCTTAGCCGTTTTGGAGCATAGATACTAGGATACAAGAGCATGTACATTGAAATTTTTGGGCTGAATATTTTAGTCTCTTGTATTATGGACCTATGTGGGAGAAGACATGTATTCCATGTATAATATATGTGTTATATGCAATGTATGGATTGGGGGTGTTATACCAACTTAACCTGCACCTTCCTCTAGAATCATCCCTTCGAGACCAAAGAAAATTCCGGAAAAGAGCTTCAATATCGTGAATAATCCCAGAAGGAAACATGAACATAGACATCTAATATGGTTGTAAAGATTGAAGGACCGAAATGATAAGTTTTCTTATCCCCGCAAAGGAAAGGAACTTAGACTTCCAATTAAGAATTCTACCCTTAATCTTAGCAACCAAAGGGCCATAAGCACCTGATTTCAAACGGGTATATGGGATAAA
This sequence comes from Cynara cardunculus var. scolymus, assembly GCF_001531365.2. Lineage (NCBI taxonomy): Eukaryota > Viridiplantae > Streptophyta > Magnoliopsida > Asterales > Asteraceae > Cynara > Cynara cardunculus. The sequence continues at coordinate 29,562,109 of NC_037540.1, read as the reverse complement.
GGAACTCCCAAGTACCGAAGGGGGAAAAAGGCAAGGTTGAAAGGGAGACACTCAAGGATAGCCTCCTTAATATTAGAAGGGACATTCCCAAAGAAAATCTCACTCTTTTCAAGACTTGGCCCTAAACCCGAACGATTCTTGAAAAGGTTAAGTGCCTTCTTAAGAACCTCGACCGACTGAACATCCCCTTTTGTGAACTCAAATAGATCGGCAAAGCATAAGTGCGTCAAATCCAAGTCTTCACAACCTCTATGATACCCAAAATTGCCAGCTTCCCGAATACATTGCTTGAGGATCATAGAGAATCCCTCCATCACAATCGTAGAAAGATAAGGGGAAAATGGATCCCCTTGCCTCAGCCCCCTTCCTCCATGGAAAAAACCATACGTATCACCATTTACCGCAATCGAATAAGAATTAGTAGAAACCATCTCCTTTATCCACATTATCAAGAGCGGGTGGAACCCCATTCCCTGAGCATGTTAAGAAGAAACTGCGAATCCACAGTGTCATAAGCCTTCTTAATATCAATTTTAAACACGCATCTAGGAGGCCCCTCCCTTTTTTGATAAATCGACACCAGCTCATGAGTCATAAGAATATTATCAGTAATCCGCCTCCCCGGAATAAAGTCCGATTGAGCATCATCAATTAAAAAATTCAAATGACCCTTCCTTCTGTTTACGATGACTTTACTAATGCATTTATAAAGCACCGTGCAGCAAGCTATAGGTCTGTAATCCGACACCTTAGATACGTTAACAGATTTAGGGATAATAAAAATGTTAGGACCTTTAGATTTAACTTATGATATTAATTAAATACTCTGGATGATCTTTTAGACAATAAAGTGCAGCGGAAACAATATATGAACAAACAGAGTAAGAAATCAATCAAGAACACAGATGATAATTATGAAGAACATGAGAGAATAGCTTCAAATGATTTTCAATTCTATTGAAAATATTGACAATTACAATACGGGAAGCTCACCAATTACAAAGGCCTAAGCTGCTATTTTATACTAGTTCCTAACGGCTTTTCTGACATGACCTAGACAAGTGAAATGATCTAAGCCGTTCAAATAAAGCAGATTACAAACATAGTCACGTGATAAGCACGWGCAGCTAACAAACCTAAGTAAAGCAGTGAGAAGTGGTTATTCACAGAAGATAAACTACAGACCCTCTGTGAGCCATCCCAGAGGCTCTCTGCTGGATATGACTTGTAAGCACTTGATGCCAGAGGATCAGTTTCCAGAACCTTTGTGATAGACAACAGAGGTTCTGTCATTCTTGACTTGTACGCTTTTGTATATCTTCTGTTGTTGGTCCTCTGTTGTCTTCTGTGGTAGAACCCTTCTGTCAACACTTGCAGTAATACTTTTTCATACTTTTACATTAAATGAAATATGAGAGCTAACAATCTCCCCCTAAGTATGAAAAAGTAAAAATTGACAATTTAAAGCAAGAAATGACTTAATTGAAAAAAAATTATAAGAGGAGATAAAAAAAATTCATCCTCTGAAAAGAATTACATAAGGAAAGAATTACAAAATTGTGTTGCTTAGGCCAATACTATTACAGAAGTTTATCCAACCATAGAGTCTGGATAGTCGTCTACGACATATAGCATGTCAGTCTTGATGGTTGTGTAGACATTGAAGATCCATTCTCTGAAGTTGACTTGTACTTTGATAGCTTCCAGAATGCCAGACACTTCACCCTTCCTTAGATGCCCTTTGTTCA
>NC_037540.1:29558097-29560166 GCF_001531365.2 Cynara cardunculus var. scolymus | reverse complement strand
AGTATTTTGTGCAAGAAGATCAAATCAAATACACAGAGGTTGTGGAGGTCAGCATCTGTGAACGTGTACAGGTTGCCGTCATCCCTTTTCACAACGTATTGAGCATAGAGCATCGTCCTCTTCAGCAGGGTCCTTGGAGAAATTGTTTCAAGTGACACAATCACGTGCTCTGAGAAGACTTGCTCACGTGGCCTGGTGAGCTTAGAGAACTGGAACTTGGCATCAGCAGAAGGAATACCTGTGAGCTCTGGATCATAGGGGGGCTCTGTGTCCACTGCAGAGTATCTCCACATCAGAATCTCTTCCACAGTAGTAACAGGCTCTGTGCATACTTGTTGCATGGGATTCTTGCTCATTGATTCGAATATCTCCGAAACCCTTCCTACTGTGGCGGACTCTGGCACTTTGGCTTCCTCTTCTTCAAGTATTGGCCTCTGGGTTGACCCCTCTGCAAGGATAGGTTTGACAGTTCCTTGCAGAGCGTCGAATGTACCCGTGGACGTTTCTCCTTGGACTTGTGGGAATTTTGATGAAGAGCCTTCTCCTGCTCTGGGGATGGGACCTCTGACCTTTCTTGCTTGAGCCTCTGCAAGAGACACCTTTAATGCTTGAAGGAGCTCTGGGTCGTCATAATCTTCTTCGTTTATCTGCACTAGCGACTTTGAGCTTGACGACCCCTTCTGTGGCGATTCCTCTACAGCATTGCCCTTGCCTTTGTCTTTAGGCTCTGGTGCCTTTTCTTTGCCTTTTGAGAACAAGGCAACTGTAGAGTCCACTATCTTGAGTGGTCTAGCAGAAGTCTTCTTTGGCTCAGCTTTCTTCTCCCCCTCATGACGATCATGGTCATCACCTCCGTGATCGTCATGGTGTTTGGTGGCTTCTGCCTTGTATGTTTCTAGGGGAGCCTTCTCCAATCTCTTCAGAAACTTGGTGGCCGCCTTCTTATTTTTTTGATTACCTCTTCTGTAAGCACAGAGGTGTGACTTATATCAATCTCTGTCGACCACTTCAACTTTGAGATGCTTCTAAATATTTCGCTTCGAAGGGTGTCACCCTCTTTCACGAGCTGTGATGTGCAGTCTCTTATGGCCTGGTTGGAGGCTCGGGCCTCTTTGAGAAGTTGGTCTGTATGTTTGCRCACAATATCCCCTAAGGCTTCAACCATGGCATCTAGCTCTCTGCGAGTTGCTAAATGATTGATGTTGGCCCTTGAGGATTTGGTGTCCACGCCGTAAGTGACTGCAGAAGAAAACATTTGCTTGATTTCGTCTTTGAATTTGGAGTAATCTGTGTAGCCCGCAGAGACGAAATTAGCAGCAAATTGGGCAGCTATCTCTGTCAATCCTGACTTCAGCTTCTGGATGGAGGAGGGGTTGAGCGAAAGAGCACTGAACGCCTCTGCAAGATCATCCTTCGGTAGGACAGGGCTCTGAAGGGTTGCAAGAGTCGTCTTGAGTTCTACGGTTGTGGATGACAACTCCTTCAAAGCCTCTATGATGGGGGCGAGATCCTCTGTCGTTGTTCGAGAGATGAACAAGCTTTTCAACTCGTCTATCTTTTGGAATACCGTTGTGGCGAAGGTTTGTAGCTCCCCCTTCGCCACATAGGCATCCTGGGAGTCTAGATCACCAACACATGGTGACCTAGTAGCCTCAGAGCGAGAGGCGCCCTCAACAACAGGTTTGTCGTAGTCTGCTCGGGGAATTCCATGGGATCCTCGTACGTCTCCAAGAGGAGAGCCTATCCGTGTTCTGTCGATTTCTTGCCTTGTAGGTTCAGAGCCTAACATGGCAGAGGGATCGAGTGTGGACATTGAGCGTTCTAGACCCTCTGTCTCTGTGACTCTCACATATGCCTCTGAAGCATATTCTGGTTGGTCACTCTTGTGTAGAGAGGCAACGGATGCCTCTCTTGGTTGTGCCGAGTCCTTGGGCGATGGGACTTTTGTAGTAAAACCAACATCCTCTTGAGAGGATGTAGGAGTATGAGGTGGTTGCCTGGCTGTGCGATCGACAAAGGACTGAAGAATGTCCTCTGCGAGGTTAGCTTGGGTTGGGTTTGGCGTGTGC
>NC_037540.1:29556000-29557407 GCF_001531365.2 Cynara cardunculus var. scolymus | reverse complement strand
CTTCTTGGTCTTCTTAGGTGGGGGACTTGGGATTCTAGGGCCAGCCTCACTCACCTTACCAGCCTCTGCAGGCTCCTCCATACGTCCCTCTACTCTCATTTTTTCAATTTTCTCACCTAGAGGGATTTCTATGCGTGGAGGGGTTTCAAGGACGGTTCTGGCCTCCTGAATCCACGTCTGTAGGCCTTCCTATCTTCGTGACTAAGGAACCTGAACATGGCTTTTGATAAGGGTCTGGGGATTCTGTACCCTTGCTCATGCTCAATTGGGTGGAATTCCTTGAATGGGTACAATCGTGCGTTGGGCTCCACAGAAGGTAGCTTTGCTGCTATTAGATCCCCAAAGACGAGGCCAAAGAACCTCTGTAGAATGAGGTTAGGATGGTTGAGGTCTTCCTTGGCCTTTTTTTGCGCCTTGACCTTGGACTTTTCTCCCCTTTGAGTCGCGCCTTTCTTCTTGATCAATCCAACCATGTCCTTGAATATTAGCTGTGCGTAATCCAGAGGTAGGTTGAAGTAAATCCCATAAACGATTGACATCATTGCGTGCAAGGTCTGGTCGTGGCTTCCAACCTTCCTTATCAGGCAACAGTTCACGATCGAGAACAGGGTATTCCAAAAAGGAGGAAGTCCTTTGCGCTTGAACTGTGTTCGTTTAACGATTTGGGTCGCATAGGAATGGAATTCAAGGAACTGAATCAATTCCTCGTCTGTCGGGGTTGCAGCAAAAGCATTCAAATTAAGGGTTTCCAGTGTGGGTAAGTGCAGGGCAATTCACAATTTGTCCACATTCAATTCCATTGACACTAATGATTTATTTGTAGGGTGAGATGCATAGCCAACAATGCTCAGGCCAATGTCGTCTAGGGTTGTAATATAGGAGCTTAGAAGAAATTGGGTTATATATGGCTCGGGAGTGGGTTTAGTGGTAGACAGGGCATAAAATAGAGGATGGTTGCGAAGAATTTCTAATAGGGGGAAAGTGAAGTCAGGAAAACCTGTTGATGAAGGAACAAAATAGTAGTTGTTGGGTTTCTTGACAAGTACGACCTTCTCATAACGGTTTTGGACAAATGACAGTGCGTGAGATGTCAAAGATTGAGCCTGTGTCACTTCATTGTCGCTTGAAACGTTGACGGACTGAGCTGAAGCTGAGGAGGAAGACATGTTTGCAGGTTTTACTTGAGAGTTTGCAAGTTGCAGGTTTGCCGGAGAATATGAGTGTGGTAAAGGTTTTTCATTTGGGGGGAAAGGGATATTTATAGTGAGAATTTTGAATTGAACCGTTTTATTGACGAAAGGTCGTGATGAGTGGTTTTAGGTTGAAACGGCTCAAAAGGTATGACACGTCGTGTTGGGAAGACGCGCAATTGATGACGTGCGCCCCCATTTCTGACACGCGCGTGTT
>NC_037540.1:29547961-29555900 GCF_001531365.2 Cynara cardunculus var. scolymus | reverse complement strand
GATTGCGCTTCTTCGAACATTTTAAAAAATCGATTTCTTTCCTCTGTGAGCAGAATTACTTCTTTTTCACAGAGAGAAAGTTTTTCTTTAMGAYTGAAATGCTCCAAATGACATGAGTCGAGGTTATCGATGATCTCTGTGAAAAGATCAATAGATTCAGAAGAGGAGGAAGTAGAAACCTCTTCGTCATTCTTGTCAGAGGAGTCTGACTTGATGTCTGTCATCCCACAGAAGAGCTCGTCCTCTGTGTCCGAGTCTTCCCATGCGAGAAGACCCTTTTGTTCGTCTTCGTCAGAGGACTCGTCTGTTACTAGCTCACTTGATTGAGATAGCAGAGACTTCTGCTGATAGTATTTAGCCTTCTTTTTATAGAAGGCTGCATCTTTAGGACCCCTCTGCGGTGCCCTTGGCCCTTTCGACCAGCAGTCTGCAGGAAAGTGGCCTGGTTTGCCACATCTAAAGCAGCCATCTTTAGGCTCTTCCTTCCTTTGCTCTTCAACCCTCTGCACGAGTTTCTGTTCCTTCTCTCTTTTCTCATATCTCTCTCCTTCTGTGAAGTTTCTTCGATTGAAACTTTTAAACTCTTTCCTCTCTCCACCCTTCCTAAACTCTCTGGTAATCAAGGCAAGAGTTTTCATCATTTCCTTCATGAAGACTTCTTCCTCAGAGCTGTCATCACTTTCTGCAATCAATACCTTCTTCTTCTTCTTCTTCTTCTTCTTCTCCTTCTCTTCCTTCTGTGCCTCCTTCCCTTTTCCAGAGCATCCATCCTCTGCAACTAGAGCCAGAGGGCCATCGTAGTTCTTCTTCATCTGCAGAACTTGAGGCTCTTGGCTCTTAAGAGATCCAAACAAGTCGGCTAGAGTCCATATTTCCAGGTCTAGGGTGGCCTTCATGGACATAGTGAGGTGCATCCACTCAACCCCAAGGCTTTTCAAGAATAACGAGTTATTTTCCTCTGCCGTTCTCATGACACCATACCCCTTACAGTTGCTGATCAACGTGTTCAGTCTTGAGTATGTGTCCGACAGGGACTCACCATCTTTTGCCTTGAAGCTGTGATACTCATCAATGCAAATTGATCGATTGTTTTTAAGAGTTTTCTTGCCTCTTTTAATTTGCTTCTCTAGTTCTGCCCAAATGTCCATGGACAATTGATAATGATCGATGCACTTGAAGATTTCATTAGGTATAGCCATAATTAACAATTGTTTGCATTTACTTCCCAACTCGACCATAATTTTGTCCTCATCGCTCCAGTTCRCCTCAGRACGTGGTTCATAGTGCTCGGGAATTTCTGGTGTTGTTCCAGTTGCTGGAACTCTAGGAATTAAATTCATGGGAACATAGGGAGGATTATTAAGAAATTCACAGATCCTAAAAATTCATGGTGCCCGTACCTGGTTCGGAAGGCTGTCATGGCAATGTCTTCCTCCCTAACATTAAGCTGATGGTATCCTGATCTTAAATCGATCTTTGAGAAATAGCTTGCTCCCACCAGTTGATCGAATAAGTCATCAATCCTTGGCAAGGGATATTTATTCTTAATTGTCAACTTATTCAATTCTCAATAGTCTATACACATCTGCATAGACCCGTCTTTCTTTTTATCAAAAAGAACTGGAGCACCCTAGGGTGAAGTGTTGGGTCGAATGAATCCTTTATTAAGCAGATCCTTTAAATGAGTAACACCCCCTAACTCACATTGCATATAACATATAATGCATACAGAGAATACATGTTTAATCCCACAAAGGTCCAAAGTACAAGAACTATATTACAAGATACACAATCCAAAAATTCCAAAATACATGCTCTTGTACTACATATCATCTAACTCCAAAATGCATCCATTGATCTTGATATAGCTAAGCACATAGGGAAACAATTCACAATTTTCCTTTTCTGTTACTATCATTATACTCTGCATTTCCTGCAATACATACTTGAAAACACAAAATGACGATTACACCTGAAGGTCTAGTGAGATCCCTTTTTCCATGTAGTTGCAGGGTGAAAATCACCAAAACATTATTCAAATAAAGTCATTTGACATTATGAAGTGTAAATCCACATTCTGTTTATGTCCATCGGAACTCTGGTTCCAAAGACCAGACTTAGAAAATATTTTATCAAATAAGAGGACCAGAGCTCCTTTGGTTCCTCTACCAGAGCTTCTAGTTCAGCCAACCAGAGTCTCTTACTCAAGTAAAATCATCAAAACTTTCATAGATCAACACCATAGATAATAAAATAGCCTTCTCAGGCATAAAAACATATTTCAAAAAGATCTTGTATGACCCGAGCTCTGGTTCTACTAGCCAGAGCTTCTGGCTTAAAATGCAAGACCAACCAGAGGCCTTCTGGTCCAACGCCTAGGCCAACCAGAGCCCCTCAGGTCTGTCTCTTATTTGTATACAAAGTTTCTAAGTTAAAATAGTATGAAAATCTTTTGAATATCCTTTAAAATATGATTTTGATACAGAGCTTCTATTTAATAGATACAGAACCTCTGGTTTACATAAAACATTAGTAAAAGACTTGTATTAATATCGAATCATCATCCAGAACCCTCTGGTTCTATTATGAGGACCAACCAGAGCCCCTCTGGTTCCTTTCAAGGAACAAACAGAGGTTCTCTGGTTCCTCATAAATCCAACACTTTGTTTCAAAACAAAGTTTATCCAAAACCATTGACCATAGGCCAAGTTTTCTCCTTCTCAATAACATCAATACTTTCATTTCTAATAAGAGCAACATCTCTGAGTCCTCAAATCACAAAGAAGTAAGAACTCAAATTTATTTCACTCCTAAGAGACATAATAACAAGAGCTATAATAATTCCACACACAATTGCCACCCTTATATCCAAAGGTACACCTCTCTTTGATATGCCACCCTTATAACCGAAGATACACCTCTCCTTGATATGCCACCCTTATCCCATGGTACACCTCTCCTTGATATGTTACCCTTATTTCCTCATCAAAATCTATGGATTAGTTCCAAACAAAGACAGACCGAAGTCACAACCGTCTTGATGAAACAACCTCCATAGTTTTATGCACAAAATCTATAGATTAATCCCAAACAAAGACAGACCGAAGTCACAACGGTCTTGAAGAAATATTCTCTATAGTTTTTAACCAATAATGACTTCAAAACAATTTTATATTCAAAACTTTATAACTCAAGAACAACCAGTTCTTTTAATGTCATTTTCCACCCAAGATTTCCTTTAAATCCTTAAAATAGGATATTAGTCATATTGTTTCAAAGAAGCAAAACCTTCTTTATTTTCTAAAACAGTTTTCTCAACCAGATTCATAACACTCAACTCAAAACTGTTTAAAAACAGAATTACCATTCTTCCTCAATGAATAAATTCATCCCAAAACCCTGCAGTTTCAAATACTATTACTTAAAAGAATTTGGTAATAAGAACTCATCTTATAAGCACAAATTTGCAAGTTCAAATACACATATTTCCTTAATCACTTTTGTGCAATAGTCCCTTCTTCAAGAACACTTCCACCGCCACACACACACTTTCTTTTCTCTCAAAAGGTTTCTTTTCCATAAACAAGATAGAATAAGATCTTATCTTTTTACTTTCCTATATATATTTCTTAATAGAGGCGGTGGTGGATTTACTATTATAATACTCTTTGGGCAGTGGGTTTTAATATTTTAAAACATCCTTTCTTAACCATGAAGGTTTACCTCTTTTCACAATAAATTATTAACAAACTAGTTAAGCATTTTACCCCACCAATCATGCAATTCAATTTACGTGCACATATCTATGTGAATACCTACACATATATGCACAGTATCACCTTTTACACATATATGCATATTGTCCATGCATTTAATCAAATAATCATGCATGCCAACACGTATTTCACAAAATAATCACATAAAGGTTACTTCGACCCAGGTTATCTGAAACCCGGTTATCACAATTACAGACAATACTGCCCTAATGTTCTGCCAACCAATCCATGCCTACCATTATATCAAAATCTTTCATCTACATTGGGAACAGTTGAATTGGTAACTCACACCCCTCAATAACAATAACGCAGTTATTGAATACACATGTAACAAATTCTTGACTATTAGCAGTGTCAACTACTAATTCATCGTCAAGTGGCACATAATTCAAACATGAAAATTGAGCAAATGAAGGTGATACAAACGAAAAGTTTGCACTTGAGTCAAACAACACCTTAACATGTATAGAATTCAGAAGAAAGGTACCTATTACTATGTCAGGTATGGCCTTTGCCTCATTCTTTGTCATCTAGAAGGACTGACCTCGCGCCCCTCCTTGCCCTCCTCTGGATACACAAGGTCGTCCACAACTACCCGATATATTACTCCCCATGGTCAACTGTGAAGTTCTCAACAATGGATAGTTGGGTCGAATATGGTCTTGGGGAATTGCAATTAAAACTCCCTCTGATAGATAGGCAACTTCATGAAAAATGACATGCCTCCCCAAACTTATAACATTTTCTCGGGTCCGCTTTACAGTCACCTTGATGAACCTGTCGACACCGAGTACAAACTTTCTCACCGGCCTTCTGTTTAGCTCTATTACCATATTTCACCGATTTTGACCCACGAAAATTAGACGAATGTCCTTCCCATTTCCTTTTCTCAACAACCTTACCCTCTGCCTGCTTGTTCTTGTTCCGTTCAGTAACTTCTACCGCGTCCACAATTAATGAAAAAGTAGTAGGGTTCATGGAGATCACAAATTTACAGATCGACGGTTTTAAACCCCAAATATACCTCTCCACCTCTCTGGATTCTGATGAAATCTAGTGTTCAACAAACCGGGAATACTTGATGAACTTCTCAGTATACTCCCGAACACTTCCATTGCCTTGTTCCAACTTAAAAAAATCTTCATCCATTTGTCGTATAGGTGTCTTGGGACATAACTGATCTTTGAATCGGTTCACAAATTTTGTCCAATATAACGTTTGTAAGACATCTGTCCTGGTCAAAGACTCAACTTCTCACCAAAACAGAGCCTAAGACTTTAATACAGATACGGAAAATTGAACTTTATTTTCCTCTGGACACTTAATGGTATTAAACACAGATTCGATCTCCTTGATCCAGCATATAGCCTTAACTGGATTTCTTTCTCCAGAAAATGTTGGCGGTTTACAAGTCAAAAACATCTTATTGTCTCCCTCTTTGTTGTGAGCAACTGGAATAGAGGAATGCACTTCCACTCTTTCTGTTTCAACCCTGGCAGGTACTCCCATGATGGATGTCAAGGTTTCCCTTAGCTTTCCTATCTCTTCTTCCAACATATCTCTTGTTATATATTATGGATGAGGCACCTGTTCTTCATGAACATTCCAAGAGTGAAATTCCTCCCACTCGGAATGAGTCTCAGCCTGACTCCTCCCTTGTGCCTGGCTTCTTCCTATGCCCCTTCCCTTAGTTCTTCCCCGACCTCTATTTTCAGAAGTACTCGTTGGAAGATTAACAGGTGATTCCTCTTTTTCTTCAGATTCAGGACGACTGATTCTCTCAGATCTTCATGTTCGGCTAGACATCTGCAGATTTCAATGTTTATAATCACATATGTTAGACCCCATAATTCATATTTGTAAAACTAATGAAGAACAACAAGTGATGAAGAACCAGAAGGCCGATGTAAGACTTCAAAGGAAAAACGGCTAAGTCCTCAATACAACAAGAGGGTCGATGAATCGACCAGAGGTGCGATGGATCGAGCATCTTCATAACCCCTTTGGTTACCAACACTTGGAGTTTTCTACAATAGTTCAACGAGAGGCATGCGATGAAGATATCAAGATAAGTTTGAATAACGCCCCATAGAAGACAGCTGGAAATGACTAATCGACCGCTGGATTCTACAAAGTTTTATCTTGTTTTACTTATTATCCGTGTTTAGATAAGCTTTATCTTTCCTAGAAGATTTGCTAGATAGTCTCTCTAGATAGTTATCTTCTTGTTTAGCTTTCTAGTATAAATAGGTGTTAGACCTATCCTAATCGGTTAAGCTTTTACTATCATTTGGAATAAAGTGAATATTCCGGTAGTCAAGTATATTCTTAGAATATTCATATTTTGTTCTTGAGTGTTCGTCATTTTATTAATTCACACGACATAGTTAGGTTATTCTTAATTTAATTATTAGTGTTATTGAGAAATATAGGATCAACAACATATTCACATCCAATTGATTGTTTTTCAATCAAAACGATCATTAAAAACTCTCAATTCGCTTTTTTCATTCATTCAAAAATTCATAAAAATCTTCTCTTAAAAGCGTATTTTTTTCCTATTCCAAATCTTCAATGGCCAACTGGAATTCTGCTTATAGTGTTGGTTCTCTCACCAAACCTCCAACTCTTCAAAGAGAAGAGTACCCACAATGGAGGATAAGGATGGTGAACTTTCAGGAAGGGATGGATAAAAATCTTCTGCAATCTGTCATGGAGGGTCCCTACATACCCCAGACTCTTGTTCCAAGAGTCCCAGGAACGAGCACGACAGCAGAAATACCAGCTTACTACATGCCCAAGGACGAGAAGAATTGGGATGAAGATGATATGGAACGCATAGAGACTGACAAAAAGGCAAAAAGATTAATTATCATGGCCATTTCCAATGAAATCTTCCAATCCCTCGATGCATGCACCACAACAAAGGAACAATGGGATGAGTTGGCAAGTCAATTATAAGGAGGAGCAAAATGAAGAAAAATCGTAGAGCTCAATGTTAGCTCTATTATTCACTTCTTGTAAAAGTATGAAAAAATATTCTGCAAGTGTTGACAGAAGGGTATCTTCCACAGAAGACAACAGAGGACTAGCAACAGAAGTTGTTTGGTCGTGCAAGTAAAGTGTAACAGAACCTCTGATGTCTCTCACAGAGGTTCTGGAAAATGGTCCTCTGGCAATAAGATCATACAAGTCAATTACAGCAGAGCCTCTGAGATGGCTCACAGAGGGTCTGCGGATTAGTCTTCTGTGAAGATCCTGTTCTACTGTTTTTCAAAGGTTGTTTGCTGTATGTGCTTCTCACGTGACTAGGACTTAATAGACTTTATTTGGACGGCTTAGATGATTTCTTTCTTTTAAGATCTTGTCAGTAAGGTCGTTAGGGACTAGTATAAATAGCAGCTTAGGCCGTTGTAAATTGTGTGCTTCCGAATTGTAATCGTCTTAATTTTCAATTGAATGAATTAAAAAACCTTTGAAGCTATTCTCCTGTGTTCATCTTCTTCCTCATATAAACTGTGTGTTCTTGGTTTAATTACTCTGTTATGTTCTTATTATTGTTTCCGTTGCACTGTAATCATCCTAGAGTTCATTCAGAGTAATAGATCAATATCAAAGCTGAATTTACAGGTCCAACAATTGGTATCAGAGCAGGAATTGAATTCTAATTCGATTAATTCTGTTTTTGGTATTAATCTGTATTTTCTAAGAACACAAGTCTTCTTCAGATTACCCTGTTTTACTCTATTAAATCAGCTTCATCTTATTCCTATTTTTTCTTCTTCTAATTTCAATGGCGAACTTGGCCAATACCTCGTTCAAGAGCATTGGTTCTCAATCAAAACCTCCCACGCTTATTTGTGAGGAGTATCCGCAATGGAAGGTGTGAATGATCAACTTTTTAGAGGGAATTCACCCTAGAATGTGTGAATTTCTTTACAATCCTCCTTATGTACAAATGAATTTAATTCCAAGAGTTCCAGCTACTGGCACAACCCCTGAAATTCCTGAGCATTACGAGCCAAGACCTATTGCTAACTGGAGTGATGAAGACAAGATAGTGGTTGATTTGAGCAGCAAGTGCAAATGGTTGTTAATCATGGCAATACCTCACGAGATCTTTAAATGTATTGATCACTGCCAACTGTCCATGGATATTTGGG
>NC_037540.1:29546550-29547656 GCF_001531365.2 Cynara cardunculus var. scolymus | reverse complement strand
AATGGATGCACCTAACCATGTCTATGAAGGCCACCTTGGATTTGGAAGTTTGGACTTTGGCTGACTTATTTGGTTCTCTTAAAAGTCAAGAGCCTCAAGTTCTACAAATGAAGAAGAACTAYGGTGGTCCGCTTGCTCTGGTTGCAGAGGATGGCAGCTCTGGAAAGAAGGAAGATAAGGAGAAGAAGAAGAATAAGAAGATCCTGATAGCTGAGAGTGAGGAGAGTTCTGGAGAGGAAGTCTCGATGAAAGAGATGATGAAAACTCTGGCCTTGATCACCAGAGAATACAGAAAGGGTGGTGAGGGGAAGGAGTACAAGAGTTTCAACAGAAGAAACTTCACAGAGGGTGGTAGATCTGAGGCAAGGGAGAAGGAGCAGAAGCCTTCACAGAAGGTAGAGGAGCAGAAGAAAGAAGAGTCGAAAGAAGGATGCTTTAGATGTGGCAAGCCAGGCCACTTTGCTGCAGATTATTGGTCAAAAGGGCCAAAGGCTCCACAGAGGGGTCCTAGAGATGCAGCCTTCTACAAAAAGAAGGCTGACTACTGTCAACAGAAGTCTCTGCTAGCTCAATTGAGTGAGTTAGTAACTGATGAATCCTCTGATGAAGATGATCAGAAGGGTCTCCTTRCTTGGGAAGACTCGGACACAAAGGATGAGCTCTTCTGTGGAATGGCAAAGATCGACTCTGACTCCTCTGAAAGAAATGACCGAGAGGTTTCTACTTCTTATTCTTCTGAATCACTTGATCTATACACAGAGATCATTGATAATCTTGATTCATGTCATTTGGAGCATTTCAAGCTAAAAGAAAAACTTTCTCTTTGTGAAAAAGAAGTCATTCTTCTCACAGAGGAAAGAAACATATTTTTAAAAATATTCGAAGAAGCTCAAACAAATTTTATCAATTTGGAAAAATCCTCAAAAGAAAAGTTTGCCGTGATTCAAAAAGATTTGAAAGACAAGGTGGATGAGTTAAGGAAGTTGGAGCATGAGAARTRYAATRKTACTTCTGTCAAAGAATTCTTCCAAAAAGAAAGAGAATTTTTGCACCAAGACGTTCTTGACAGAGAGCTCAAAATTAGAAAATTTCAAGAGGCTCAAAAT
>NC_037540.1:29529748-29541440 GCF_001531365.2 Cynara cardunculus var. scolymus | reverse complement strand
TTTACAAAAGCCCTTGATGAGAAAAGGTTTAATTTCCTTGTTGAGAAAATAGGAATGGCATGTCCAGAGTTCTAGATGTTGAATGTCTTGTTGTTTATTCTTTGTTGTATAAATATTTTCTTTGAGTAATCTCTTTTTGTATATAATTTTTTTTTTGTATATAATTTCATTTTGTATATAGTTTTATTTATTGATTAACCTTCACTTGTCTTCATAGTTAACAGGTTTATCTTGCAGAGACTTGCAAGGTTTGAGGGGGAGTATGTGCTTAAAAAGAATAAAACCTTTTGAAGAAGAAAAATATATTTCATCACACAAGTCTTTTCACAGATCCTCTGTGATACCTCTCAGAGGCTCTTTGAACATATTCTCTGTCGATACTTCTTAGGATTTTAAAAGTTTTTGTTTTGAAGGGGGAGCCATGGAAGCTGGCTCATAGGGGGAGTTTTGAAATGAAAATCAAAACTTCATAAGATGCCAAAACTTTTGAAATATCTTGTTCTCAGAGGTCAACTCATAAGAACCTCTGACGCTTCTATCAGAGGCTCTGTGGGTTTGAACTGAGCAAGTACTCATCTCCCTGAGGATTTTCAAACCGTTTAGGAAAATAAAGGTGTAACATGCTAAATGACCCCGCACATATCACAGAGGCCCTGTTACCCTTAGGCCTCTGACAGAACTCTCTTCTATAGTTTTGTATTATTGATATGGTGCGCGTGGTTCTGTGGGTAAGGGTTAAAGTATATCACGCGCATGTCAGAAATGGGGGCGCACGTCATCAATCGTGCATCTTCCCAACATTGTGTGTCATATTTTTGATTCGTCACACCCTATAGCCACTTATCACGTTATTTCTCCCAATAAACGGTTCGGTTTCAAATCCCTCACTATAAATACCCCTTCCCCCCAAAGCGTAAACCTTTACAATACTCCCTACTCCGACGAACAAGCTTTCCGGCCAAAACCTGCAATTATGTCTTCCAGCTCCTCCGCCTCCGCTCAATCTGCAAATGTCTCAAGCGACAACTAAGTAACCCAATCCCAAGCTCTAACGTCTCATGCTCTATCTTTTTTCCAAAATCGATACGAGAAAGTTGTACTGGTAAAGAAACCAAATAATTATTTCTTCGCTCCATCTTCATCTGGCTTTCCTGAATATACATATCCTCTCATTGAAATCCTTCGCAACCATCCATTTTACTATGCTCTCTCAGCCACTAAACCTACCCCTGAAACATATATTACCCAATTCTTGCTAAGCTCATATATCACTACCCTAGATAATTATGGATTGAGCATTGTAGGTTATGCCTCTCATCCGACTGTGAAATCGCCTGTTCCAATGGAACTTAATGTGAATACCCTTTGAACAGCCCTGCACCTACCCTCMTTGGCAACTCTCAATTTGGATACCTTCGCCCCAACCCCAACAGACGGCGAACTAATTCAATTTCTTGAATTTCACTCCTACACTGCCAAGACTAAAATTGTTAAAAGGACTAAATTCAAACGGAAAGGCCTTCTCACGCTATGCTTTCCATTGTATATGGAATCTATTTCAACCTGCCCCTTGATTACGTACAACTCATATTTGAAGACATGGTGGGATTAATCAAGAAGAAGTGCACTACTTAGAGGGGTGAGAAATCTAAAGTGAAGGCACAGAAGAAGGCCAAAGAGGACCTAAATCATCCAAATCTAATTATGCAAAGGTTCTTTGGTCTGGTCTTTGGCGATATGTTAGCAGAGAAGCTGCCCTCTGTAGAGCCTAATGCGCGTCTGTATGCGATGAAGGAGTTCCACCCCACAGAGCATGAGCTGGGATACAGAAGCCCAAGAGCTTTATCTAAAGCCATACTCAAATACCTTAGCCACAGAGATAGGAAAGCGTGCAGACGTGGATACAGGAGGCCAGAGCTAGTCCCTGAAACCCCTCCACGCATAGGAATCCTCTTAGGAGAGAGTACAAAAAATGAGGGTTGAGGGAAGAAGGGAGGAGCCAGCAGAGGCTAGAGAGGTGAGTGAGGACAGACCGAGACTAGCAAGTCCCCCACCAAAGAAGACAAAGAAGACTCAGAAGGGTGTTGACTCTTCTGAGAAAAAGAAAGGGAAGAAGAGACCCACAGAAGAAGAGGGTCCAAGCAGTCCTCTACAAAAGCYAAAGAAGAAGAAATCRAAGAAGGCCCAACCYGCAGAGGTTGTGGTCACAGAGGCTGTAATCCMAGAAAGCCCTGCAGAGGCTGCTCCAAAGCGCAGAAGGTTGYRCAAGGTTGYTCACGAAGAGTCCCCAAYAGAGYAGATACAMGATGTMCTCTTMCACATCCAACAAGAGTTTAAAGCGCCCACAGAGGTAGCGGATTTGGGGACAGAAGTCGTAATAGACGACGAAGAAGAAGAGTTGGAGATAGAAGAGGGAGTAAAAGATGTCGAAGGCACACATCCTAGCCCCCCTCCTAGTGCTACCCACATTTCTAGGGACCCTGTTATAGAGGGAACCCCTATTGAACAAGGCATGCACACGCTGAGCCCTAAACCAGCAAACCTCACAGAGGACATTCTTTCATCCTCTGTCGAATGCACAGCCCGGAAACCACAATCAACTCCAACATCTTCTCAAAAGGATGCTGATTTTACAATAAGAGTCCATTTGCCCAAGGACTCGTCACAACCCAGAGAGGCATCCGTCGCCCCTCCACACTTGAGTGAACAACCAAGTCATGCTTCAGAGGCAAGCGAGAGAGTCACAGAGGCTGTGGGTCTAGAACGCCCAAAGTCTCCACTCGATCCCTCTGCCAAGTTAGGCGCTAAACCTACTGGGCACGACATCGACAGAACACTGTTAGGCTCTCCAATTGGAGATGTTCGAGGATCTGGTGGAAGTCCTCGAGCTAACATCGAAAAACCAGTCACTGAGGGCGCCTCACACTCCGAGGCTACTAGGTCACCATGTGTTGGTGATCTAGGTTCTCAGAGTACTTATGTGACGAAGGAGGAGTTACAAACCTTTGCCACAGAGGTATTCAAGAGGATGGATGAGTTGAAAAGCTTGTTCTCCTCCCGACAGGTGATAGAGGCTCTTGCACCGTTAACAGAGGCTCTGAAGGAGTTGACTTCCACAACTTCTGAGCTCAAGGCAACCGTTTCAGCCTTTCAGAGCTCTGTCCTCAACAAAGATGACCTCACAAAAGCTTTCAACGCCTTGTCACTCAACCCTTCTTCAATCCAAAAGCTCAAGACAAAACTATCAGAGGTTGCCGCCCAATTCACTGCAGACTTTATTTCCGCTGGATACATGGATTATTCTGCCTTCAAGGACGAGATGTTAGGATCAAGCGCTTACCCACTACACCAAAAGCAATTGCCTTGGTGAAGGTGCAACCTTATTTCCCTTATAGCGTAGCAGCCAGCGCCACGTTTCGATTTAGGAAGATGCTGGAACCGTGACCAACAATCCCCCCCAGCATCTGCCGGTACTAATAAGAGCTTCGTTAGAAGTCCATGGCCGCGCAACATGCCTTTCTCATAATTATGCACTCCTTGCATATTATGCACACCATGGGATTCGAACCCGTGACCTGCTCTGATACCAATTGTTAGGATCAAACGCTTACCCACTACACCAAAAGCAATTTCCTTGGTGAAGGCGCAACCTTATTTCCCTTATAGCATAGCAGCCAGCGCCACGTTTCGATTTAGGAAGATGCTGTAACCGTGACCAACACGAGATCAAAGGGATGTTCTGCTCTGCGGTCACCTATGGCATTGACTCTAAATCCTCCAGGGCTAATATTAACCATCTAGCCACTCACAGAGAGCTAGACGCAATGGTTGAGGCCCTTGGAGAGATCATGCAGAAATACACTGACCAACTCCTCAAGGAAGCCCGAGCAAGCAACGAAGCTATAAGAGACTACACGAAGAAACTCATCAAAGAAGGTGATAACTTCATAAATGAGATCTATCGTTGCATCTCTAAGATGAAATGGGCCACAGAGATGGATATCAATACTGCCTCTGTGATTGCTGAGGAGGTCATTCAAAAGATGGAGAGTGAGGCTTCCAAAGTTTTAAAGCGATTGAAGAAGGCTCCCTTTATTACTTGCAAGGCAAAGGCCACTAAAATCCATGGCGATCAAGAAGGTGATGACCATGATCGTCATGAGGGGGAGAAGAAGAAAGAGGAACCAAAGAAGACAACCTCTGCCAAACCACTAAAGATAGTGGACTCTGCTGCTGCCCTGTTCTCAAAAGACAAATCTCCAGAGCCTAAGGGGAAAGGCAATGGTAAAGCAGTAGAGGAGTCGCCACAGAAGGGGTCAAGCTTTGAGACGCCAGAAGAGATAAATGAAGAAGAGTATGATGACCTGGATCTCATTTGAGCTTTAAAGGCGTCTTTGGCAGAGGCACAGGCAAGAAAGGGCAGAGCCCCTATCCCCAGAGCTGGAGAAGGCTCTTCCTCTAAAATGGCGAAGGAGGAAACGTCCACGGGTACGTTTGACGCCCTGGTAGGAACTGTCAAGCTAATCCTACCAGAGGGGTCTACCCAGAGGCCGATACTAGAAGAAGAAGAAACCAGAATGCCAGAATCTGCCACAGTGGGGAGGGTTTCTGAGATTCTTGAATCTATGAGCAAGATTCCTACGCAGAAAGTGCGCACAGAGCCCGTAACCACTGTGGAGGAGATTCTACGGTGGCGTTACTCTGCCATGGACACAGAGCCCCATTACGATCCTGAGCTTACAGGAATGCCCTCTGCCGCCGCAAAGTTCCACATCTCAAAACTCACAAGGCCACGCGAGCAGGTCTTCTCAAAGCACGTGATAACTTCTCTTGAAACCATATCTCCGAGGACTATGCTGAAGAAGACCGTGCTTTATTCTCAATATATGGTGAAGAAGGATGACGGCAACCTCTACACTTTCACAGATGCTGACCTCCACAACCTCTGTGTATTTGACCTTATCTTCTTGCACAAAATTCTTAACAAGTACATGGAGAGGAGGTCAAGCTATTCGATTTCTCTTAGAAGGCTGATTGAGGTGATGCGTGCTCAAGTAAATTTCTACAGCCAGAAAGATTTCGACATTATGATGAGGTTGGCCCAACCAGATTTGAAGATTTCCCCTCCAAAGAACAGGYCTAGTTGGTTGCTTAGGTCTCATCCAAACACCATTGTCCACAATCCTATCTTTGGGTTGGTTTTCGTGGACAAGGATGAGATTCTAAGGTTCTTTGATCTGGCAGAGGTGAACAAGTATTCGACAAAGTCTCTTGAGTGGGTGTTCAACCTAGTAGCAGCAGAGGTGCACAGAGGGCATATAAGGGCGGACGAAGTGACTGGTCTTCTGGAAACAATCAAAGTTCAAGTCTCCTTCAGAGAGTGGATATTCAAAGTCTACAAAACTATCAAGTCAGATCTGCATTTTGCCGTAGATGACTATCCAGACTCTGCTGTGGAATAATTCTTGTAACAGTATAGGCCTGAGCAACAAATTTTTTTAATTCTTTCAATTAATGTAATTCTTTTCAGAGGATGAGTTTAATCTCCTCTTGTAATTCTTTCATTTAGTCATTTCTTACAACTTTTTGTCTAAATTTACTTTTTCATACTTAGGGGGAGATTGTTAGCTCTATTATTCACTTCTTGCAAAAGTATGAAAAAGTATTCTGCAAGTGTTGACAGAAGGGTATCTTCCATAGAAGACAACAGAGGACTAGCAACAGAAGTTGTTTCATCATGCAAGTAAAGTGTAACGGAACCTCTGATGTCTCTCACAGAGGTTCTGGAAAATGGTCCCCTGGCAATAAGATCATACAAGTCAATTACAGCAGAGCCTCTGAGATGGCTCATAGAGGGTCTGCGGATTAGTCTTCTGTGAAGATCCTGTTCTACTGTTTTTCAAAGGTTGTTTGCTGCATGTGCTTGTCACGTGACTAGGACTTAATAGACTTTATTTGGACGGCTTAGATGATTTCTYTCTTTTAAGATCTTGTCAGTAAGGTCGTTAGGGACTAGTATAAATAGCAGCTTCGGCCTTTGTAAATTGTGTGCTTCCGAATTATAATCGTCTTAATTTTTAATTGAATGAATTGAAAAACCTTTGAAGCTGAATCTTGTGTTCATCTTCTTCCTCATATAAACTGTGTGTTCTTGGTTTAATTACTCTGTTCTGTTCTTATTATTGTTTTCGCTGCACTGTAATCGTCCTAGAGTTCATTTAGGGTAATAGATCAATATCAAAGCTGAATTTACAGGTCCAACACTCAATGTCTCAACGAGTATACCAACTTCAAGGCTCTTTCTTATGAACCGATTCAGAAGACGTACGATCGTTTCAACACATTGTTCAATCCTCTAATCAAAACTGCTGCAGCTTGCTCTGATACCAATTGTGTGTCCCTACTAATCAATCTTCACACTTCTATCAACAATCTATGACCGAATCCAGATATTTCTTGTAAGAACATCAAGAACACTTAAGATGAATATTGAGAGAAAAAGCCAAACTTCGAGACTTGGTCAAATCTTCTTTACGTATTCAGAATATTACAAATGAGCTCTCCTACTTAGATTTACAAAGACATTACCCTATTTATAGGGTCAAACCTCTAAACACAAGTCAAAGTCAAACCTTCCTAAGAAAAGTCAAACACGATGACTTTTACAAATATAGACAATATTTAACTTTCAAGACGAATACAATTTAATACTGATTTTCAGTCCTAACAACGTGTTATTCCTTATAAGTCTTGGCGATGAGTGAACTCAGTTGTCGATGTCCCTCCAAGCAAATCAGGACTTAGACAGCTGTCGCTTCATGACGTCTATGGAACACTTGTTGCACAAGATAATGATATTATGAAGAGAAAAGTATCCATCGGTGGACCCCTTGCTCTTGCTGCAGAAGAAAATGATGTTTGAATACCTCCACGAGAGACCACAAGAAAAAAAAAGGCAAGAAGGCCCTTGTAGTAGAATCAGAATCGGAAGACGAGGCATCCGAGTCAGATGATGATCTCAAAGCCTTTGCCAAGTCTCTGGCCTTGATCACAAAACAGTTCCAGAGGAAGTTCATCAAAAAGTCATATGAGCGAAGAGACTCCAGAAGGGAGAAGTACTAGCCATCCTATGAAAAGAAGCCGTCAAAGTTCTATCGGCGGGAAGAAAAAAGAGAGGGAAGAGAAGCAAGAGAAGCAGAAGAGAGAAGAAAAGAGAAGACATAGACGGAAGGAAGAATGACCCTCGCTGCTTCAGATGCGGAAAAATCGGTCATTTTTCAAAAGAATACAGAGGACGTCTGGTGAAGGATGCGAACTATTACAAAAACAAGTACAAATACAATCTTAAAGTGCGAAGCCTGATGGCTGAAAAAGAAAATTGGGTGTCTGATTCTTCGTCTGATGAAGAAGACGAGGCACTTATCTGTCTTATGGCCATGTCCAACACAGAATCCGCCTCTGACTCTGATGAACAGGTATGTGAGTCTTCTATCGATGAAACCAACTCTGCTCTATCTGAGCTAGAGTTAAGGGTAATGAAACTTTCAGAGGATTTCTTGAAACTCAAGGAAAAATTAAATTTTGAAAAATCTGAAAGAATAAAATCTGAAAGAATAAAATCTGAAAAAGAAGTCAGTTTCTACAAAAGAGAGACTGATCTTCTAACCGAAGAAAAAGTTGAACTAGTTAAGGAAAAGGCTCGCATCGCCTCACTTAAAAAATCAGAGGAAGAAAAACGTCTCGATTTAAACAAGAAAATAACGAAGGACTTAGAAAAGAAGGCAAAGGCTTTAAAAGAATCCGAGGTAGAGAGGCTTAACTCAGTTGCTCTCAAAGATTTCTTTCAAAAGGAAAGGGAGATTCTTCATCAGAAGCTTCAAACCAATGAACTACTGATGAAGAAATATAAGGATGCCCAAAATGTGTACAAAAAACTAACCGGTCAAAAGGACACTCAAAGGATTGGATTCAATGAATTGGACTTCTTCATTGAAACAAAGGAATCCAGCCTTGAATCCACTTTCAAACTTGGATGCATTCAAAAACCCGACTTTTTCCCTAAACCCAAAGCAAATTCAAAAGGGTTAAAGTCGATGGAAAAACTGTTCTCTTGAGACAGGATATTGAAAATGTGGTGTACAAGAACAACACATATATGAATTCTGATGAAGGGAATGATGCTTCCACACCAGAGACCAATGGAAACCCTATGGTTAAACCAGAGTCTCTGGTCATCAATCCCACTTCATCAGCATGTGTTGTTGATGAAAAGGAGAATCTTATTAAGGAACCATCATCTGATGAATCAATGAACCATCCAAGTAATATTGGAAGTTCATCTAAGTCAGAAGCGATGGAACCCCCACCAAATCATTCTGGACCATCAACCTCTGGACGCACTCCTCCCACAAACATCCATGACAATTTTGATTTCGAGAAATCCGCAAGAGACTTTCTTGACTCGAAATCTGAAGAAATAATCTGTGAATTACCAGAGGTCATCGAGGATAAGAAGCCTCAAAACTTCAAACCCTCAATGAAATATGATGTTCCAGCATCTATAAAAACTTCAGACAAAGGAAAAGGAAAGCTAAGTAACACCAAGTATGCCAACGATACCTCACAAGGCCCAAGTACTTCATTTAAGTTCATAAAGTTTACTCACGCACAAAAACAGAAGTGGCTTGCCTCTGAAAATTCTAACCACCACTTTTCTTTTCATTCAGCTGAAGAAAAGCAGCCCTCCCTCAGGAAAGAAGTAAATACCAAACCTTCTACAAATAAAAAATCTGAACTAGATAGGAAGTTCGTAAAAACAACCGATGCTAGGATAGGATTTTCATCCCCTGTATTTACTTTTTCATTTTCAACAAATAAAAAGAAAGTTAAACATTCATGTTCAAAATATCCTAACTGTCAATGTTTACCACTTTTACAAAACCTGATGAACCACATGTTAACCCACCGCTGCATATTTTCCAAACACGTCTATCGCTATAATGTTCAAACCAACGAAAACGTAAAAAAGCCCAAGTCTAAGGGCAAGGGAAATGCAAACAGACCCAAGTCTGCAAAGGCTAAGGGTAATGAAAATCAGCCCACTCCCAAGAGGGCTGATGAAAAGAGAGAGGTCGTATCCCCCACTAACCAACGTGGACCCATTATGAAATGGGTACCTAAAACCTCTTAATTTGTCTTGCAGGACCAGCATGTGCAACCATGGTATATGGATTCATGTTGCTCCAGGCACATGACTGGTGACAAAAGTCAGCTGTCCTCCTTCATCGAGAAATCTGGACGCTCTATCACGTTTGGAGACAATAGTAAGGGTACAATCAAGGGATACAACACACTCATAAAAGGCAACATCTCCATCTGCAAAGTGGCTTATGTTGAAGGTTTGAAGCATAACTTACTAAGCATAAGCCAGTTCTGTGACAAGGGTCTTGAAGTTAGATTTCGCAAAGGTTTCTACATCATCGAAACACAGCCCGACCAAACCATCATCAAGGCAAAGAGAGAAGGGAATCTCTATCTTCTGGATTTTCAATCCTCTGTGGGATAAGACACCCTCTACCTAAGAGCGATGAAAATTGGCTATGGCATCAGAAGTTCCCACATCTGAACTTTGACGTACTAAAGAAACTAGCCAAACATAAGTTGGTCCAGGGGATTCCAGATCTTAATTTCGAAAAAGACCATCTATGCTCAGCCTGCGAAATGGGGAAGCTGAAACGGGCCTCTCATAAAACAAAGTCAGAAACCACCTGCACCAAGCCCTTGGACATGATACACATAGATCTCTGTGGGCCTGTATCTACACAAAGCCTCTCTGTAAAGAAGTACATTTTAGTACTAGTTGATGAATACTCCAGATACACTTAGGTTGAGTTCGTAAAGAAGAAATTAGACGTTCCTGAACTCCTCATCGGGGTGATGAAAACGCTCCAAGTCCTTCTACAGCGTAAGCTCATCAAAGTTAGAAGCGACAATGGAATTGAATTCAGAAATGCCAGAATCGATGAATATCTCATCAATGAAGGCATTTCCCAAAACTTTTCAGCTGCAAGAACCCCACAACAAAATTGAGTAGTAGAGCGAAAGAACAGAACCTTAGTAGAAGTAACAAGGACCATGCTTGCTTCATTGGAGTTACCCATCACCTTCTTGGCTGAAGCTATTTCCACTGCCTGATTCACCCAGAATCGGTCAATCATCAACAAGAGGCACTAGAAGACACCCTATGAGCTCATCAGTCAAAGAAGACCAAATGTCAAATATTTCTATGTCTTTGGATGCAAATGTTTTGTACTCAATGATAGGGAATATCTTGGCAAGTTCGACAAAAAATATGATGAGGGGATTTTTCTGGGATATTCTCAAACTGCAAAGGCCCACAGAGTCTACATCAAAAGGACAAAGATCGTCATCGAAAGCATCAATGTGTCCTTTGATGATTCCACACATATGACTTGTGTACACAGCAGTTCAGGACTCGGACTTCAATAGAGAGCCTCTGATTCATTATTTGTCAAACCCAATGAATCAAAGTTAGCTCATTTGTTTGAAGACATCTTCGAAGATGAAGTAGACCCTAGACAAGCACCACTTGCAAAACCCTCTTCCAGAGCCGATGAAGAACATGAAGTCTCCAATGCTAAAGGTACAACTCTTACTGAAACTCATGTTACTTCACCTTCTACTTCTTCTGTGTCTTTAGATCAAGAACCAGAACAAGAGGCAGAAGATAAATCTGGAGATGATCTTTTTAAGGGGGAGCAAGCAGTTCCATCGATTGATGAAGAACTGCATCCTGTTGCTATAGAACCCCAATCTTGCACCCAGTGGACAAAAAACCATCCACAACACCAAATCATTGGTGATCCAACATCTGGTGTCAAGACAAGATCCGCAACGGCCAATGAATGCCTCTTCGCCAAATTTTTGTGCATGATCGAACCGAAGAAGATCTCTGAAGCACTACAAGACCCAAACTGGATAGATGCAATGCAAGAAGAACTACTCCAGTTTGAGAGAAACAAAGTGTGGTCCCTCATGCCTCTACTCAAAGGGAAGACGACCATAGGAATCAAATGGGCCTTTAGAAACAAGAAGGATGAAGATGGCATAGTAGTAAGGAACAAGGCCAGGCTTGTTACCACGGGCTACTGCCAGGAAGAAGGGATTGACTACGATGAAACATTTGCTCCCGTTGCAAGACTTGAGGTCATCAGGATATTCCTAGCGTATGCAGCACACAAAGGCTTCAAGGTCTATCAGATGGATGTCAAGTCTGCCTTCATTAATGGTAAGCTTCAAGAAGAAGTATATGTGCAGCAACCCCCTGGGTTTGAAGATCCAAAGCATCTAGAGTACGTCTACTTTCAGGACAAAGCCCTCTATGAGCTGAAACAAGCACCTAGAGCCTGGTATGATACTCTCTTTACTTTCCTCATCGACAATGGATTCTGTCACACCCCGCTAAAGCGGACACACGGGATGCTAACAGACAAGCAGGTCATAGCAACAGTTTATAAATAACACCATTACAAGTTTCAAAAAAAAATGATTCATCGACATAACAAGAGTTAGAATAAAACACAACGTTCATAAGTACATCAAAAACTTGACTTAATCGATCTTGGCCCTGGTATGCTCCCTTAAAAACCAATCACTTACTCAGAACCTGAAA